>NW_028227270.1:41121419-41721419 GCF_978045245.1 Mus caroli
AATTGGATGTGGAAGACTATTCAATAATTGAGTTAGTATAAAGAGAAGATAATATAATTCCAACATCCAGCTTAAAAATCTAAACCTTCTTCAGAGACTTCATTCTCTATCACATTGTATCAGTAATTGTTCAGAATACGTGCTAATAGTGAAAACTACTAAAGCAGATATCTTCTGTGGTATGGTAAATCTTGAGCAATATCAGTTTTCCATGTATATGTGCAAGTACATGTATACATGTATAATCTGTTTACATGTTATTTGTTGTTGCTGCACTCTTCGATTTCTGATAAATATTAAATATATTTTTTTCTTTTTTATACACAGGATAAGTCTACATTTTATTGTATTAAATTATTTAAAATTTATTAAAATATAATTTAAAGTGTAAAAGTGTTATTGATATTAGCAAATAATTTGACATATTTAAACAGATCTAATCACCAAAATATGGAAAATTCGTTTTATCTCTAGGTTTTCTCTTACATATACTATTTTCTTAAGGCACAGAGGGAACAGAAAGTTAAGTTGTTTACAACTTTTAAATCAGCAGTTTTTTCTCAAAATTAAAATTTATAAAACTTTATAGAAGAAAGTACCACTAACTAAAGGGAATAAAGTGGTTATAAAAATCATAATCTTACAAAATGTGAGATGATAACCACTCAAAGATATTGATTTACATCTCCTATGTGCTTGTCTTTAAAACAGGTTTTTCATTATAATGCTTGGGAAGTACAGGTAGTTTTCTATGTGTTCAAGACAGCCTGGTCTACATAAGAGAGTGTCATACCACCCCTGGACACATAGTAAAACCGTGTTTCAAATTAAACTAAACTAAACTTAACTAAACTAAACTAAACTAAACTTAAACATTTAAACTAAATCAAATGTTTAAACTAAAATAAATTACAATAAGCATTTCAACTGTTATACTTTGTTAATTCTTGTGCTTATATGCTTATATGAGATTTATAAGTTTGTTGACTGAAATATTTTAATTTATACACAATTTTATGTATGTTATTATATATACCATATATAACATAATTTTATATCTTTCTTTTATTCTGAGAGATTGATTTTTTTCTAGTATATCACTGTTTCATATAAACTGTATCAGATATTATTGAAAATAAATTATGGAAAAGTAATATAATTTTTTTCACTGTTTCAGAATTCTAAAACTACTTGAGAAGTCATGCTCTTTGTTGAGGCTTTGATTCTTAAGGACAAATTTTATCTTAGAACTTAATTTAAAAGTTATTAAACTTTTTGATTTTCTATCAGCATCCCATCACAGCCCAGTGTACTCCCAAATAGTAACATGAAAAGCTTAAGTTTGAGTTGATGTTTTTTAAATTTCTTCTCACTTTCTTATTACATCCATGGCATAGCCATGAACAACAAACTATCCAAAAATTAATATTTTCTCAGATTTTGGTATTTTTAATAGTTCTTTCATAAGATGCTTATGCACATTAAGACAGGAAGACACAGTAAGTGATTGGTACAAGAACATAACAAATGTTCAATATTTTCCCACTTTATGCATGTTAATTACGAATCAGCAGATCAGTGGCATAACCATAATGAACTTAAAAGCTATCTATAAAATATAAAGTGTGTATCAAAATTTCTGGATTATTAAAAAATTAAGTTTATAAAAGTCTCGTTAACAGAGGTAAATTCTAGCTACAAATGATGGCTATGTATTTTACTACTAAGATCCAAGAGAAATCTCTTCAATAGACATAAATAACATACCTATCAGGGATCATGTTGGATTTTTTCATTGCTTGGAATCAAGATTATATTTTTGCCTTTATTATTGTCTATTTTAAATATTGTATCACAACTTTAATGTGATGTTACAAGTATTAATTAAATGGAATTTAAAATTATTTAAACATAACCTAAGTAATATGTGCATTTAAAAATGTAGTGATTATTGGAGAAAGCTATCACATTAACAAAAACAATGCAGTTGTAATGGGGTGGTCAGTGCCCTGTTGAAAATCATTCTCTAAAGAGAGTCCTGAGTGGCAGACCTTAGGAGAATTTAATTTCTGTTTTCTACCAGTGATGTTTGTACAAAATTCATATCTATCTAGCATTTGACATCACACAAAGACATTCTTAACACACACACACAAAAAAAATTCACAACATAACCCTAATACGTCTTCCACTGACATCACACCTTGCTCACCTCACACAGTGCACTCTGGCCCTCAGAAGGCGCGAGTGTAAATGGAAGGTGTTGAGAGTTAGAGTCTTAATGCTCTGAAAAAAATCAAATCCTACCAATTAAAAGGAAACAGGAGGACATATTTTGGACATTTTTGCTGGTGTATTTGAAGAATAGTTTCTTCACAAGAAAAGTACCTTGTACCACTTACACATATTATTATAAGTCAGAGCAGGCTGTTCTGTCCTGCTAGTGCTCCATAGAAATAGTTTTTTTTATAAGCAGGAAAATTGAGTGTGCTATCTAAAAACTTTTACATAATTATCTCCTTTCTAAACATGCCTAGAAAGTGTGAACCTTGAATAACACAAGGCACAACTAATCTTTTATATTATGAATTATTGTGAAAGCTGGATTTTGGACCTTTATCTTAAGTATATGATATATATCTTTTTCTATATAAGCATATTTATATACATGTATAGCTATAGTTATTAATTAAGGTAAATTTCATTTACAGAATTTTCTTTGTGTGTGAGTATAACTTTGTAGGATGCATGTGCCTGTAAACTTGTGTACTGAGGTCACAGGAGAATCACAGATGTCCCACTCACACTCTTATTCTCTTGAGCTGAAGTTTGTTGCTGAACCCCTGTCTAGACTGACAACCTGCCATCTTTAGTGATCTTCTTCCTCAGCTCATGCTATCTTTAAGCACTGTGGTTATAAGAACAAACATAGTTCCAACCCAGTCTTTATGTGCTTGCTGTGGACTCATAGTCAGGTCATTGTGCTTGTACATCAAGCACTCATACCTACAGTAACCGCCTATCCTCTCCACAGTTTTTTATCGGCACCTTTAAAAAATGTCATGTTTATTCACTGTAGTCCATCCCCTGCCCCCTCTATATTGCTCTCGAGGGCATCAGAAAATGGTTTCTTGCCTTTTTACTCTCTCCTTTACTTATTCTATTGGAGAAAGAGGATACAAACACATTTCACCAGCAAGAATCAATACTCAAATAGTAATTCTTATTATGGTATTTACCTACCACATTCTTTCTACCTCTTATTGTTATTCTAATTATTTTTAAAAAATAAAGCCGCAAACAACATATTCTAATCTCAAGTAGTTGACACTTCAAAAAATAATAGAAAACACTGAAACATGTATCCATTATTACATGTATAATGGATATAGTATAAAACACTGAATGTGCTTTCAACATTACCTTGTAGAATAACCTTTTCCCTACTCATCAAGTAATTAGAGGGAAATAAGTGTGTATGAGAATGATGTCATTGGTTATCACCTCCTGACATACCAAACTATGATCACACATTTGATCATGGCAGTTATTTAGAGGAAAATTCCCTAGATCTTCTATTTTAACCACAAGCGTAATAGATTCATGTTATCTAAGTATCTTTACACCTAATGGAAACTTTGCAAATAGTGTTTCCTAAGTAATTGGAATAGCAATGAGAAAACAAACAGTAGGGTAGAAATATATTTTGTACTCTAGAGTCGGATTATTAGTAGCTATATAAAAAGGGAAACAAAGAAAGCCAACAACTTTTCTTAGATTTGGAGAAGAATGGTATTCAATAAGTCACATAGACTGGGAAGGCAAAGACTCAGTTGTATATAATTCTTTATAACTATATAATTTTATAATGGGCAGTTGTTTATAATCAAGTGAATGGAATCCATTAGGATATGAAGCATAATGGACAAGATCAGGATTCAGATGACCATCATTCAAAAACATTGCCAAAGTAGAGGTAGTGGGTTGAATTGCTTTCTCTGTTAGATGATGAGTGTCAATTATAGATGTATATGCTGGCACTTTCATACATAGTTCTCTCATTTTGAAAAGTGTTTTGGGTGTTACAACATTTTGTTTTGGGGTAAGGCATGCCACCCTGGAGGCTCCTGGAAAGAAATTGCCAGTAAATATGCAAAGCAGTATTTCAACTTACTGGTTCCTGAAAACAACTATATACTTTCTATTATAAGATCCAAGAGAGGTATACCAAAGGTTCAGGACCTTCCATTCAAAACAGAACTACCAAGACCAAAAATAAATTTGCTACATTGAGGAAGAATTATTTTGTCAGAAAATGGAATTTTATTTTTTGTTAAGTGCTACATTATCAGGAGAGAAATTTTTCTGACACCAGAAGTACTACAAAGACCATGCTGTGAGACAGGTCAAATTGTAGATCCATAGAACAGGCTCCGGAAGATTGAAGGAAGAAGGAGGTTCTTTGTAGGTTAGTCTACAGGAGGCCTCCTTCCGGTAAGCTTTACCTATGTAGAACAAATAATGCAAACTCGAGTGAGTACGAGAGTGGAATTGTCCTTAAATCTAGATACTTCTATACTTAAACTTGGTTTTACAAGATGCATGAAATGAAAGATCTGTATGATAAGAACTTCAAGTCTCTGAAGAAAGAAATTGAGGAAAATCTTAGAAGATGGAAAGATCTCCTGTGCTCATGGATTGGCAGATTAAATATAGTAAAAATGGCTATCTTGCCGAAAGCAATCTACAGATTCAATGCAATGCCCATCAAAATTCCAATTCAATTCTTCACAGAGTTAGAAAAGGCAATTCGCAAATTCATTTGGAATAACAAAAAACCTAGTATAGCAAAAACTATTTTCAACAATAAAAGAACCTCTGGGTGAATCACCATCCCTGACCTCAAGCTGTACTACAGAGCAATTGTGATAAAAAAAAAATGCATGGTACTGGTACAGTGACAGACAGATATATCAATGGAATAGAATTGAAAACCCAGAAATGAATCCACACACCTATGGTCACTTGATCTTTGAAAAGGGAGTTGAAACCATCCAGTAGAAAGATGACAGCATTTTCAACAAATGGTGCTGACTCAGCCAGCAGTTAGCATGTAGAAGAATGTGAATTGGTCCATTCTTATCTCCTTGAACAAAGCTCAAGTCTAAGTGGATCGGGGAACGCCGCATAAAACCAGAGACACTGAACCTTATAGAGGAGAAAGTGGGGAAGAGCCTCGAAGATATGGGAACAGGGGGAAAATTCCTGAACAGAACACCAATGGCTTATGCTGTAAGATCAAGAATTAACAAATGTGACTTCATAAAATTGCAAAGCTTCTGTAAGGCAAAGGACTTTGTCAATAAGACAAAAAGGCAACCAACAGATTGGGAAAAGATCTTTACCAATCCTACATCCAATAGAGGGTAATATCATATATATATATATATAATGAACTCAAGAAGTTAGACTCCAGAAAACCAAATAACCCTATTAAAATATGGGGTACAGAGCTAAACAAAGAATTCTCAACTAAAGAATACAGGATGGCTGAGAAATACCTAAAAAAATATGTTCAACACCTTTAATCATCAGGAAATGCAAATCAAAACAACCCTGAGATGCCACCTCACATCAGTCATAATGGTGAAGATCAAAAACTAAGGTGACAGGAGATGCTGGTGAGGATGTGGAGAAAGAGGAACACTCTTCTGTTGCTGGTGGGATTGCAAGCTGGTACAACCACTCTGGAAATCAGTTTGTTGGTTCCTCAGACAATTGGATATAGTTCTACTGGAACATCCAGTAATACCACTCCTGGGCATATACCCAGAAGATGCCCCAACTTGTAATAGGGACACATGCTCCAGTATGTTCATAGCAGCCATATTTATAAAAGCAAGTTGCTGTAAAGAAGCCAGATGTCCCTCAACAGAAGAATGGATACAGAAAATGTTGTACATTTACACAATGGAGTACTATGCAGCAATTAAAAACAATGAATTCATGAAAATCTTAGGCAAATGGATGGATCTGGAAGATATCATCCTAAGTGCGGCAACCCAGTCATGGAAGAACACACATGATATGCACTGACTCTTAGGTGGATATTAGCCAAGAAGCTCAGAATACCCAAGATACAATTTGCAAAACACATGAAACTCAAGGAGAAGGAAGACCAAAGTGTGGATACTTCAATCCTTCTTAGAAGGGGAACAAAATCCCCATGGAAGGAGTTACAGATACAAAGTTCAGAGCAGAGATTGAAGGAAAGACCATCCAGAAACTGCCCCATATGGGGATCTATCCCTTAATCAACCGCCAAACCCAGACACTATTGCAGATGCTAACAAGAGTTTGCTGACAGAAGCCAGATATAGCTTTCTCCTGAGAGGCTCTGCAAATGCCTGACTAATACAGAAGTGGATGCTCACAGTCATTCATTAGACAGAGCACAGGGTTCCCAATGAAGGAGCTAGAGAATGTTCCCAAGGATCTCAAAGGGTTACAGCCCCCTAGGAGGAACAACAATATGAACTAAACAATAGCCCCAGAGCTCCCTGGGACTAAACCACCAATCAAAGAAAATACATGGTTGAACTCACTGCTCCTGCTGAATATGTAACAGATAATGGCGTAGTAGGTTTTTCAGTGGGAGGAGAGGCTCTTGGTCTTGTGAAGGATCCATACCCCAGTATAGGGGAATGCCTGGACCAGGAAGTGGGAGTGGGTGGGTTGGGGAGCCGGGTGAGTGGGGAGAGGATAGGGGATTTTCTGAGGGGAAACTATGAACGGGGATAACTTTTGAAATATGAATGATGAAAATATCCAGTAAAAAGAGAAAAATAAGAAGCATGAAAAGGAGAGGGTAAGGAATAGACTAAGACAGTAAACAATCCTTAAGTACAACTTACATCATTATTGAGTTTGAGCCTGAAAAAATTACCTTTCAGTTTTATTGTTGACATTTCAATTCTTTTCTGAGGGTCTAGGAAAGTAAAGTTGTTTCTGAATATAGCCGATTGTGAGCTGAATGAAACAGCCAGTCATGATGGGTTCTTAGATTGAAAGAATAAAGATTGAAGGAATGCTAGAATAGCTCTCTTCCCCCCCCCCCTCTCTCTCTCTCTCTCTCTCTCTCTCGTTTTATTATTGAGGCACATCTTCTCTGTATAGCTCTGAATACCATTAAAATATCTTTGGAGTTCTGGCTGACCTTGAACTCAGATATCTGCCTCCCTCTGCCTCCCAAGTTCTAGGGTTAAAGGCCTGAGCCACCACCATCTGGCTTCATTTTCTTTTTATTTGTGTTCAACATTTAGATCTTGTCTGGACTATTTCTGAGGAAAGAAAATCTTTTAAAGCCAGGGAAGACATTTCCCATGCTGCAGTGGCTCTCATGTTTTATCAGCACAGTCTGTTCCTGAGTATTGGGGATTGGAGTTTCTGCACTTGATTAGAATGAAGACTAAGCAAGAAGCATGATGAGCATGCACAAGAGATCTATCACTTTATATAAGATATAGTACTTAATACATTTAGTAGTGTATTTGGACAACTTAAAAATTTTGTATAGAATTTTGACCCATATTTTGTCATTGAGGCAGAAACAGAAATATGAGTGACTCTACTTTTGTTTTAATTTAAGTTTTCTGTATGATTTTAGAAAACCATTTCTAGAAAAACCGTTCCAGTAGAGCTGAATCGACAAGGAAATAAGCATTTACTTTTATTAAATACCTGAGAAACCTCTGCCAATGAAACTCTGTCCCTAAGCGTCATTTACCCTTCCCAGGGCATCTCTCACTAGTCCACACTTTACCCTTCCCAGGGCATCTCTCAACAGTCCACACTTTACCCTTCCCAGGGCATCTCTCAACAGTCCATGCTTCCATTCCAGCTGCTTCCATCTGCTTCATCAGATGGGTACACATTTACTTTTTAAATTAATGAAAGTGCACACTGATAAAGAGAAACATATCATCTAAAGTTATATCTTTGAATTTTTAAATTAATAAATAGCTATTTATAGACTGGGCAGATCATGTAAGTGTTCCACAATTTTGTTTCTTGCTTCTTGCACTATGTATGAACACTAGTTTTCCACTTTTTTATATTTCTAGGGAATGACTATGACAACACAAAACTAATACCTAAAAATTCTAAATCATATATGTGATGATTGTAGATTTGTCCTCTGGGAAGTGATTATGTTATGAGATTTATACCCTTGGAAAGAGAAAGAAAAGACAATTTTTCTCTTGATACTATATAATAAAACAAGAAAATAGCTATTGGTAGAGAAGGTAGAGAGACTTACACAGATCCTGAATATGTTCATGTCTTAGTCTTGGACTTCCTGACTTCCAAAGCTGTTAAGAACCCAACGAACACTTTAAACTCCCAGTTTATAATACTGTGTTATAAAAGCCTACTAGACCAAGCAATAATCAATATGTGACCATAACTTCTTTCTATATTTTTATTTATTTATTTTATTTTTGTTTCCCCTCCATGAGCCCTCTGCCTCATCCTCCTCCCCTCTGCCTCTAAGAGGGTTCTCCCTCATGCTCCCACCCACTTCCCCCCCCCCATCCCCTATTTGTGGAGCATCAAGCTTCCACAGGACGAAGTGCCTCTCCTTCCACTATGCCACATGAAGTAGTCCTCTGCTCTATATTTAGTGGGAGCCATAGACCAGCCCATTTATATTCTGGTTGGTAGTTTAGTCTCTGGGAGCTCTGAGGTGTCTGGTTAATTGATGCTGTTGTTCTTCCTATGGGGTTGCAATCTTCAGCTCCTTCAGTCCTTTCATAACTCTTCCATTGGAGTTCCCAGGCTTAGTCCAGTAGTTGGCTGTGACTATCTGCATTTGCAGGAGGCAAGTGCTGGCAGAGCTTTTCAGAGGACAGGGTGTGAAATGGAGCTTTCCTGCTCCTACTGAGCATAAACTGAAACAGAAATGGCCATATTTATCTTTCCTCTTTTTGTTTGTGTGGGAGAGGGGAAACTACAATCCAAACCTCATTTATGAAAAGAATTATTTTCTATAAAAAATAAAGATAGTGAATCATTTAAAGCTGATTGAGTCTCTGTACAACAAGGTGTGTAGCTCTATGTTCTTTGCCATATCCTAGAAACTTTCTTTTCTTCCAGTGTGAAACTTTCTGTTTTATGTGTTTGGTTCAATTATTCAGCTACCTAAACAAGTCTTCTAACACTGTGTGTGGTGTTTAAATGCTGCTACTGCATCAGTCTAATCGTTTGAGAAACAGGTTCGTTATACAATATAAAGTTGATCTGATGTCTCCCAACCACACTTGTCTTACATTTTCTTGATATCTTAAAATAATGAGACTGTCCTTTGAAGATGTATGGATATAGAAAAATGTACACAAACCTTAAAACATATCAACTGTTTAAGTTTTTAGAGTCTTCCTATGTTTTCCTACTTTAGTGAATTATCTCTATACCTAGAACTGTGACAATATCAGTTTGAGCCAGACCCCAAATGTAGATGAGACCTCTGCAGATATATGTCTCAGAAGACATAGGAGGATATGTTCTGTGCATGGCTTTAATAAAGCATTTTCACCATTTCTTCACTTGAAGAATATAAAAGAAATAGTCCTAGGGACTGTGTGTGTAGTCACCAATGTTACAGCTCTGTTCACAGTTTGCAACTATTTACAAATCTATTCCTCTAGAAAGTATGGGAAAGATAATCCTACTTATTCTTAGTTTTAATAAATACCCTGAAGTATGATTCTTGATTATATTAGCATATTCTTTGCCCTGAGTTTCAAAATAACATTTCTTAGTGAGATGTCATTTTACGGTTTAAAATTGCATTTTTAAAAGAATTGTTTAATAATTCACTAAAATAGATAACTAACCTTTATGTCTCTGGATTTTTCAGACAACCATGTTTCGACTTAAATATATAACACAGAAAGCTGTGGTTTTAGACTACAAAATCGCTACTCCAAGGCAGTAAGTACCATTAAAGTGAGACCCACAAAGTATAACCATACTATGTCTCATTCTGAATTCAGTCTCCCTTAGAAGGCAGGTGGCTGCAATCCTGTTTTCTTCTGCCATGCCTATTGTGTCAAAATAGTACTGCAAAGCTTTCAATCCCCTTAAAGGTGTGAATCTCCAGGCTCTCTATTCTCCACGGCTTACTCGTTTATTAGCAAGCCTGCAGTGGTTCTGGTTTTGCTATCAAGTAGGAGAAAAGTTCTATATCCAGAGGCCTGTAAAATGCACTGATAGGAAACATTACTGCAAAGATCACCAGTCCATAGTGGTCTTGTTTTGTTTCATCTGTTTCAGTTTCATTGTTGGGCTGTCTTTAAAATATAGTATATGTACAGGCACCATTAATTTGGAACTGATTTCAAACAAAATTCAACTTAGATACTGAGAATATTTTACATGGATTAAAATACAAACTTTAAGCCTAAAAGAGGCTTTCGAATGTTAGCTTTAGCAAACTAACTGAATCACTAAAACAAGCACAACCTAAATTACCTGGATACGCATGTTTACATTATCTTATGCATATGATAACATTAGATAACGTGGAGTATGTTTAGAAAAACCACATATAAAACACCCCATGAAACATCTGATAAACATATCAACTCATATTTAGACTGAGGCACTGAAACGTTAATAAGGGTTTTCCAGTCATACTTCCATTTATTTCAGACTTTACATTTTTAATAAAGAAATTTTTCTTTTCTCCCTATTCTTTCGAATCGCTCTTCCAGTCTTATTATTCCTTTGAATGATTTCCATAAAATCAGCTTCCTCCTTTGGAACTGCCCTAAAGTAACACCCCCTAACCTCTATTTTAAAGTAAATGTGTATGAAAACTCACTTTTATACACAAATTCACTGACTCACCTCAAATACATAGCTCACTTCTGAAGTCTCTAATTGTGTCAGATATCCGTTTCAGTCAGAGGATTTCTGAGAGTCATTGGCATCTAGATACCAGTTCTCTAACCCATCTCATGCTGATGTGTACAGAACGTCTCACATTTCCTTTCCATGCAATGTGGGGCACCTCTCACATCATTTATTTCACATGTCTATGTCATCAAGAAGCAGTCCAATAGTTGTATTATGAAGGTGGACACTTTTTGCAAATTCCATCTTTTCCATTTTACAAAAGATGCATTTCATCACTGCACATATTGAAAAGAGATTAGGATGTCTAAATGCCTTAAGATTCAGTGGTGTGTGTGCTTGTGAGCATGTTTGCATGTTTCTGTGTGTCTGTGTACATACAAAAAATCGACAGAACTCCCTGTCAAGTATATTCTTGAAAGACTGAGATCTGTTTAGAAATTTAATGCACAGATTATTGGAATTATTTGAAGTAGAAGAGATGGTTAGCTCAGCATAATGAATATGTCTGCCAGCCATTTTTATAATGATCTGCTGCGGCTTTTATTGTCTGACAAACCGAGCACTGTGCTTTACTGAGAGCTTTCTTGTTTGACATAATCAAAAACGATGCGATGTACCCCTCGAAGTCTAGCTGGATAAAAGGAAAGCAGCAAAGAGTGGCTTATGCCAATAGTTTGGTTGCATTACAGCAGAAATTATTCTGTAGCTGTAAAATGCACAATTCTTGTCATTTATCATTCATTGTTCACTATTTACAGTAGCGATATTATGAAAATACAATAATACATTTATACTCTGTTCTATAGAACAGCCTTAGAACACTAGTTATGGGAAAAATGTTGAGAAAACATGTTTATGCATACTTAAATACAACCACAAAATAATTTACTTTTGCTGAGCTAATATGTTACCTTATTTATTTGCTCATTTTGGAAAATATTTTAAAAGATAAAGGTTCTAGTTTATTAACAAATACATCAATATTACATTAAAGATTTAGAATTAATATTAGTGATCATTTTTAATTTATATCTCCATATATTTGAAAAGAACTGTGCTAGGTTTTAATAAGGAGGTGTTAATATGAGCTCTGTTAACACTGGGAAGAAACCTCGTACAATAGAACCGCATAGTATGTATATTCACTTGGGTGATAAATGCTTCCCTCTTTCTTTAGAGGATTATTAAAAGCATTCTCTGGAGGAATAAAATGGTGGAAGTCACACATTTAATAGCTCAGGTACAAAGAGTCAGATTGTGCCAGTTGGCAAAAGTTAGCAGGAAGCTGTCACAATAAATGGCAGCAGCTGCTCATAGTTCCAAAGAGTATGTCCCAGTCAGAACTGAAAACTGATGGCATCTACATTAATACTACCTTAATAGCCCATCTGCTGCTCCATAGGGTCCCTAGCTGCTGTATGGAGTCATAGGCATTTGACAGGCAGTCTCTGTATGCCAGACGCACATTGTGCCAAATGTTTTAGGCTGCTTCATCTCGTTCTGATCTGTCAAATTCTCCCTACTCATTTATCAGGCAAGGAGTTATGAGGGTTTTCTTTTCTACACATCATTGGCTTTCAGCACTGGGGCAGCTAACAATTTGGAAGGCAAACTATTTTGGTTATTATTTTTTTTCTAATTGATGATGCAAGGCAAAGTTGTCTAATGCACTATACATTAGTGGTAGGTTAACAAAATGCTATGACATGCAAGCCCAGTGGAGAAATCAATCCAGTGTCCTTTAAATGCATTGCTGCATAAATATGTTTCTAAAATTATACCGAGATGGTTGTATATTTTATACACAACCTTATAAACTGAATAAATATTATAAAAGCTTACATTAGAATCTTTAGATAGAAAAATACTATAATTGTACTGATATCAAAAAGAGTTTTAAAATAGGGAATAGAAAAATATAACATCTGTGATATATCCCCAGAAAGCAGTAAACCTGATGCAGAAGAATGAAACATGAATGTAAGCAAGCTTATCATGTAGCAGTGAAATCATACAGAAGTAACATTGTGAACTGTCTAGAATAAACTATTTATTTTGAATTTCTGGACTGTTAAAATGGTCCAAATCATGTATCACTGAGTAAATAACCAGTTGCAAAAACCCAAACAAATGCAATTCATTGCATTTAAAACAGCAGGGGAAAAAAAAAAACTTTGATAAGTCTTCCTTAGCTGTGGATTTAAGTCTAACTCTTGAGTTCATAGGTGACTGCTCTTCTCACTGGGGATCATCACAAGGCTGTCAAATTCAAAGATTTAACAAAACCAGGATCCCTTCTGAAAAGGGGATTGGCAGTTAAATCCTCCTTCACCTGGAACCTTCATAGACCTTTTATCATTTGCATGTATTTCAAACACATTTGATACATGTTTGCAGATGTTGTTCACTCATAGAATCTTCTTTGTTAACAATTTCTTACACCACCCACCATTAATTTCTAGAATTCCAATTTTACTTTCATCAGATTGTCAAAATTTCATGATAAACAAAAGTAAACAAACACCGTGTTAAAAGAAAACCATACACAAAGAATTTGAACCACACATATTACTTGTTAGGGTGTTCTTACAAAAGTAATGCAATTGAAACATACATTTCAAGAATTTCTACATATTTCCAGGTTATGGACAATAACAGATGTTATATTCATAATAATTTAAAATCTAGGTATTAAATATGTTATATTGTCTAAAGAACATAATTAACTTGACCTGAGTACTAGGCTATATGTAAGTGATGGAGCCTAACACAAAAGCATGTATATCTGCACATATGTGTCCCTGTGCACACATGCATTTATCATGAAAATGGAGGAATGTTTTTGCATGCTTTTAATATGGTTAATATATTATTTTAGTCATTTGAGTATCAATTATTTTATATACATACTTAAAGAAGTTTAATAATCAGTATGACATAGTGTAGTTTTTTAGAGATGAGTGAAATGAAGGCACTTGTCATCTGATGATGGATCTCAGTTTGAGCACATGTAGAGACTGAAGGAGAGAACTGACTCAGTGAAGTCCAATGACCACTACATACATGTCAGCCTTTGTACACTCACATACATATCACACATGCAAACATAGAGGCATTTGTGACATACACTAAATAATAACAATAACAATAATAAATAATAAACAAATAAAATTGCTCCTAAAGTCATTTTTCAAAAAAGTTTAATTTTTTTTTTGATTTTTCATGACAGAATTTCTCTGTGAAGCCCTAGCTATCCTGGAACTCACTCTGTAGAGCAGGCTGGCCTCAAACTCAGAAATCTGCCTGCCTTTGCCTCCCAAGTGCTGGGTGGAATTAAAGGTGTGCACCACCACTGCCAGGCTTGACAGGTTTTTAAACAGGTTTAAGGGTTTTTAAATTATTTATAAATTCAAACAAATAGACCCACTGCATTAGCTCCTCTGTTTTCTGGTGAGTTCAAGTACCAATTACGTTTTTGTTAATTTGTAATTCACCCTGCTAAGACCTTGCACCAGCTCATTTAAGGCTCCTTGCCCTTTCAAAAGGTGACAAATTGGGTGTGAAGGGCCAGATACAGCCCTAATCTTTCCTTAAATTCTCTGGTATTGCTTATTTCCTTAACATGTGAAATCTTTTGAGATGAAAACGTTTTAGAAATGTTGCACTTAGAATACAACAGTGGCTTGGTTTGTAGGGCTGTGCACTACATCTGGTATTTCCTCTAATTCTGTGATACAAGCTTTGCTCTGTTTGTGCAGAAACTGAGGCTTACTTAGTGTACTGGCCAGTTTAATGTCAACTTGATACAAGCTAGGGTCTTCAGAGAAGGCAGAACTTCAACTGTGAAAATGTCTCCATGAGACTGGGCTGTAGGCAAGCCTATTGTTCATTTTCTTAATTTGTGATGTATGGGAGAAGCCCCAACCAATTATGGGTGCTTCAATCCCTGGGCTGATCCTAAGTTCTATTAGAAAACAAGCTGAACAAGTTATGCGAAGCAAGCCTGTAAGGAGCAACCCTTCATGTCCTCTGCATTAGCTACTGCTTTGGGGTTCCGGCCCTGCATGAGTTCCTTCTGATTTTAAACTGTTGTATGGAAGTATGAGCATGATAAACCTTTTCATTCCTGAATTGCTTTTGGTCATGGTGTTTCATCACAGCAACAATAACCCTAATTAAGACAGGTGCCAGCTCAGTGGTTGTAGCACACACCGTTAGCTCTAGCACTCAGGACTAGGCAGGAACTGTGTATCTGAACTTAAAATCATCCCAGTATATAAAGAAAATTCCAGGACAGCCAGGGCTACACAAAAATCCTGTCTCAGGAAAAAAACAGAAAACAAAAAAAAACAACAACAACAACAAAAAAAAAACTAACAAAAATAAACAAAACAAAAGAATTTCTCATGGAATTCGACTCTGTGACCCTGGGTCACCAATGATGTTGAACTGGATTCTATCAAAAGCTGAAGCTATGCTGCTTCCACGTTTACAATTACATTTTAAATATAAAATTCCAGACATTTTAGAAAAATAACAATGAAGCAGGGCAAAAGGAAGGAGAGTGGACTTTAGAATTTGACTATAAAAGGAGTCTAAGTTGACAGAGGAAGGTCAAGGTCTATGCATTAGAGAAAAGTAAAAAATCCCAGCACAGCATATTCATGGTAGCAGGCCCAGACTTCTCTTTGACCCTCAAAATTTATCGGGAAGTGATGCTTTAACATTGTTTGTGTGCGCAAAAGCTCTATGGAATACAGTTACAATCTGTGGTATTAATTTCAATTGTCCACATTTGAACACAAAGACATGTGAAGGATCAGACAGTCTAACTAATATTTTAGGTCCTTTCTGCCAGATAGATTTGCTCCAGGTACCTTACCATAATTTTAAGAGCTAGACTTGTAGAAAATACATACTTTGTTTTTATATAACAATGGTTAGTGCCCAGGTAGGAAAACTAAAATAGAGAGGAGATTTGTTGTTTTTCTTTTTTTTTTTTTTGCTATTAAACATTAATTTATTTTATGTATAGAGAAGTGTGTATTGAATAAAGAATAGCCCAGGCATGGTGGCACACACCTTTAATCCCAGCACTCTGGAGGCAGAAGCAGGCAGATCTCTGAGTTCAAAGCCAGCCTGGTCTACAAAGTGAGTTCCAGGACAGCCAGAGCTATATAGAGAAACCCTGTCTCGAAAACCAAAAGAAAGAAAGAAAGAAAGAAAGAAAGAAAGAAAGAAAGAAAGAAAGAAAGAAAGAAAGAAAGAAAGAAAGATTAATGTACATCTTGAATAATCAATGTTAGTATTAATGACTAAGGCTAAGTTGAGATGAAACAATATTTTGTTAAAAATTCCCGGTAAGCCGCCATAATTTTTTTTTAATGGTCTCATCACCAGAGTCTCTGTAGGATGTCTTAGTAAACTGCTCTATCCTCCAACTCTGATTTTCCAACTTAAAACATCTGAAGAAGACTCAATATGGTAATTTACAGACAGATGAATTTAAAAATTTGTCAATAAAATAAACAAAAAGCCCCCAAACCTATGTTTAACTTTTGTATTTTCAGCCTAGAGAGGAGATTTTTAATAATAGTTATTGGTTGGAATAAAGTGTTCTATTTTTCCTGTAATTTTAGGACAAATTTTGGATATATTTATTAATTTTCCAGTAGGGTAATTTTGAAAACCATAGGGACAAGAAAAACAATAAGACCATGAGCTCCCGAAGACAGAGTAAATCCTATGAAAAGACTCTTTTTCTAATGTTAATAAGATATATATAATAAGAACAATTATGAAAACTATCAGGTAAGAATTATATTCACAATATCAAATTCACATGTATTTGGTAACTTTGGACAAAGTATGCTGCTGTCTATCCTGTCTTCGTGTGTCCAAAGTTCTGTACCAAATTAATTTGCATTTATTAACCTAAAAATATCTTCTTAGACCTTAAATTATTTTCTTAAATGGGTTTAACTGTGTGATTATAAATATCTAGTCTTCAACCCTATTAGAGACATGAGAGGCATAATTGTGAATTGAGTAAACATGAAGACCAGAGCAAGCAGCTTCCAAAACTATAGAAATGACAGAGGTTGCTGGATACTTGAATAGTCAACCAAAGATTTCTCTGTTGTTGGAGCATCAACTTTGGGCTTCTGACCTATAATATATGGAAGACATTTTTGTGTGTGTGTTTGAAGCAGAAATACTGAAGGATTTGCCTACCTTGTCTTGGGAAAGTTCAGAAGTTGACTTCCTTTGAGACCTATTTGTAAACTGAATTCTGACTGCAGTTGAAGCAAAGGAAGTTCCTTGCCAAGTAGCTACCTTGCCACATTTGAAGCAAACTCCATATGGAGGTTGTTTAATTCCTGTCATCCTCTTTGAAGTAGTGAGGCAGTGCTGCTAGGAGCAGACATGTCTTACTGTCCTGAAATCCTAATGTTAAAAAAAAACTTCTTTAAATGCCATATTCCGTAGATCTATGAGGTATTTAAGACCATTTATCTAATTCAATGTATATTTAAATAGGCAAACATTACTTGTTTCTACCAATCTATTACCTGCTTAACTTTGGAAACATCTACACAAAGCTAAATACAGCTAATATCTGTAATTAACTAAACTAGTATCTATCATGATCATATGTTTGACTATTATCTTGCATTTCTTGATTTACCCAGTTTATAATAGTAGCTTTTAAGAACTAGAGATTTACATTACATTTTTAAATTTGTTGGATATATGTAATGCCTTAAGCAAGAGTTAAAACATATACAGTATGTTGTAGCAAAAATAACCTTAATTTTATATGAATATACAAAATCTATACCAAATGTAAAATATTTGGCTTGTTAATGCTCTTTAGTCTAAAAGTAGATTCAATAATCTACCCTTTTATCTTATCATTCCTGTATCTTCTCTTTATTGTTTTTATCCTTTCTCCCTGCTTACCCCTAACATTAGATAGAAGATAGAGAATGTCAGGGGAAGAGAGAAAGAAATCCCTTAATTTTAGCTTCTCTACTTTGTTTCCTCCATGACAAAGACCCTTAACAAATAACCCCACTAAAATAAAGATAATCATCCATCGTATATTGAATGATGAAAAATCACTCACCCCACCTTTTTTATATGGACTGTCATTATCTAAAATTTCTTCCCACTGCCTGGGGGTGGCATTCTTTTTTGGAGACCCCCCCAAAAAAATTGCAAATTGGCCAAGTCTTAAGAAAGCTATCTATGTCATTTACTATCTAGTCACTGTGTTATGGGAAAGTGAAGGGCTTAACAGAAGTCTAGGCTAGAACAAACCGTGTGGCTGGACAATATTTGGTAGCTGTATTGAAGTTGGTCTAGATTCAGCTTTTCTCAAAAAAAGCATTTGAGGCAATCTGTGAGGTAGGATGACCTGGGTTACTTGTCTCATATTCATTGGTATCTGGTTCTTTGTTCTGTAAACATTACATTTCAAAGGGAATATGTAGCACTGCACTAACACATGTATGGAGTGTGCAGTGTGCACAATTTGGCTAAAGGTGATTTTTTTGCTCTATGTTTGAGCAGGAAAAAGGCAACAAACTTTATAAATCCATTTGGACTGTATATCCAAACTGTATCCATCTGTGCCATAAAGGATGGCATGATGAGTCTGTTGGACTCTGTAGCCAATAAGTCCTGGCTGCAGACATTTACGTTCTCAACCAGTCTTAGAGCTGTTCCCATATTGGGAATCAACATATATTTTCCTGTTTTGTTATTCTTCTTGGTTCTCTTCCTCATGTCTGATGCCAAGATTTTAGGAGGTCTCCCTGGTCAAATATAACCTTTACTAATTTCGATGGTATCCATAACTTTTGCTATCCTGTTGAAAGAAAGACAAAACCTTTCCCCCAACTCATTTCCTTCCTTTCATTCTAAAGTTAAGACAATCTTATAATATATGGGGTGATTTATTTCAACAATTTTTTTTCCAAAATATAGTACGCAGTGTTGCTCAGCAACTGTTTTTTTCCACATTTACATTTAAAAATTCAAAGCTAATAAAGCATTATGTAATCTATATATGGGTATCTTTGTTACTCCTTTCTGTTTATTAAGCACCTCTTTTAAAGTACAATTAGATATTTCTACAACTGCTTCTCCTGTAGGATTGTGTGGTATATTTGTAGTATGATTTATATTGTAATATGCAAAAATAACTGTTTCATTTTATTAGAGACATATGCTGGAGCATTGTAAGTCTTAACTTTGTAAAGATATGCCCATAAAAGCCATAACTCTAATAAATGTGTAACCACACAATCAGCCTTTTTTGGTCATTTTTTATTAGATATTTTATTTATTTACATTTTAAATGTTATCCCCTTTCCTAGTTTCCCTCAAAAAACCCCCTATCCCCCCTCCCACTGCTTCCTAACCCACCCATTCCCACTCCTGGTCCTGGCATTCCCCTATACTTGGGCATAGAGCCTTCACAGGATCAAGGGCCTCACCTCCCTTTGATGACTGACTAGACCATCCTCTGCTACAAATATAGCTAGAGCCACAAGTTCCACTATTTGTTTTCTTTGATTTGTGGTATAGTTCCAAGGAGCTCTGAGGGTACTGGTTAGTTCATATTGATGTTCCTTCTATGGGGCTTCAGTCCCCTCAGCTCCCTGAGTATTTCTCCAGCTCCTACTCTGAGGACCTTGTGCTCTATCCAACGGATGACTGAGCATTCGCTTCTGTATTTGCCAGGCACTGGCAAAGCCTCACCGGAAAGAGCTATATCAGGTTCCTGTCAGCAAGCACCTGTTGGAATCTGCCTAGTGTCTGGGTTTGGTGGTTGTTTATGTGGTGGATCCCCATGTGGAGCAGTCTCGAAATTGCCATTCCTTTAGGCTCTGCTCCAACCTTTGTCTCTGTAACTCCATCTATGGGTATTTTGTTCCCCATTCTAAGAAGGAAAGAAGTATCCACATGGTGGTCTTCCTTCTTCTTGAGTTTTGTGTGTTTTGCAAATTGTATCTTGGGTATTCTAAATTTCTGGGCTAATATCCCTTTATAAGTGAGTGCATATCATGTGTGTTCTTTTGTGATTGGGTTAACAAACTCAGGATAATATCCTACAGATACATCCATTTGCCTAAGAATTTTATAAATTCATTGTTTTTAAAAGCTTAGTAGTACTCCATTGTGTAAATGTACCACAAATTCTGTATCCATTCTTCTGTTGAGGGATATCTGGGTTCTTTCTAGATTCTGGCTATTATAAACAAGGCTACTATGAACACAGTGGAGCATGTGTCCTTTTTACAAGTTGGAACATCTTCTGGGTATATGCCCAGGAGAGGTATTGCTGGATCTTTCAGTAGTACTATGTCCAATTTTCTGAGCAACTGCCAAACTGATTTCCATAGTGTTTGCACCAGCTAGAATTCTTTTTTTTTTTTTGCTAGAGTATTACCATTCTTTATTATATGCTAAATTTCCATCTTATATCTATTTATAAGTATAGCTCCTCTTCTTTTTATAGCAAATGAAAATAGCCAGAGAAAAATCACACAACTGGATAAAAGTCAGAGATGAGTGGATTGCAGTGAGCCAACCTTAATGAAAGTAACTACATTAGAGCTCCCATATCTATGGCTCAGAGGACATCCCTAAAATGTAGATTATAAGGATCAGAATACCAAGGAATCTTAGATAAAAACAGCCTTTTCTAGAAACAGCTCCATAAACAAATCTGTAACATTGATAATTCCATGGACATTTTCATATGAAAGGAAGGACATTCTATACATCCCAAAGATAGCCAAATATTCGTAGAAAAAAAAACATTATATGTCAAAATACTACATTCTAAAATCTTCTTAAAACTGCTATAATTTGACTACTGTGTAAATATTTTTATACCTTTAAAATGCTATCATGCACATGTAGTAATAGCCATATTTTAAAACATATATATATATATATATATATATATACACTCTCTCTCTCTCTCTCTATATATATATATATATATATATATATAGTTGCTCTGCTTTTGACAACTAATACAAATGTTCAATCCTGGGAGATATTAATTCATCCTCTCTGAGCAACCAGCTAGCATTCTAACCAGAAACGGAGGAGTGTTCCTCTTTCTCCACATCCTTGCCAGCATCTGCTTTCACCTGAATTTTTGATCTTAGCCATTCTGACTTGTGTGAGGTAGAATCTCAGGGTTGTTTTGTTTTGCATTTCCCTGATTATTAAGGTTGTTGAACATTTTTTTCAGGTGCTTCTCAGCCATTTGGTATCCCTCAGTTCAGAATTCTTTGTTTAGCTCTATGCCCCATTTTTAATGGGGTTACTTGATTTTCTGGAGTCCAGCTTCTTGAGTTCTTAGTATATATTGGATATCAGTCCCCTATCAGATTTAGGATTGGTAAAAATTCTTTCCCAATCTGCTGGTGTCCTTTTTGTCTTATTGACAATGTCTTTTGCCTTACAGAAGCTTTGCAATTTTATGAGGTCTCATTTGTTGATTCTTAATCTTACAGCACAAGCCATTGCTGTTTTGTTCAGGAATTTCCCCCCTGTGCCCATATCTTCAAGGCTTTTCCCAACTTTATCCTTTATAAGTTTCAGTGTATCGGGTTTTATGTGGAGTTCCTTGATTCACTTAGACTTGAGCTTTGTACAAGGACAAAGAATGGATCAATTCCATTCTTCTACATGATAACCACCAGTTGAGCCAGCAACATTTGTTGAAAAAGCTGTCTTTTTTCCACTGGATGGTTTTATGTCCTTTGTCAAAGATCAAGTGACCATAGGTGTATGGGTTCATTTCTGGGTCTTCAATTCTATTCTATTGATCTACCTCTCTGTCACTAACCAGTACCATGCAGTTGTTATCACAATTGCTCTGTAGCACAGCTTGAGGTCAGGAATGGTGATTCCACCAGAGATTCTTTTATTTTTGAGAATAGGTTTTGCTATCCTAGGTTTTTTGTAATTCCGGATGAATTTGCAAACTGCCCTTTCTAACTCAGGGAAGAATTGAGTTGGAATTTTAATGGTGATTGCATTGGGCCTGTAGATTGCATTTGGCAAGATAGCAATTTTGACTATATTAATCTTGCCAATCCATGAGCATGGGAGATCTTTCCATCTTCTGAGATCTTCAATTTCTTTCTTCAAAGACTTGAAGTTCTTATCATACAGATCTTTCACTTCCTCAGTTAGACACACACCAAGGTATTTTATATCATTTGTGACTATCGTGAAGGGTTTTGTTTCCCGAATTTCTTTCTCAGTCTGTATATATTTTCTGTAGAGAAAGGACACTGATTTGTTTAAGTTAATATTATATCCATCTACTGCATTGAAGCTGTTTATCAGGTTTAGGAGTTCTCTGGTGGAATTTTTAGGGTCACGTATATATATTATCATATCATCTGCAAATAGTGATATTTTAAGTTCTTTCTTTCCAATTTGTATCCCCTTGAAATCTCTTTGTTTTCTAATTGCTCTGGCTAGGACTTCAAGCACTATATTGAATGGGTAGGGAGAGAGTGGGTAGCCTTGTCTAGTCCCTAATTTTAGTGGGATTACCTCAAGTTTCTCTCCATATATTTTGATGTTGGCTACTAGCTTGCTGTACATTGCTTTTATTATGTTTAGAAATGAGCCTTGAATTCCTGATCTTTCTAAGACTTTTCTCATGAATATGTGTTGGATTTTGTCAAATGCTTTCTTAGCATCTAATGAGATGATCATGTGGTTTTGGTCCTTGAGTTTATTTATATAGTGGATTATTTGATGGATTTCTCTATAGTAAACCATCCCTCCATCTCTGTGATGAAACCTACTTGATCACGATGGATGATCATTTTGATGTGTTCTTGGATTCAGTTTGCGAGAATTTTACTGAGTATTTTTGCATTGATGTTTATAAGGAAAATTAGTCTGAATTCTATTTCTTTGTTGGGTCTTTATGTGGTATAGGTGTCAGAGTAAATGTGGCTTCATAGAATGAATTGGGTAGAGTAACTTCTGTGGGGGTAGTTTGAGGAAAATTGGAATTAGGTTTACTTTGAAGGTCTGATAGAACTCTGCACTAACCCCATGTGGTCCTGGGCTTTTTTTTTTTTTTGGTTGGGAGACTATTATTGACTGCTTCTATTTCTTTAGGGGATATGGGACTCTTAAGATCATTAATCTGATCCTTATTTAACTTTGGTACTTGGTATCTGTCTAGGAAATTGTCATTTAATCCAGATTTTCCAGTTTTGTTGAGTATAGGCTTTTGTAGTAGGATCTGATGATGTTTAGATATCCTCGGGTTCTGTTGTTATGTCTCTCTTTTCATGTCTGATTTTGTTAATTAGGATGCTGTCCCTGTTCCCTCTAGGTAGTCTGGCTAAAGGTTAATCTATCCTGTTGATTTTCTCAAGAACCAGCTCCTGGTTTGGTTGATTCTTTCTATAGTTTGTTTTGTTTCTACTTGGTTGATTTCAGCCATTAGTTTGGTTATTTCCTGCTATCTACTTCTCTTGGGTGAATTTGCTTCCTTTTGTTCAAGAGGTTTTAGGTGTACTGTCCAGCTGCTAGCATATGCTTTCTTTATTTCTGGTGGCACTCTGAGCTATGAGTTTTCTTTTTAGAAATGCTTTCATTGTGTCCCATAAGTTTGGGTATGATGTGGCTTCACTTTCATTAAACTCTAAAAAGTCTTTACTTTCTTTCTTTATTTCTTCCTTGACCAAGGTATCATTGAGTAGAGTGCTGTTCAGCTTTCACATGAATTTTGGCTTCCTATCATTTTTGTTGTTATTGAAGATCAGCCTTAGTCCATGGTGATCTGATAAGATGCATGGGTTAATTTCAATATTTTTGTATCTGTGGATGCCTGTTTTGGAACCAATTATATGGTCAGTTTTGGAGAATGTACCATGACGTGGTGAAAAGAAGGTATATATCCTTTTGGAATAGGATAAAATATTCTGTAGATATCTGTTAAATCCATTTGTTTCATAACTTCTGTTAGTTTCACTGTGTCTCTGTTTAGTTTCTGTTTCTAGGATCTGTCCATTGATGAGAGTGGTGTGTTGAAATCTCCCACTATTATTGTGTATGGTGCAAAGTGTGCTTTGAGCTGTATTATAGTTTTTTTTTTTTTCTTTTTTTAATGAATGTGGATGCCCTTGCATTTGGAGCATAGATATTCAGAATTGAAAGTTCATCTTGGAGGAGTTTAGATTTGATGAATATGAAGTGCCTCTCCTTGTCTTTTTTGGTAACTTTGGGTTGGAAGTTGATTTTATTTGATATTAGAATGGCTACTCCAGCTTGTTTCTTGGGACCATTTCCTTGGAAAATTGTTTTCCAGCCTTTCACTCTGAGGTAGTGACTGTCTTTGTGCCTGAGGTAGGTTTCCTGTATGCAGCAAAATGTTGGGTCCTGTTTATTTGCTAGTCTGTTAGTCTATGTCTTTTTTGGGGGCGTGGGGGGTGGGGGAATTGAGTCCATTGATATTAAGAGGAAATAAGGAAAAGCTATTGTAGCTGCCTGTTATTTTTGTTGTTAGATTTGGAATTCTGTTCATGTGGCTATCTTCTTTATGTTTGTTAAAAGATCACTTTCTTACTTTTTCTTGAGCTTAGTTTCCCTCATTATGTTGGAGTTTTCCCTTTATTATCTTTTGAATGGCTGGATTTGTGGAAAGATCTTGTGTAAATTTGCTTTGTCATGGAATACTTTGTTTTTTTCCATCTATGGTAATTTAGAGTTTTGCTGGATTTAGTAGCCTGGGCTGACATTTTTGTTTTCTTAGGGTCCATATGATGTCTGCCCAAGATCTTCTGACTTTCATAGTCTCTGGTGAGAAGTCTGGTGTAGTTCTAATAGGTCTGCCTTTATATGTTATTTGACCTTTCTCCCTTACTGCTTTTAGTATTCTATCTTTTTAGTGCATTTGTTGTTCTGATTATTATGATTCAGGAGGAATTTCCTTTCTGGTACAGAATTTTGGAGTTATGTAGGCTTCTTGTATGTTCTTGGGCATCTCTTTCTTTAGGTCAGGGAATTTTTCTTCTATAATTTTGTTTAATTTATAAGTTGAAAGTCTTCCTTTTCATCTATACCTATTATCCTTAGGTTAAATCTTCTCATTGTGTCCTGGATTTCCTGGATGTTTTGAGTTAGGATCTTTTTGCATTTTACATTTTCTTTGATTGGTGTGTCCATGTTTTCTATGGAATCTTCTGCACCTGAGATTCTCCCTTCCACCACTTGAATGATACTTGCATCTATGGTTCCTGATTTCTTTCCTAGGATTTCTATCTCCAGAGTTGTCTCCTATTGGGTTTCTTTATTATTTCTACTTCCACTTTTAGATCTTGGATGGTTTTGTTCATTTCCATCACCTGTTTGGTAGTGTTTTCCTATAATTCTTTAAGGGAATTTTGTGCTTCCTCTTTAAGGAACCAGCATCATAAGACATAATTTTAAATCCAAGCCTTGCTTTTTGGATGTGTTGGGGTATCCAGGACTTGCTGTGATGGGAGTACTGGGTTCTCATGATGCCCAGTGGCCTTGGTTTCTGTAAGAATCTTATGTTTGCCTTTTGCTATCTGGTAATCTCTGGTGTTATATGGTCTATCTGTCTCTGGCTGGAGCTTGTTCTTCCTGTGATTCTATTAGCCTCTGTAAGTACTCCTGGGAGTCCAACTCTCTGTTGAGTCCCAGTGGTCAGAGTACTCTCTGCAGGCAAGAACAGAGGTCTGACACTCAGATTCGCCTCCTGGCTGAATATTAAGGCCTAAAGGGACCCTGTCCAAGAAGCTCTGTTGCTTCTCTGGCCCTAGTGCTCTTCTCAGTGGACTGGTCTCTGAGAGGCCCAGGATACAAGATGGCACTCTCACCTGCATCCTAGAGTCAGAGCCCTCCCTAGAAGTCAACTCTCTTCTGGTGGGGAAGGTACCCAGATGTCTGGGTCTCAGATCAGGTTCCTGGCTGAGGATGAAGTCTGGAAGGGACCCTGTCCAATAAGGTCTTTTGCTTCTGCAGCCCATGTGCCCTCCTGCTTGGACTGGTCTCTTGGAGACCCGGGATAGAAGATCAACAGGGAACTTTTCTAAGGTTCCTAGAGACCTTCCATTTTCTAGATGTTTATTTCATAGTTGTGGTACTCCCATATACTACAGCTTGCCTTCAATTTAATAGCTATTTTATAAAGTTATTGCATGTGTGTATGTATTTGTATATACATATTCCTAAATACAATGTGTTCAGTCCATATTATGTTACTTGAATGTATGTTTACAGTGCTGATTGGGACTCTACAATAAATTTTTTTGCTTTTCCCTAGGGAGGACTATGTTTCCCACTCCTAGCATTTCTCAGTTGCCAATAGTTCCTTTTGAGACCTTGTGAGCTTTGATCCACTTTGGCATGTCTAGTGATGTCATCCTTGTTTATTTCTCATTTGTGAAGGTATGTTGGTATGCCTTCTTGTGTGCAGATTCTGTCATTATTAGGAGACAAAATCTCATAACAAACTACCTGATCCACTGCATTTTAAAATTTTTCTGTTCCTCCTTACTCAATGTTTCCTAACCCTTATGTGTAGGAGTGTTTTGTAAATGTATTCACTGAATCTGAGGTACAAAGTTCTGCATTTGATTGGTTGTAGTTTTCTGTAATGGATACTTTTTCTTGCAAAGAGTCATTTCCATAGTAAGTGGTAACATCATTCTAATTTTTGAGTATATAGATAGAGATCTATCCATATTCATATCTACTTTTACTTTATAAACTTTAAAATTTTCTTCTTTACAATTTGTATCAATAGCCTAAAAAGAAGTTATTTTGTTAAACTTTACCAAATATGTCCTCTGTTTATATTATTGCATTTCCTATTTTAAAATATTTACTTCCTCTTTTGTAAAATTTGTTCTTAGAAATCTAACACAAACAAAGAAATTAGGATAGATCTACTCAGGGTTAAGATCATTGATATCACTGTGTTCTGTCTCACTTTTGTCCCATTGAAGATCTCAAACATTGCACATAAAGCCATCATCTCTCATGTCTAAAGTGCTTGCCTTTGGAACAACTCTTGCAGGACATTTTTTGGTTTATATGAGGTAATGTAAACATTAAATAATAGAAATAATATGTAATATAATTTCCTATATAAATATATTCATTTACAAATATATTGGGATGGTAAAATTATGATACAGCACATATATAAATCAATAAGTGCTATCCTTTCAATCATTATCTGCTATATAGAAGTATTTACAATTTTAAAAGTATTTAACACTCATATGTTTATTATATATTATGCATATATTTTGATCAAGTCTATCCATCACTACCTTCCCTCAAATTCCTCCGTATCACTCTACTCACTTTCTAATCAATTTTATTATCTCACCCTTTTAAATTAGTATCCAGTGAGCTCATTTAGTGCAGCATATATAGCACAGTTACAGGACCTGTTACTGGAGCATGGAGAGACTTTCATAACTTACATTCCTGAAACAAAAGAAAAGAAAAGAAAAGAAAAGAAAAGAAAAGAAAAGAAAAGAAAAGAAAAAAAAAGAAAATAAAAGAAACAAAACAATACAAAACACTATCTGTACCCTAGAAGTTTGCAGTTGCCAAGAGTTTCGCAGAAAGAGTGGGATGTTATGAACTTCCATCTATTCTAATACTTTGCTGGATTGATCTGATACAACGTTTATACACACAATAACAGTTTCTTTATGTTTATATAAATGACTTGTTGTTTTGGCTAGCTAATATAGTTTTAATACCAATGTCTACTCAATCTGGTTCTTATAATCTTTCTGCCATCACTTCAAAAATGATTCCTGAACCATGCAAGGAGGAGGTGTGTTACAGATGTCCCATTTATAGCTAAGCATACTATAGTCTCTTATTCTGTTTATTTTTACTGTTTTAGACTTTCTGTATTAATTCACAACTATTGTAAAAAGAAACTTTTCTGATGATGGTTAATAGACATATTAATTTATGGATATAAAGAAAAGAACATACAGAAAAATCTGTGACTGTGTTCATTTAGTAGAATAACAGTACTAGGTTCTCCCTTAAGACCTACAGTCTAGCTTACTATGAAGTTTTTGCCCAGTTAATGATACCAAGAATAGGTTTTACAGGGATTTGAATAAGAACATTTCTCATAGGCACATATATTTAAATATTTGGTTCACAGTTTCAGAAGAATTAAGAGGTAAGGCCTTGTTGGAAGCAATGTGGTTATTTTGTCTTTTAACATTAATAGAACAGTAATTAAGACAGAAGTCATACCAGTAATGGGGTATTTTTATAGGCCTGACTATGCTACTTGTTGGTGGACTGTGGGATTTGGATTGGGAGAGTTGTGGAGTGCTCTAGGTTTGTCTTAACTAGATATCTTAGTAGAAGAATGAAAAACAGTACTGCTGAGATCAATGTGGACTATGGAGGCTTAGTTCAAGATGCTTCAGAGTGGAACAAGGTTCCACTAGGCCATACAGCACTTTTAAATTATGGCAAAGAATGTGTCTGATTTTTCCCCTTCCCTAAAAATATACTGTATTCTAAATTATAGAAGTGGGGATTAGTTGTTAGCAAAGGATATTTCAAGACAACCTGCTCCATGGTTATTAGTCATCTGGCTTATGCATATCTAACATGACAAGAAGCAAACCAAAGGAAAAAATATAAAAGGTTCAAGTTGAGGAGAAAAAAAGCAGTAAAACACTTAATGTTCAAAGCAATATTGTCTCAAAGAGATGAGAAATTTAAAGAAAATCTGGATGCTATATGGAATGAAGGGGGTAGAGACTTAGAAAGAGACCTGGGCAAACTAACCCTAGAATACATAAAAAGGAAAGCTAATATAACATTGTAAAGAATCAACCAATCAAAGCTTCTGCTAGTGCAATTCAAAGGGTGGGAGGCAGTTTCTAGTAAAAACAGTCAGGGTAACCTGGCAGGTTTTGCCATCTGGTTTTGTCTTTACCAAGATTCTGGGTGTATAGCATTGTGAAATTTTTCTCTGAGGTCGAGGATAGTCAGTGAGGCCAGGATTATAACAGGGGTGCCCCTATCTGGCAGGGTGGAAAGTCCACTGCCTGCAGCAATCCAAGTGAAACCTGAATTACACTGGCAATTCCAAGAAATTAGATGTCTGCCAAAGAGAACTTCTAAGAGGACATAGAATCCACTGAAGATAGAGAAATGTAGTACAGTCAACAAAGTTGGGAGAAATGAGAGCTCTAAATGACCCTTTGACATCACACATACATCTACAGATTTTGAAGTCTACCTTGGTGTGTTTCAGTCTTGCACTGGTCAATTGTTTTCTTACTGTGCCCACTTTAGTTCCTTTTGGAATAGTAATGCATGTTCCATGCCATTATATGTTGGAAGAATGTGATTTGCATTTTGATTTTAATTTTACAGGTGATTATAAGAGACTGCCTGGCGTCTCAGAATAGATTTTTACACTTTTAAATAGTGTTGAGACTGTGAATGACTGTGAGACTTTTGAAGATGTACTGAATGGAATTTGCATTATGTAAAGCCACAAGTCTTTCAAGGCCAGGGGATAGAATGTGGTGGTTTGGGAAAGAATGAATGTCATAGGTTCATATATTTGAATACTTCATCCTTAGTTTGTGGGCCATTTAAGAAGGTTTAGAAGATGTAGCCTTGCTGGAGGAGAAGTAAAAAGTAAACCCCACCGGGGTTTTACTTTGATGTTTCTAAAGACCATGCCAGGTGCACTCTATCTGTGTCTTTTGCTTGAAGTTCAGCTGTAGTCTTCCATCCACCACTCTAGCACCATGCCTTCCTTCCTACATCCATGTTCCCTGCCAATATGATCATACAACCACCTACTAAAACTATAAGCAAGTCTCTAATAAATTGTTTAGTTTCTAAGTTTCTTTGGTAATGATATCTCTTTACAAAATTAAAACAGTAACTAAGACAAGTTCGGTCTTGTGATGGAGGCTTAATTCTTAACCAGAAACACAGTCAATTAGTTTATAGTAACATTATCTTATAGTTATGTGTAATACATTGCATTTCATTGTTGTATGAAGAGGTAAGCCTCTTTTCATTTTTAGCACCATTATATTTCTGTGAATTATGTATGTGAATTCTACTATTGTCCAATCATGCAGCACATGAATACAGCTCTGCTCTGCCTTCGTGCACTTCTGAGCCAAGATCAGTCTACACAACTGCAACCAAATGTTTGTGTGAGATTCTTTTTCTTCATGGAGGCTTCATTTGTTCCATGTCTCACAAAGACTTGCTCTAATGTGTTATTATTTCATATTTGTCTTTCAGCTGATGATGTTGATTACCTTTCCATATATTTGCTGAACATTAAGATATCCCTCCATTTTATCTATACTAATTATTTTTTCAGTATTTTAAAGTTATGTTGTCGATAATATTTACATATGCATTTTTGAATATTTAAAGATATATGCATATATATCTTTATACATTGAAATACACAAGGTATATAAAGATATGAATATACTGCAACATTTGAGTATGTACCTTTGGTCATGAATATGTACTATAAAGGTCTTTTAGATGACAAGATTTCTGTATTTTTAGCTGTTTTACTGTACTGATTAAATGGAGAATTTTTAAAGTGATAATTAAAATGTACATATAAATGGGCTACCATGTGGTATTTTGATACATATTTGCATTGTGTAATGATTATATCAGCTTAAGCATATGTACCTTCTCAAATGTTTATCTCAATTTGGGGAAAGAATCTGAAAATTTTTTTGCTCTAAAATTTTGATATGTACTGTAAATTATTACTTCTTGTCCAATCAGTGCTTGAGCTGAAAATTTAGGCTTCATGCATGGTAGTCAAGCTCAACCTGAAGCTATATGAATAACATGTTTTTATGATCAAAAATTCAAAAGTTTTCATCCACATTTCACTTATTACTTGGTATCCTCTTAAGTGTTTATCAAAAAGGCAACAATTTGATTTAACCTTTTTAATGGTTCTTTATTTAGAAAATATCATGCTGATGGCAATATGCTTGTCATATAATAAAAGTCAAAAACATCTCTATAAAAGGTGCTATGATATGCTGGAAAGAAAATGTTATACATATTGAGTGTTCTGAAATAAAAAATATCTATAAGTCACTTAAAAATTGAAAGCTCACCTCCCAGGTCTATGGTGCATTCTAGGGAGTCTCCCAAACTCCTATTTCCTGAAGTTGCCTGTTTATATTCTTTCTGCAGGCTCTCAGTTTATATTCTTTCTGCAGGCTTTCAGTCCTTTTCCCTCACCCAATACCTGCTCCCCGACACTCAACCCATCTACCTTCCCTCCCAAATCCCTCCCTTGTGATTGTTTTCTTCTCTCTCCTATTGTGACTGAGGTATCTTCACTTGGGCACTTCAGCTTGTTGAGCCTTTTGAACTCTGTGGACTGTATTCTGTTTTTTTTTTGGGGGGGGGGACTAATATCCACTTATTAGTGAGTATATAGCATGCATGTCTTTTGGGGTCTGAGTTACCTCACTCAGGATGATATTTTCTAGTTCCATCCATTTCCCTGCAAAACTCAGGATGTCCTCGTTCTTAATAGCTGAGTAATATTCCATTGTGTAAATGAACCACATTTTCTGCATCCATTCTTCTGTCATGGGACATCTAGGTTGTTTCCAGCTTCTGGCTATCACAAATAAGGCAGCTATGAACATAGTGGAACACATGCCCCTGTGGCATGGTAAGGCACATTTGGCTATATTCCCAAGAGTGGTATAGTTGGGTCTTCAGGTAGATCTATTTCCAATTTTCTGAGGAGCCATCAGATTGATTTTCAGAGTGGTTGTACCAGTTTGTAATCCCACCAGCAATGGAGGAGTGTTTCTCTTTCTCCACATCCTCTCCAACATGTGCTGTCACCTGAGGGTTTAATCTTTGCCATGCTGACTGGTATAAGGAATTTCAGGTTCATTTTGATTTGCATTTCTCTGATCACTAAGGATTTTGAACATTTCTTTAGGTGCTTCTCAGCCATTCAAGATTCCTCAGTTGTGAATTCTCAGTTTAGTACCCATTTTTTGATAGGGTTGCTTGGTGTTTGGGTGACTAACTTCTTGAGTTCTTTAAATATTTGGATATTAGCCCTCTTTCGGATGTGGAGTTAGTGAAGATTTTTTCCCAATCTGTAGGTTACTGATTTTTCTTATTGACTATGTCTTTTGCCTTACAGAAGCTTTCCAGCACTTTCTCTCATGCAGAGCACATGGGTAAGTACCACTACAATAGCAAGTATATGGTGGGGAGATGGAAGAGAAAGAGAAGCAGATGGCTCATGTACTGTGAAGAGAGCCATAACTTAAGATACAAGGGTAGTGAGAAATGCCTAATATGGCCACCTGAGGCCATGGAAATGTCCCTGTCAGTGTTATTGCTGAGGGCCATACCTGGGTCCAAGGCCCTTAGCAGTAGGGGTCTGTGTCAATGTCAGTGGCCCATGTTACCACCAAAGGGTATGTGGAGGTCTTTGGTCTGGACTGTATCTGGGTCCATGTTCATGTCTGAGGACTGTGAAGAGCTGGCCCCACCACTGACCTGCTATGCCACTCTGGAGAGCTGGCTGGACCCAAACGTGAGGGAAAACTGGTCCCTAGGATATGGGAGCAGAAAGCTGGTCACTCTCTACCCCACACTTTGCTGGCTGCAAGACTCAAGAGAGAATCCCTGCACCTCACCTCAGCAGAACAGTAGAGTTGACCCTGATGGAATGAGCACCGGAGAGCTGGCCCTATCCATCACTGCCTGTGGCAAAAGGGAGAGCTGGCCCTGGTGTCAAGAATATGGGAGGGCTGGCCCCACCCCTTACTGAAATGGAGTGGGAAAGCTGTCCCAGAAGGCATGAGCTGGCCGTGCCTCTCATCTGGGCCAAACAGAATAGCTGGCCCTAGTGGGACAAGTGCAGGAGAAAGGGCAGACCCACTACCTCAGCTTTATTCAGGAACTTTGAGTTGGAACACCCCAACAACTGCCTCCTCCATGAACTTCTGGAGTACATGAAGTGGTTTGTCCTGCAGAATGAAAGCTTTCGGATCTCCATGACACCAGAAAGCAATAGGATATCTGAGGGGAGTCCTGTTGAGGATCCAGTACTTATAGCATAAGCCTGAGGCCTTGAACCAGAGCAATTATTCACTGCAATGAAAATTTACAAATAAAGCTGTTTAGGCAAATCGCTATACTGTATGACATGCCATGACATATCACAGATTTCTTTTTAATTTTCTCTTTTCTTTGTTGTGACAAGGGCAGGTTCTGAAGGCAGAGGCCAGATATGGAGGTATGGGGAGATGAATAGGAAGATTCAAAAGTTAAAATGAAGTTGAAGGAAAGACTGGTGTCATTTGGAGCATTTCATTTTATGGTTATTCCCCAGAATATTCTAATATATGTGGCAACATATATTTCAAATTATTGCTAGCCATAATTAGATCAAAATTTCATAAGCTTGTGTTAACACTGGATTTGGGAACTTTTCAATGAAATAAATTGAAATTTTACCTAATCTGGCTTTCAGTCTCCTGTATGTAATAGTGGACATGAACTTTGTTCTGAAAGCAATATGCACTAAAGAGACTATTTCAAAACTCATTCAGTGTCATGGATATATTTCTCACTATCATCAAGCACTATGATAAGATCCAAGTATGGCAAGGATCAAAAAAAGTTATTAACTGTAAAATATTTCTTGTAGTAATTAATCATGAATCAGAAATTAGATTTCAATGTGAGCATTTGAAATATTATTTTCTTTAAATTCCAACTAAAATAGGTTAGTGTAAGTAAAAAAATTACTCTAAGTAAAAATGCTAAAGTAGTGGAAATTAAGAAAATGATTGAGTGATATGGCAACTTTCCAAATGGGAGAAAATATTTTCAAAGTTCACTCTCCTACAGAGTTCATACAAAAATATCTTAGGTGATCAAATCAATAGAAAGAAATACATGATTTAAAGTTTAAAGTGGGCAAATGCAGATAAACAACTAAGAGGTATACATAATAAACTACATTATTAATCATTTTGAAAACTAAAAAACAAAACTAGAATTTTACTTCTTTACTATATTTGTATATTATGAATGAGTGGAATGATACAAAATATTGGGGAATATTAAAAATAAGCACAGATTGTAGTTGCTTGCATGTAATTGTGCAATAATTATGTAATTAGCAATAATTATGTACATGCATACACACAAGATACAGCCTCTGTTAGAAGCCAGACTATCCAAGAGCTGCTTCTATGAATGGTTGGAAGAGTACCCTAGGCTGCATTCACCCCAGGCCTAGGGACATTTGACTGTAGTCACTCATTAACCAATTTGCATGCCCCTATCCAGACACATCTTTCTCTCTCTCTCTCTCTCTCTCTCTCTCTCTCTCTCTCTCTCTCTCTCTCTCTCTCTCTCTCTCTCTCTGTGTGTGTGTGTGTGTGTGTGTGTGTTTCCTTTCTTGCTTGCTCATTTGTGCTTTTGGTTTTTATTAGTTATTTGAAAATTTTACATAATTTGTGAAAAAACTATGGGCGAAATCAACTAAGTGGAAACAAAAAAGAACTATTCAAAGAATCAACCAAACCAGGAGCTGGTTCTTTGAGAAAATCAACAAGATAGATAAACCCTTAGCAAGACTCACTAGAGGGCACAGGGACAACATCCTAATGAAGAAAATCAGAAATGAAAAGGGAGACATAACAACAGATCCTGAAGAAATCCAAAACAGCATCAGATCCTTCTACAAAAGGCTACACTCAACAAAACTGGAAAACCTGGATGAAATGGACAAATTTCTAGACAGATACCAGGTATCAAAGTTAAATCAGGATCAGGTTAATGGTCTAAACAGTCCTATATCCCCTAAAGAAATAGCAGTCATTTATAGTCTCCCAACAAAAAAAAAAAAAAAAGCCCAGGACCAGATGGGATTAGTGCAAAGTTCTATCAGACCTTCAAAGATGATCTAATTCTAGTTCTTCACAAACTATTCCACAAAATAGAAGCAGAAGGTACTCTCCCCAGTTCATTCTATGAAGCCACAATTACTCTGATACCTAAACCACATAAAGACCCAACAAAGATAGGGAACTTCAGACAAATTTCCCATATGAATATCAATGCAAAATTACTCAATAAAATTCTCTCTAACAGAATCCAAGAACACATCAAAATACTCATCCATCCTGACCAAGTAGGTTACATTCCAAGGATGCAAGGATGGTTTAATACACGGAAATCCATCAACGTAATCCACAATATTAACAAACTCAAAGACAAAAACCACATGATCATCTCATTAGATGCAGAGAAAGCATTTGACAAAATCCAACACCCATTTATGATAAAAGTCCTGAAAAGATCAGGAATTGGATGCCCAAACCTAAACATGATAAAAGCAATCTACAGCAAACCAGTAGCCAACATCAAAGTAAATGGTGAGAAGCTGGAAGCAATTCCACTAAAATAAGGGACTAGACAAGGCTGCCCACTTTCTCCATACCTATTCAACATTGTATTTGAAGTCCTACCCAGAGCAATTAGACAATAAAAGGAGATAAAGGGGATAACAATTGGAAAGGAAGAAGTCAAAATATCACTTTTTGCAGATGATATGATAGTATATATAAGTGACTCTAAAAATTCCTCCAGAGAACTCCTAAACCTGATAAACAGCTTCGGTGAAGTAGCTGGATGTAAAATTAACTCAAACAAGTCAATGGCCACCCTATACACACAGGATAAACAGGCCTAGAAAGAAATTAGGGAAACAACACCATTCACAATAGCCACAAATAATATAAAATACCTTGGTGTGACTCTAACTAAGGAAGTGAAAGATCTGTATGATAAGAACCTCAAGTCTCTGAAGAAAGAAATTAAAGATCTCAGAAGATGGAAAGATCTCCCATGCACATGGACTGGCAGAATCAATATAGTAAAAATGGCTATCTTGCCAAAAACAATCTACAGATTCAATGCAATCCCCATCAAATTTCCCACTCAATTCTTTTTTTGAAAATTTTTTTAATTAGGTATTTTCCTCATTTACATTTCCAATGCTATCCCAAAAGTCCCCCACAATCCCCTACCCACCCACTACTACTTTTTGGCCCTGGTGTTCCACTGTACTGGGGCTTATAAAATTTGCAATCCAATGGGCCTCTCTTTCCAGTAAACAAATTAGAAAGGTCATTCTGTAAATTCATCTGGAATGACAAAAAAACTAGGATAGCAACAACTCTTCTCAATGATAAAAGAACCTCTGGGAGAATCACCATTTCAGACCTAAAGCTTTACTACAGAGCAATTGTAATAAAAAAACTGCATGGTACTAGTATAATGACAGACAAGGAGACCAATGGAATACAATCAAAGACCCAGAAATGAACCCACAAACCTATGGTCACTTGATCTTTGACAAGGGAGCTAAAACCATCCAGTGGAAAAACGACAACATTTTCAACAAATGGTTCTGGCACAACTGGCGGTTATCATGTAGAAGAATATGAATTGATATATTCCTATTTACTTGTACTAAGGTCAAATTTAAGTGGATCAAGGAACTGCACATAAAATCAGAGAGTGAAACTTATAGAGGAGAAAGTGGGCAAAAGCCTCAAAGATATGGATGGGCACAAGGGAAAAATTCCTGAATAGAACAGCAATGGCTTGTGCTGTAATATCGAGAATCAACAAATGGGACCTCATAAAATTCAAACCTTCTGTAAGGCAAAAGACATCATCAATAAGACAAAAAGGCCACCAACAGATTGGGAAAGGATCTTTACCTATCCTAAATCAGATAGGGGACTAGTATCCAATATATATAAAGAACTCAAGAAGGTGGACTACAGAAAATCAAATAACCCCTTTAAAAATGGGGTTCAGAGCTAAACAAAGAATTCTCACCTGAGGAATATCGAATGGTTGAGAAGTACCTGAAAATATGTTCAGCATCTTTAATCATTAGGGAAATGCAAATCAAAGCAACCCAGATATTCCACCTCACACCAATCAGAATGGCTAAGATAAAAAACTCAGGTGACAGCAGATGCTGGCAAGGATGTGGAGAAAGAGGAACACTCCTCCACTGCTGGTGGGATTGCAAGCTTTTACAACCAATCTGGAAATCATTCTGGCTGTTCCTCAGAAAATTGGACATAGTACTATTGGAGGATCCAGCAATACCGCTCCTGGGCATATATCCAGAAGATGTTCCAACTGGTAAGAAGAACACATGCTCCACTATGTTCATAGTAGCTTTATTTATTATAGTCAGAAGTTGGAAAGAACCCAGATGTCCCTCAGCAGAGGAATGGATACAGAAAATGTGGTACATTTACACAATGGAGTACTACTCAGCTATTAAAAAAAAATGAATTTATGAAATTCCTAGGCAAATGGATGGACCTGGAGGGCATCATCCTCAGTGAGGTAACCCAATCACAAAAGAACTCACATTATATGTACTCACTGATAAGTGTGTATTAGCCCAGAAAATTAGAATACCCAATATACAAGATACAATCTGCCAAACACATGAAACTCAAGAAGAATGAAGACCAAAGTGTGGACACTTTGCCCCTTCTTAGAATTGGGAACAAAACACCCATGGAAGGAGTTATAGAGACAACGTTTGGAGCTGAGATGAAAGGATGGACCATCTAGAGACTGCCATATCTGGAGATCCATCCCATAATCAGCCTCCAATTGCTCACACCATTGCATACACTAGCAAGATTTTGCTGAAAGGACCCTGATATAGCTGTCTCCTGTGAGACTATGCAGGGGCCTAGCAAATACAGAAGTGGAGGCTCACAGTCAGCTATTGGATGGATCACAGGGCCCCCAATGGAGGAGCTAGAGAAAGAACCCAAGGAGCTAAAGGGATATGCAACCCTATAGGTGGAACAACAATATGAACTAACCAGTACCCCTGGAGCTCCTATCTCTAGCTGCATATGTTTCTGAAGATGGCCTAGTTGGCCATCACTGGAAAGAGAGGCCCATTGGTCGTACAAACTTTATATGTCTCAGAACAGAGGAACGCCAGGGACAAGAAATGGGAGTGTGTGGTTTGGCGAGTGGGGGAGGAGGGTTTGGGGGACTGTTGGGATAGCACTGGAAATTTAAATGAAGAAAATACCTAATTTAAAAAAAGGAATAAAATAAAAAATTTTTTTAGAACGGGAGAGTCAAGATGGAAGAGGGCGGTCTGTCTGAATTCTCTATGTAGTAGGAAATAGTTGCAAATTCAACTTTTGACACTTAAACCAACAAGCTTCTGACCTGCTCTCCAGAATAAGTTTTAAATTCTCCTTTTAATGTTTAATGGGTTATTATCACATTCAAAATAGATAAAGATTAGTATGTAAACATTTAAATATTTTCTTTTGTTTTTGAGATTAAAATATAAACACATTGTGTCCTCTTCCCATTCTTCCATCTAAATCCTTTTCTATAAACCTTCTGCATTTCTATCAAATACATGGCCTCTGTTTTGTTATCAATTGTTGCATGCATATACGTGTATACATATATTTTTCTAACTAACTCTTTTCAGTAGGCATCACTTTCATGCAAGCTATAGTATATCAGCTTAGGGCAGATTTAGTTACTTTTACCTTTGCAATGTAAATTATGGATGATAATCATATTAATAAATTAGTAATTTCATGATAATGTAAAGTTTATTAGATAAAACCTACTTTTCTCTCATGATGTCTTTAATTCCATATGTACATGCATATATATTTATGTATGCATGTACATACATATGTACATACCCTCATGTATATATATGTGTGTGTGCATATATATATATATATGCACACGCACATATTGTGTTTACACAACTTCTTAGATTTCTACTGAAATGGAAGAAAAAGGTGAATATAAAGAATAATAAATCTCTCCCTGACAAGTGTCCCTTAGCTTTAGTATTTTAATAAATACACACTGCATCCTTGCAGCACAGGGAAGACTCGGAGTCGAGAAGAGTGTGCATAATCTGTCTTCCTTTGAGAAGTATAATTTACAGTTTTTCATTTTAGTTCCTTTCTTTGTAGATAGATCTTTCCAAAGTTATAAAGTCAATTTTATTTCTCCTGAATAATCCTGTCACAGCCTGAGGTGATGAAAGCCAACCCGTGGCCCCAGCTGCTTGGCTGCCTTCAAAAGTGTTTGGAGGAGCAACTGTTTATCCCTCTTGTTGATACAGAAGGCAGGATCAGAATGACGGCTTCAGTCATTCTTCTGGCATTCTCTTTGGGAGTGTAGAATATATGTTCTTTTGTAGACTGGGCTTCTAAACTGAATACAAAATCTGAGGGAGAGTTTTGTATTTCTTTCAATATATTTTGTGAAGGAGATATTAAATATGCCCTTTAGAGTTGCAAAAGTCACACTTAATTTAAAATGGAGTATATAAGGAAATGTCAATTTTGATAAAAAACTTAATTTGTTGACAGAGTTTATATTCCTCACATTTCTTACTACTCTATACTTGAAAAGTTTGTAAATATTTAATGAAAGCTTACAGTATCTTTTGGAGAGGTACAAAGAATTTATCCCTACTTTAAATTTGCAACAGAATTTGAGAGTCAAAAGTGACTTTTGTAAGGTTACACCAGGATCAACATTGGTTTAAGAAAAACAAAGTTTTCTGACTTTATGTTCAAATATTCTCATTATGAAATAATCTTTCCTATATCATAAAAGAGTTTTCCTGTGAAAGTAAGGAAAACAAAGTATTGTAGCTGCTGCCAAGTCTGAAATGAAACAGAGAAGTTCTCCAGAAAGCTTCCTTTAGATCTCTGGATATTTGCTTTTCCACTGTTTGCTCTCTCTAGGCAGCTTCTCGAAACTATAGACAGAACCACAAACCTATTCTGCACTTAAGATATTGCCTTTCTGCTGTGAACTAATAGCTTTGATTCAGAAAAACTATTTAGGCATATAAAACTGGAACTATTTACATGATTAATTAACCAATGTAAAGTTCCTATGATATTTTTGATATGCTTAGATGTGAAAGGCATGAATAATTCCGGGAAATCCTTAATTTAGAACAAAGCACTGCAGTCTCTTGCTAACTCTCCTGTATAGAAGAAAATACAGAGCACATTACTGCAAACCATGCAGTTACAGAATTCACCATCCCTGCTCAGTGGTCCTAATCACTGCACAGTTGTGCTCACTCTAGCTTGTATGACTCCTAGAGGAGCTACATTTTATGAAATGTGCTAAGATCCAACAGTAGCAATATTTATTGAGGAAAAGGCCATTGTCAGTATATTTACTGGCCCAATTCTTAAGTTATTTTTCAATTCCCTTGTTCTCTTATTTTCTTGCATCTTATTTATGACACTATTGTTCAACAAATTGTGGCTCAAGTTGGCATCACAAACTCACAATACTTTGCATGCATTTTGGTTAATGAGTTAAGTAAATTTCCTTTTCTCATGTTATATATACCTTCAATACAAAGGGTCATGGGCAGGTGAAAATTTGAATACTTGACTGATATTTCAGAGCTTTCTATGTATCCAGTGGGATCTTGGGTGGAGACTGTAAGCCACCACCTTTGCACACAAAACTGTCTTTTCTTCTTGGTCTAATAAAATAAAGATTTTTTTTCCTATTCATTGAACTTGACCAAACCTGAAACTACTATGATCTTCCATCCAAACTTACTCATTACTTTTGAAGTCTCAAAAGTGTCTTGAGTAAAACTAATTTTTTATTATTCTGATTCTGGCTTGTGAGTAATTCTTGTTGGAACTTTTTTCTCATGATAAAATAAAAGCAAATAAAATAATGCAGCAGCAAAGCTCTGGTCTCCCATGTCCTGCCTGCAAATATGCCAGGGTATTGCAGCATAAAGCTTGTGCAGGAAACCAATGAACGTCAGTCACTCCACAAGATGGAATCCATACCTGAGACTGCTTGGTGTCCAAGAATCATAGACTAGATATCTAGGGTATCTAGGTATTTTACCTAAGGTAAAATCAAATATTACTGACAATCTAAAAGTAGCACAGTTAAATTTGAAGCACTACTTCAAAGCAAGGATGCTCACCGAAGTCATGAAAGCACTTTTGTTGCATGAGAAAAACACATGCCTTCAATTATTATAACTTTGATTCCAGTGCTTGTAAGAAAAATATCAATCAAGCAACCCCCCCTGAATATTATGATGCTATGTAGTGATTTACTAATTTGTGTGGCAGTTTATAAAAATAGACTGTGATCTCATGTTAAAAAAATATCTGAGTCATTCTGAATAGTGCTATCAGTTGTATGGAATGAAATTTGACCTCCAAATCAAGAGAAAATTATTCAGTGCATAGTTTTTGTGATAGATTTAGGAGATAGGATCTTTCTGAAATAATAAATTATACTCTGAGTTAGTCTCCTCAAAAGATGGTTTTAGAGATTTCAAATTAAATGCAAAAATGGGAGAAACTTACAGTGTTTACAATATCTTATGAATGAAAAATTGTTATGTTTATAAATGATTTATTTAGCTTTAATTTACATATATCTGTTTGATTTTCTGACGTGCACAAATACCATGTAGGTGCTTAGTGCCTATAGGACTCAGAAGAAGGCATTGTTTCTGTGGGACTATGAAAGGTAGCCTGTTTTCTGGTCCAGCTTGGTTTAAACCCCAGAGACCCAATAGATTAATCTGCAAGGGACTGAAGGAAGTTTGTGTGCCACATGCCCCCAGACACTAGGCTCCTGACACAAGGGGCCAGCTCTATTATTCTGTGGCTATCAGTCACATTGGCTCTCTGGACTCCACCCCCACAGTTACCTGGCAACTGCTAAGTAGGCCTGGTCCTCTATAAAAGGGGGTGTTTGCCCCCTCCTCCTGCTCTTACTCTCTTGCTCCTGCCTCTCTTACTCTTGCTTTCTTGTTACCCCTCTCTACCCATTCCCTTTCCCCCTCTCTCCATATGCCATGGCCAGCCTCTACTTTTCTCTACTCTTCTTCCTCTCTCTGCCTTTCTACAATAAATGCCTTAAAACCATGGACTGCCTCTTCTCATTAGGATCTGCCATGCTGGAGCAATGGAGCAAGTCTCCCTCTAAAGAACTTATGTCTAATCTCCTGTGGGAGGCCTCTCTGCATTCTCAGCTACAGTCTCTACCAAGCAAGCCACCGACCAAACCAAGGACTCTCCTCCCCTCTTCTGCAGTACCTAACACCATCTGCAGTGTGTGCATTAATTATACTCTATCTTAAAAAAAAATCTCTACATTTGGAGAATAGAAATCTGACTCTTATGTTTATTAAAAGTCTTGGTTGCCAGTTTATGTTTTGATAATGTACTCAAAATTAAATTATTTTCTGAGTATATTGACCTTATAAGAACTAAACACCTCAATCAAAATGATTAAAACTATTTGATTTGGCAATAACAATTATTAACCCTGTGACTATATCATATCCACAGAAGATATGGACATATTCAGGAATTCCTGACCTATATCCAGAGGTGATATTGTGGTTTTATTAATATTTTAAAATGTATATTCAAATACTGGTAATTACTGTAATACTCAAAATGAAGAGAAAAGAGATACATATGACAATCCATAACTGAAAAATGAAATGAAAATATTTTTGCTACTCAGACTCTTTGCTGAAATGGGCCCTAGAATACTATTCCTAACTACCACTTACTTAAGTTACAGAGCAACTTCTTTCCCTAAACATTTAAGATGCAAATCTTTTTAAAATCTTCTTGGTATGACTTTAATACCAGCAATTAAGAAGCAGTGGCAGGTGGATTTCTGAGTCTGAGGCCAGAGTGGTCTACAGAGTGAGTTCCAGCACAGCCAGGGCTACAGAGAAACCCTGTCTTGAAAAACAAAACAAAACAAAACAAAACAAAACAAAACAAAACAAAACAAAACAAAACAAAACAAAACAAAACAAAACAAAACAAAACAAAACAAAAATAACTTCTTGGTGTGTTTTTCATCCCAGATTGTCTCTCAGACTCTGTGAAGGTGCCTATGGGAGGGGAGGGGTCTTAAGTCAGTAGGCATATTGCTCAAAGTTGTAAAACTATCTCTTGTCAGAAAACTTTGAAAATAAGACTTTTCCTTTGAGGGAAACTAGTCACCACTCATAGAAGACTGTGGGAACTAAAAAGGGGCCCAGGAGAAGGGGGGGGGGGAGAATCCATGTCCTGCCAGATTTCCACCTATGCTCTGGACAGGCAGACATGGGAAGGCTGCCAGATGCTTTCCACTCAGCCCCGATGGGCATCCAAGCCTCTGACCCACTCGATGGGGGGGTGGGGGGGGTGGACCAAGGGGCAGCCCAACTTGGGGGCCCCAGGGCCACACCCTGTAGCCCTGTGGCTATGGGAGAGAGGGAAGAGGGATGAGAGGTTCCCCACCTATGCAAGAGTGAGTGCAATGGATCTTGATGAGCAGTAACTGTCTATGGTTTCAGAGCTTTATTGTAGAAAGGCAAGGAGAAAGAGAGAAGGGGGAGAGAGAGAGGGAGGGAGGGAGAGAGAGAGAGAGAGAGAGAGAGAGAGAGAGAGAGAGAGAGAGAGAGAGAGAGAGGGCTAGAAAGAAAGAGTAAGAGAAAGCAGAGAAAGAAAGAGTAAGAGAAAGTAAAGAAAGAGTAAGAGAAAGCAGAGGAGAGGAGAAGACAAAGAGAGAGAAGTGAGAGGTAAGAGAACAAAGGAATGAGAGGAGTGAGAGAGCAAGGAGGGGCCTGAACAGCTCCTTTTAAAGTGAGCTGCTATTTGTCTGTTGCTAGGTAACTGTGAAGGAATTTAGGCCTGAAGGTCAGAAGTTTGGGACATTGTCTACTTGACTTCTAGCCATGTGTCTCTTGTCGGGGCTGGGGGGCGGGGCTTAGACAGGAGCCAGAGTTCCAGGAGCATGGAGCATGAGAGAACTCCTTCCATCCCCTGTAGGTAAATTATGACCACCAGGTCCCAGGGTTCAGCATCTCAGCTCGACTGGAGACCAGCCTGTCTATGCATAGCCCAATGCCCCCTCAGAAGACCTTTAGTTATTTGTCTTTTATGCAGTACCATCCTTCAGCTCTTACTAGCTTTTCTTCTCTATTACAATAGTATTGAATAAAGCCTCCTTTTAATTGTAGGAAGTGCAGTGCTTGCCTTAAGATACATTTTTCCACGTGAAAGATTGTTCTCCAGTATGGGAAAATGGTTCATGAAAAAATGCAGTTCTCAATTAAATACAATTTTTTTGTTTTATTCATTAATAGTGTCACTATAAATTCTAGGGCAATAATATGATAGGTAGCAAGTTCAAATTAAAAAAAGTCTTTGTCCACCATAATATATCATTGTGTTTTAGGTGGGAATTTATTTGTTTCTATTTGCTCTTGAGTTTGTTTGTGCTGTCTATTTACCTATGGAGGAAATGCACTCAGCATATGAGCCCAGTCAATAAGGCAGAAATCCTGTATTTGAACTTTGAATTTCTCATGCAGTGAATCCAATAAATTTTTCTACAGATTCCCTTTGGCATCTGAGTAAATTCCTAATGCTTTTAAAATTTTTATGGCCTTTTCTCCACCTTTCACCCTGGGGGCAGGAGTCTGATACTTTCACCTCTTCTCATGCCTTTCCTGGAGGACATACTTTTCTTGGATACAAATTAACATATAACTGCTAGACCTGTCTGTTTTCCCTCTAGGCTATCTCATTCTGGCCCTTTCTCTTACTTATTTTTTTTAAAAAAACACCCTATCATTCTCTTACCATGTAAGGAGTAAGGGAGTCCTAGTATTCTTAGGATTATCTTTAAAAAACAAAAACCTATGATTCTGAGCATTTGTATATGTATATGTTTATATTTATTTTCCTATATATTTATATTTATAGTCATAAATGAATACAGTTTTTCACAAGATCATGTAAGAAAATAACCACAAAGAGATCTTCATCTCAGGATATATTCTAATTTAAGATAACACTGGAACAAGTAGAACTCATTTTGTAAGAAGCTTACACATTGTTTTCTTGAAACTGGTAAGCGAAAAGGGTGTCAGAATTCTGATATGTTTTAGTAGTGAATATTTCTGAAACATATCCCAACTCGTTACCAAAGGAATAACAACACATTGTATTCAATTACATAAGCTCATTTGATAATATAGTAATTTAATATACAATGAGCACTAACTCAATAGACATGTGTTTAGATATGTGAAAAACTAAACAGCAGAACATATTAAATATAAAATATAAAATTCAGTCTAAATCTCATAAATTGCTTCTGTCATGTTCTTTTTATTGACTATTCAATGTAAATGATTATGTGTTGCAAAGAATGTAGGGAGTGGTAATTGCTGGAAGGGAAAAGAGATTGCACCAATAGACTGCCACCTACTGGCTCGCCCACATAGCTAATGTGGGGCATGTACAGTCTATCTGGTAATAGCAAATTGACTGTTAAAAGTTGTTGATAATTTCCAAAATATTTTGTAAACAATAAGGCAGCAGGTCCACTTGTTTTTCAAAATACAATGTGTATTACTTGTAAGCTGCTTCTCCACTCATGTGATGTAATGGATCCCATACTCCTTCAAGCAGACAAAGAAAGAGTGAGCAGTGTAAGAGACAGGCAGGACCTCCCCTGTCAGACACTTCATGTAAAATTGCATACATTTAAATGTTACTTCTGTTTATGATAGATTATATTTGTAGTTTTAAATTCCACAGTCTCGCCCCCCCTCTGTGTGTATGTGTGTGTGTCTCAGTTCATTTTGAACTGTCAAAAGTTGCAGTTTTCCACAGTGTTTTTATGTTCTAAATAACAGAAAACAAATGTAAATGAACGAAAACTAAGGGTGGCAAATTCTCAAGTTTTTTGAGGGACAGACGGAGAAGGATGTAAAAAAATATATTCTTAGTATTCATAGGTTCATAAAATTATACAGAGGGATGGATCTTATTGATTTTCTGTTAGTTGTAGGCTTTTGATGATACATTTTTATTTTAAAACATATTTTAATTGAAATATCTTCTTTCAATTTTATTTTGAGATTATTATAATTTAATTATATTTTTCTTCCCTTTTCTCTTCCCAAATTCTGTCATACACCTTTTCCCAACCATTTAAAACTCATGGTCTCATTTGTCACTAATTGTTACTGCATGCATACATGCATATGCATGCACATATATTTCTACATGAAACCAGTTCAATCCACCTACTGCTACCTGGGTGTGTGCTTTCGGGTTTGATGTTGATACTGGATAACTAATTGGAGTTCTTTCCCTGGGAGAACCACCTTTCCCACTTACAGCTTTTCTCAATTGCCTATAATTTTTTTCATAAGAATGAGGCTTTGTAGGCTTTTTTCTTCGATTGTGGCATATTCACAGGTGTCCTCTTAACTCATATTTGGGACTCATGTTGGTGAGGCATTATGGGTATAGTTTCTCACATTACTAGAAGACAGCATCTCAGAGCAAACTCTCTGATCTTATAATCTGCCTGTTCCATATTAATATAAAATACTTTTCAAAAAGGTAGTTGGTTTTTCCTAATTTTACAAAAACTTAGACAGATCTGGTGAAAGGACTCTCCATAGAGAAAATGCCTCCATCAGATAGTATTATTTTAATTGCACTTAAAATAATTCCTTCAGGTTAGCTTAAAATAATGGTTGATATGAACTGTTGACCCTTTAATTCACAGCAAAAATTGTTTTGATAATTCTAATGTGTTTTCAAATTTATCAGGATAAATGATACTATGTGGCTCTATAGCTGGAGTAATTTTTTCTTATTTCTGCCAATATTCTGCTCCTATATTTATAGTTATTTCATTGAAGTAGTATCTATATTGTGAAACTCACCAAGTACAGTTGATCTATATGAATGCCAAAATATCTCATGGAAAATTGCGTTTACAACTAGGAGTTCACTTGCTTATGATTGCTGAATGCTTAGATCTTCCACTGACTTTGTATGACAGAATGAGGCAGAACTGAGTGTGTTCAATAGGTGAGTACTTGTAGGATATTGGTGTAAATGGTAACTTTATTTCTACATTATCCTCTATTTAGCCAATCCATGGATCACTCCTATCATGCCTAAAGCATTGGTAGTTGGTAAATTCTAAGAACAATCATTCTAAGGAGCCAAACATTTTGTACATGCTTGACAAGCAAACCACTTATTCTGTGTTTACTAGTGTCCAGATACCCAAAGGTGGTCACATAATCAAAACCAGTATGCAAGTGAGAAAAGACAATAAAATTAACTGTATGGGCATATAGAGGTATCTTTAATTGGTATATATTGTGGTATTTTTATATATGAGAATTTAGACTTTTTTTCTTGATCAGATTCCTAAATTAAATGATTAATTTTAGCAAGTTTTATTTCTATTTACGACTTGAATATGACTGAAGTTTGTAGGATCTTTCATGGTAGTTTGAAAAGCCACTGAGGCTAGTATGAATGAGTCATAGGTACCTGAATGTGAGGACCTGAGAAGGCAGGAACTCCAAGAGATCATGAAGTGTAGCTTTGAAAGTGGAGTGCAGGTTATGTTAGAGATCTGAAAGTTGAAGATGACAGAGATGGAAAATACTTTCCAAGGGTGCTGTGTACAGGGACTGGAACTGGCTGAAAAGATGTGCATCATTTTATAGGGAACAAATCTGGAGGAACAGAGGCATGTAAACCTTATAACATTTAGTTATAAGACCAGAGATGAAGTTACATTATTGGTGGTTCAACTTGCTGAGTTCTGGTCTTTCTGGTGCTGTATTTCCTCACTATTTCCTCATCCCTCTCTTGGAGCATATTAAAGTAGAAAGAGTATATTCAGGTATTTTTTTTTAGCTTACAGGGGAATTAAGAATCAAGAGATTGTGTTTAGTCTCAGAAAATATATGGTCTTTATGCTTTTTAAGTGTTGTGACTAGGAAAGACTATGACTTGTTTTGAAGTTGGATCAAGTGCATTTTGCATATATCTACATCTATCTCTCTACACACACACACACACACATATATATATATATATATATATATATATATATATATATATATTGCAAATATACATATACACATACATGCACACACACACACACACACACACACACACACATATATATATATATATATATATATATTGGATCAAGGAAGAGAAATGTAGTGGTTTAACCAGAAACTGCCCCACACTGGCTCCACCATTTAAACACTTGGTTTCCAATAAGTGTCACATAATGGGGAAGTTAAGGAGGCATAGCCTAGCTAAGGGATTTTGACTAAATATATCACTAGCTGGGGCCTTAAAAGACTTCTGCCCCTTCTAGTTTGTCACTGTGATTCATTCTTGGGTTTGAAGATGTGATGTCTCAGCTTCATGTTCTTGCCAAAATGCCTACATATTGCTGTTATTCCATACTCTCTTTACATATGCTTGTTTCTCTGGAACCATGAAAGCAAACTCTTCATTTCATAAGTTGCTCCTGGTCATAATATTTATAACAGAAACAAAAAAGTAAATAATACACAGTTATGAATAGCATGGGACCTTGGGTGCAAACTCGGTGGACAGTCCCATGGTCCCCAGAGGACTCTCTATGCCCCAGGCTCTCTAGCACACCCAAGATCAGTGATTTTGTTCCAAAACCACTGGGAGTGACAGGAACCAGCAGGAGCCAGGGATACAGGACCCCCACCTGAACAGTGGCCAATGCCTAGGCCACACCAGGATCTCAGGGTCTCAGAGGAAGCTTGACTCCCAGGAACTCTGACACACCCAGAATCTCAGGATCACAGGATCCTGGAATCACAAGATCACAGAGAAATCTGAGGAGTTCTGACTCAACTGGGATTAAAGGAAGGATGGGCTCCAATCAGATATAGTGAGGGCAGGGAGCACTTGAGATAATGAGATGGCAGGAGGCAAGTATAAGAACAGAAGTAACAGAAACCAAGGTTACTTGGCATCATCAGAACCCAGTTCTCTCACCATAGCAAGTCCTAGATAAACCATCACATGAGAAAAGCAAGATATAGATTGAAAGATACTTCTCATGATGATGATAATGATGATGATGATGATGATGATGAAGGACTTTAACAAGTATGTAAATGAATCCTTTAAAGGAATATCAGAGAACACAGGTAAAAAGGTAGAGGCCCTTAAAGGGGAAACACAAAACTCCCTTAAAGAATTACAGGAGAACACAGGTAAACAGGTAGACACCCATAAAGAGGTAACAATCCAAATAGGGGAAGGAATTGAACAAAACCATCCAGGATCTAATAATGGAAGTAAAAGAATAAAAAAACTCAAAGGGAGACAACTATAGAGATAAAAAGCCTAGGAAAGAAGTCAGGAGACATAGATCCAAGCATCACCAACAGAGTACAGGAGATAGAAGAGAGAATCTCAGGTGCAGAAGATATCATAGAAAACACTGACACAACAATCAAAGAAAATGCAAAATGCAAAAATCTCCTAACCCAAAACATCCAGGAAATCCAGGACACAATGAGATAACCAAATCTAAGGATAATGGGTATAGAAGAGAGAGAAGATTTTTCAACTTAAAGGTCCAGTAAATATCTTCAACAAAATTATAGAAGAAAAGTTCCCCAACCTAAAGAAAGAGATGCCCATGAGCATACATGAAGCCTAATGAACTAGAAATAGTTTGGACCAGAAAATAAATTCCACCCATCACATAATAATCAAAACACCAAATGCACAAAACAATGAAAGAATATTAAAAGCCATAAGAGAAAAAGGTCAAGTAACATATAAATGCAGCCCTATCAGAATTACACCAGACTTCTTATCAGAGTCTATGAAAGCCAGAAGATCCTAGGCAGAATCTACATACATACCCTAAGAGACGGCAAAGCCAGCAGGGCTACTATATCCAGCAAAACTCTCAATTACCATAGATGGAGAAACCAAAGTATTCGATGACAAAACCAAATTTATACAATATCTTTCCACAAATTCAGCCCTTCAACGGATAATAAAGTGAAAATTCCAAAGTAAGGAGGGAAACTACACCCTAGAAAAAGCAAGAAATTAATCTTTCAACATACCTACAAGAAGATAGCCCCACGAACAGAATTCCAACTCTCACAACAAAATAATCAGAAGCATCAATTACTTTTCTTTAATATCCCTTAAAAATATCAATGGACTCAATTCTCCAATAAAAAGACATCAACTAGCAGACTGGCTACATGACCAGGACCCAACATTTTGCTGCATACAGGAAACCCACCTCAGGGACAAATAGAAACTACATCAGAGTAAAAGGCTGGAAAACAATTTTCCAAACAATTGGTCCAAAGAAACAAGCTGGAGTAGTCATTCTAATATTGAATAAAATAGACTTTCAACCTAAAGTTATCAAAAAAGACAAAAGGGACACTTCATACTCATCAAAGTTAAAACCTCCCAGGTGAACTCTCATTTCTGAACATCTATGCTCCAAATGCATGGACATCCACATTTATAAAAGAAACTTTACTAAAGCTCAAAGGACACATTGCACTACACACAATAATAGTGGGAGACTTCAACACCACACTCTTATCAATAGACAGATCATTGAAACAGAAACTGGACAGAGGCACAGTGAAACTAACAGAAGGTATGAAACAAGTGTATTTAATCGATATGGGTAGAATATTTAAATCTAAATCAAAAGGATGTTCTTTCTTCTTGGCACCTCATGGTACCTTCTCCAAAACTGACCATATAATTGGTCAAAAAACAGGCCTCAAAAGATAAAAGAAGATTGAAATAATGCATCCTATTAGATCACCAGAGAATAAGGCTGATCTTCAATAACAACATAAATAATAGAAAGCCCACAAACATGTGGAAGCTGAACAACACTCTACTCAATGATAACTTGGTCAAGGAAGAAATAAAGAATGAAATTAAAGATTTTTTAGGGTTTAATGAAAATGAAATCAAAACATATCCAAACTTGTGGGACACAATGAAAGCAGTCCTAGAAGGAAAACTTATACCTCCGAGCATGTAGAAGAATGCAAATTTAACCATTCTTCTCTCCTTGTACAAAGCTCAAGTCAAGTGGATCAAGGACCTCCACATAAAACCTGATACACTGAAAATTACAGAGGAGAAAATGGGGAAGAACATCGAACATATGGGCACAGGGAAAAAATTCCTGAAAGGAATACCAATGGCTTATGCTATAAGACCAAGAATTAACAAAGTTAATTTTTATGATGACCTCATAAAGTTGCAAAGCTGCTGTAAAGCAAAGGACTCTGTCAATAAGTCAAAAAGGTAACCAACAGATTGGGGAAAGATCTTTACCAATCCTACATCTGATATAGGGTTAATGTCCAATATATACAAAGATCTCAAGAAGTTAAACACCAAAGAAACAAACTACCCTATTACAAATTGGGGCACATAGCTAAACAAAGAATTCTCAACTGAGGAACACAGAATGGCTGAGAAGCACCTAAAATAATGTTCCACATCCCTAGTCATCAGGGAAGTGCAAATCAAAACCACCCTATGATTCCACTTCACACCAGTCAGAATGGCTAAGTTCAAAAAGTCAAGTGACAGCAGATGTTGGTGAGGATGTGGAGAAAGAGGCTCACTTTTCCATTGCTGGTGGGATTGCAATCTGGTATAGCCACTATGGAAGTCAGTTTGGCAGTTCCTCGGAAAATTGGGCATAGTATTACCTGAGAACCAAGCTATAATACCTCTGGGCATATAACCAGAAAATGCTCCAACATGTAATAAGGATACATGCTCCACTATATTCATAGCAACCTTATTTATAATAGCCAGAAGATAGAAAGAAACCTGGTGTCTCACAACAGAGGAATGGATACAGAAAATGTGGTACAATTACACAATGGAGTACTACTCAGCTATTAAAAACAATGAATTTATAAAATTCTTAGGCAAATGGATGTATCTGGAGGATATCGTCCTGAGTGAGGTAACCCAGTCACAAAAGAGCACACATGGTATGCTCTCACTGATAAGTGGATATTAGCCCAGAAGCTGGGAATACCCAAGATACAATTCACAAACCACATGAAACTCAAGAAGAAGGAATACAAAAGTGTGGATACTTCGATTCTTCTTAGAAGCGGTAACAGGACACCCATGGAAGGAGTTACAGGGACAAAGTGTGGATTAGAGACTGAAGAAATGCCCATCCAGAGACTGATGCACCTCAGGATCCATCCCGTATACAATCACCAAACCCAGACACTGTTGTGGATGTTAACAAGGGCTTGTTGACAGGAAGCCGATATAGCTCTTTCCTGAGAGGCTCTGCCAGTGCCTGACAAATACAGAAGTGGTTGTTCAACAGCCATCTATTGGACTGAGCATAAGATTCCCAATGAATGAGCTAGAGAAAGTACCCAAGTAGCTGAAGGAGTTTGCAGCCCCATAGGAGGAAAAACAATATGAACCAACCAGTACCCCAGAGCTCCCAGGGACTAAAACACCAACCTAAGAGTACACATGGTGGGACTCATGGCTCCAGCTGCCTGTGTATCAGCAGAGGGCCCAGTCAGACATCAAGGGAGGAGAGGCCCTTTGTTCTATGAAGGCTGTATTCCCCAGTGTTGGAGAATGCCAGGGCCAGGAAGTGGGAGTTGGTTGCTTGGCCAGCAGGGGCTTGGGGAAGGGGAGTGGGGGAAGGTGTTTTTCAGAGGTGAACCCAGGAACATGGATCACATTTATAATGAATATAAAGAAAATATCCAATAAAAAAATCAGAAAAAAAATCAATAGAGCAGCAATGAAAATGGATGAATATATTTCTGTAGTAATATATTAAATCATTTGGTTATATGCCCCGGAGTGGTAGCTGGATCATATCGTAGATATATTTCTCGTGTCTTGACAAATACCTAAACTGATTTCCAGAGTGGTCACACTAGTTCCCACTCTCTTCAACAGTGATGGGTACTCTTCCAGGGCAGTACTATATGCATTCCATCTCTAGTTTCCCTGGTTAGCTAGTTTTAGGCAACATTTCTGCATAATTTCCTGTAAATGTTTGCCACATAGACTGATTACATTCGTTTCTCTTCTCATATAAATTTTAATTTCTGACTTGTTTTCCTCTTCTTTTCCTTAATGTTTACCAGGTTCTTCTGTTAAGAATCTCTAATTTGAGATAAACCTCTTCAATGGATTTATAAGGCTTTTAATATCAGTTTCCTCTGTCAGACTGGTCAAAAAAACAAAAATCCTGATATTATAGATATTACAAAAACAAATTCATAGAAAAATGAATTTGAATACATTTGAAATTCATTTGATACAAACTATGGTTAGAGAAGATTTCTTTCATAGGAAAAAGCATCTTTCAGATTGCAAAGTCTTAAATTTAAGGAATTATTATGGACAATAATTAAAATATTGATGGAGATAATATAATCAGTAACCATTCTAAAGTTAATTTAATTTAATTTAAAATTTATCAAATAATACTTCCCAACTCATTGAACTATCAACACAATAATAGCAGCTACTTAAGAAATATTTTATATGCATTCATTTATATGTCTAAGTCTACTTTCGTGTTCACTTTCAATGTCAATCCATATAGTTATTTATAAATACAGAATTACTATTGCCATGTGAGGTAATTAGATGATAATTTGAAAAACTGACTTGATATATGATTAATATATTTTAAGTCTACAATGCTTGGTTTATATTAAGCCATTCTACAACATAATAATGTGTATGTGTGGATTACCTTTCACAATTATAAATTCAATGGCAAATTTAAGTGCAAAAGAAATTTCTCTGTACTTTAGTGTTTGATATATTAAAGGTCATTTATAACTGAATTGGAAGATAGATTTCAATATGGTTTATTTAATTGGCATTAAACATACTATTATATCTGACATGTAAAGAGTACCCACCGGCAGTGCAACAATATTCATTGTTTTCATAGAGAGCGCTATGGTGTTTTGACAACATCCAATAAACTTTAATCTGTCAATTTCAAAGTTTGTTACCAGAAAGTTCGTTTAAATGAAAGTGTCTGTTCAATTCATGTAACTACCAAGTGATTGGAATTGATATCACTTTCAAAATACACCATATATTGGGAAAGTGATGTTGTTTAATATGGTTATTATGTACTCTTATAGCAGAAGACAAGTTTTTAAAAGCACATCTTAAACCACCAATTTAAAGTAGTAGAATGAAAAATTATTTGTGCATGGAACGCATATGGCAATAGCAGTAAAAGGAAAGATGCTTTTCCCGGCAATAATTCTTCACTTCTACAACAGTGTGTAAAGTATAAAAATGCTGTAATACTGAATTTTCATTTCTTGTTCAACTTGATGGAGCCTTGATAAATTATACCACTTTGAGGTTATTTTTGATACTGCTCACAGCATTTCCAATGTTGGCATCTAATGCCATGAGGTTTATAGAAGAATTGGTTCCTTTAAAAAAAAAAAAAAGCACACTTTATATGGTGTCCACTGTCTGACTTCATTGGCAGTTTATATACTAATCAGGAACTATTACAAAATACAAATGACATGTTTTAAAAATTACAACAATAAATAAGAAAAAGATTACTTGAGACAGGAGCATATCTAGTCCAGGCTGGCTTTGAACTCAGAAATCTGCCTGCCTCTACCTCCGAAGTACTGGAATTAAAGGCATGCACCACCACTGCCTGCTTATTATTATTTTTTAATTTTACACAAATTTAATGGTAATTGTAGTAGTTTAAGAAATACTAATGGTAGTAAATAGCATCATGCACTTCAAAAATCACAATAGGGCAGAGCTTGAAAGGCCCTTGAGTGACACTGCCTTCAAGTTGATACTGAACAAGTGAGAGTACAGATAGTGCAGGCCAAATACAACAGGGGCTCTTCACACCTATTTTGCTTTCTGAGTATATTTTAAGTGATAAAAATGTTTTAAAGAACACCATTTACAGTTCTCTCATTAATTTGCCACAGGTCAGATGGCTTTGTTTATGTCCTTTGTTTCATATTCTACTGAATTGCCAGGACTACTGTGTTCCTACTGGAAAAGTTATTCAGATGGAAGGTCAGCATACCTGTGCCTTTAGCTAACATGTTGGTTTCTGACATTTATTTTCTTCTAAAAAGAGGACTGAATCCATACTGTTCTCACGTATTTAACTAAACGAACGATAAGGTTTTCCTTCTCCACTGTGTTTGTAAGCTCTCATATCTACAGATATTCCCTTTCTCAGGCCTAGGATTGTTATGGGACATCATGATTACAGATATGTTTAAATTCTAAGTAAAATATGTTTAGCAATTTAGTTTTCTAGATATGGTCTTCAAAACAGGATATCATCATCATTAACCACGTTGTCTCTTTCTGCTTCTTCTATTTTTCGGTTTTTATTCCATTATTTTATAAAGGAAACTATATATATTCATTATTACCATGCTCCTAGATACATGAAACAATAGCTTTTATTTCTCCCTCTGAGGTACTGTAACATGTTGAATGAAGCTGCAGAAAGTGGCCACTTCATTTTGTGAAATGTTTAATTTTCTACTCTCTCTTCACAGACCTTAACTGATTTCAACAAAGATGGTGTGGTAAAAGAGAGGGTTTAGTACTGAAAACATAAAAAGAGCACCGGAGAAATGGTAAGAGGTATAAGACAACTGAAACATGGGAAGGAACTTAGTAGGTGTCTAAGTTAATGCCATGTAGGCCATGTGCGATGTGTGCAGCTATCAAAAGACGTGAATGATTCCAAGTACATTTGTGAGATAGAACTAGTAGTAAATCTGATGTGTTGCACTAATTCAGAAAAGACAAAATGATAGAGAAGGTTTCACATCGAAATCCTGTTTTCTAAGTAACATTACTATAAATAAAATTCATAAAATATGAAATAACCCACAGAAATTTGAATTTTGTAAAAATGATAGATGTAATATTGAAGTATGTATCTCATGTAATGTTTGCTTACTGAGAATTTTTTATTGTTTGTTGGAAATTCAAATGTAAGACCTATATTTGGTAAACCCACAACCCTATTTCTGCTTGTTTTCCTGCACTTAGAAGCAGTGGGAAAAAAAGAATAATGAGAAAAAATTTGCTTATATTGACTTTAAACTTCATCACAGTAGAGATGAAATATTGACTCTTTGAACTTGGAGCTGAGCATAAATGTCTGAACTGATCTGATTGTAGCATACACTCTTTCGACAAGTTCTAAGTAAATACTTTCTCATTGTTCGACAATCCTTTTACCACAGTTGTATCAGTTTAATGATATAACTGTTGTACTCATATAAAAATAAATAAAACATAACGGTTACATTTTAGTTTAGTCTTTTTGATCTTATCAGTTACCAAATGTTAATCCTTAGTTTAATATCTTTGCATTGACACCGGCCAATATCTTTTTATCTACTTTTCTCTAATAATAACATAACATTGAACACACATTTCAGATTATTGAAATTGATAAGCCACCTTCAATTTATGCATCTTCTAGAATGATTTTTTTTGTAGTGAATCACATCCTGTGTTCATAAACTCGTACTGATTTATTATTTATTATAAAATAAAAATCATGATGTTTTTGGTTTTCCACAATGTGAACAGCTAATTCTTTTGACATTAAAAGGTCAAGAGGTCAATGAGGTCTTTAAATATGCCTGGATACACAAGTACACTGTGTGAGAATAAATAAGTGAATGCCGCAGCAATGCCTGTTAATATGGGGGAGGGGGGCCGAACTGTCCTCAGAAAATCCATATGGACACATCTTTTACACTAATTTATTTATCTCATCTCCCCTTCTCTGCCCAGTCTCCACCTCATGTAGCCACTCCCCCATCCTCACTCCCCTGCACCATTGAGAAGCAGGAGGTCCCTCCCAGGATAACAAACTACCCTGGCACCTCATCTTATTTGCAGGAGTAGGTACATCCCCTCCCACTGAGGTCAGTCAAGCCAGCCAGCCCAGTTAGGGGAGCAGGATTCACACACAGGCAACAGAGTCAGAATAAGCCCTCAGTATAAATTTGGGGGAACTCAAATAAAGACTTAGTCACATATCTGCTACATACGTGCAGGGCCCTTAGGTCCAGCCCTTTTATATACTTTGGTTGGTGGTTCAGCTTCCAAAAGTTCTGAAGTGTCTAGGTGAGTTAAGTTGACTTTGTTGGTCTGAATTTGGAATTCCTATCCCATCTATATTTTGCAATCATTCCACCAACTCTTCTACAAGACTCCTGAGCTTTGTCTAATATTTTACTGTGGGTCTCTGCATTTGCTGTGGTCATCTGCTAGGGGTAGGCTCTCAGATGACAGTTATGCTAGGCTTCTGTCTTCAAGCATAACAAAGTATCATTAATATTGTCAAGGATTGGTTTTTACCAATAGGTTGCATCTCAAGTTGGACCAAGCATTGTTTGGCCATTTCCTTAGTCTCTGTGAGTCTTTTATCCCTCTACTTCTTGTAGGCAGGATACATTTTGGGTCGAGAGCTCTTTTGGGTGGTTAGATATTAAAATGTCCATTTTACCTAAAGAAAGCTACAGGTTTAATGTAACTTACATACAAATACCACCACGATTCACATTGGGAGAACAATTCTCAACTTCGTAAGGAAAAAGAAAAGAACCCATGATAGCTAAAACAATCCTATATGATAAAGGAACTTCTAGCAGTATCAACATCCCTAATCTCAAGCTGCACTACTAAGCAATCGCAATAAAAATTTCATGTTATTGGTACAGAAACTGACAGGTTGATCAATGGGAACAAATAGAAGTCTCTGATATAAGGCCACAAACCTACAGACAACTAGTTTTTTTGTTTGTTTGTTTGTTTGTTTTTACAAAGAAACCAAAACCATACAATGGAAAACAGAAAGCATTTTCAATAAATGTTTCTGGTCTAACTGGATGTTCACATATAGAAAAATGCAAATAGACACATATTTATCACCCTGCATAAAACTCAAGTCCAAATGGATTAAAGATCTCAACATAGCATGAGATACAGTAAATCTAATATAACAGGAAGTGTGGAATGAAACTGAAACTGAAAATTTTCATGAGACTGAAAAATCTTCTGTAAGGTAAAGAATACCATCAATGGGACAAAACTACAAACTACTGATTGGAAATATATCTTAACCAACCCAATATGTGACAAAGGGCTAATATCAAAAATATGTAAAGAACTTAAGAAGTTAGATACCAACAAACCAAATTGACCAATTTAAAAATGAATACTCAGCTATTCATCTCAACAGAGAATTCTCAACAGAGGAATCATTAAAGGCTGAGAAGCACTTAAATAAATGTTAATCTTACTTAGTCATTAGGGAAATGCAAATCAAAACCACTCTGAGACTCAACTTTCTGCCCATCAAATACCTAACTATACTACTCTTAGGCATATACCCAAAAGATGCCCCACCATAACATAAGGACAAATGCTCCACTATGTTCATTGCAGCTTTATTCATAATAGCCAGAAACTGGAAATAGACTTCTACTGTAGAATGAAGAAAATGTTCTCCATTTACACAATTGAATACTATTCAGATATTAATAACAAGGAGATCATGAATCTTGCAAGAAAATGGATGGAAACCAGAAAATATCATCCCATGTTTGGTAACTGTGATAGTTTGCTTATGCTTGGCCAAGGAAGTGGCACTATTAGAAAATGACACTATTGGAGTAGATGTGTAACTGAGAGTGTGTGCTATAAAACCATAATCCTAGCTGTCTAGAAGTCAGTATTCTGCTAGCAGCCTTCAGATGAAGATGTAGAACTCTTAGCTTCTCATGCACCATGCCTGCTTGGATGCTGCCATGTTCCTGCCTTAAAGACAATGGACTGAACCTCTGAACCTGTAAGATAGCCCCAATTAAATGGTTTCCTTATAGGAGTTGCCTTGGTCATCCTGTCTGCTCACAGCATTAAAACCTTAACTAAGACAGTAACCCAGACTCAAAAGGACATCACTTATAAGTAGATAGTCACCATAAAATTCAGAATACTTATGCTATAATACATAGAATAAAAAAAAGGCTAATAACAAGGAGGACCCAATGGAGGATGCTTGAATCTCACTCACAAGGGGAAATAAAATAGTCACCTGATGTGGATGGAGGAGGGAAACTGGGTGGAAGCAGGCTTGCCAAGGGCAAGTGGGATCAGGTGTAGGGAGAGCTAGGGAAAAAGAGCATGAAGAATGAGCTGAAATTGGCAGGTGGTATCTCTAGGACTTGCCAGAAATTTTGGATGAAGGAGACTATGAGAAGGATGACTCTAATTGAGACTCCTAGCATTGGGGAATATGGAGCCTAAAGAGGCTATTTCTTGCAGGACTCCCACTGGAGGGATAAGGACACCAACCTGCCCACAAAACCTTCTGGTGATATTAACAATAACCATGCCTTTCAATGCTTTAAAACCTAAACAAAAACTGCAGAATGCTAAGGAAAGCTGGGAGTGGGAGAAGTATTCTTCAACAGGGACAAGCACACCTATTGTTTATCAAGTATCAAATGGTAAACCCTGACACACAATACAATAATATTATACAGACAGAGCAGGTTGTGTTTAGAAAAGAATTGTGAGTATATATGTATAAAACAACAATTAGTTGAAAAGGAGCCCTGAATTTGAAAGAGAGCGAGGAGGTTTATAATGAAGATTTTGAGAAAGAAAATAGAAATGAGAAATGCAATAATTATATTATAATCTCAAATAGAAAAGAAATTTAAATAATTATAGCATCAAAGAAGAGGCAGATTCCTGCAACTGGAAATGTCTTCTTTGCTCCCCATTGATCACCAGAGGTGGCAAAGAACTCCAGGAAAAATTGCCTGCAGGCATATGAATAGGAAGCTAATGTAATTATCTTAGATCAAAGAGAATAAGAAGAAAAACACTATATGGGCACTTGATAATACTTTGAATTGCTAGCAGTTGTGACTTTTTCAGAGGAAACTGATTTGAAAGAAAGATAGGGAGTAGGAGGATGTCTGGACATGAATAATTTTGTCATCTGTGTTAACATTTAGGCTCATTTCTTTTTAAATATATGTTGTTATAAAACCTTTAAAGGGGAAATATCAAAATAGATGGATATGTGACACAATATTTAAGAAACGAATGTTCTGGTCTATGGAAGTAACTGTGATTCTCTAAGTTCTCTAGGTGCTAGTCAGATACATTAGTTACAATTGTACTGTCATTGTGCTTCCTTCTTGAGAGAAGTTGCTAAAAAATGTGGGTGCTGCTAAATAGCAGTTTCATGAATAGGATGTAATTATAAGATAAGAGGTAGTTATTTCTGGAATATAGGACCAATGAGGACTAGTAAGAAAGGGTTATCAAATTTTAATTTCAATGCCACATGTGAGACATATGTTATAAATAAAACATATCAAGTTCATGTTGACTTAAAATGGAGACACAAACACACCAAACTTATTTTCTTACACATGTTGAGTTCTGCATTAATTTTTCATTTTATGTATGCAGTATATTTTGATATTTATCCATCTCCAATAATTCATCCTAAATATTCCATCAGAGTTTGTTTTGCAGTATATGGAAATCAATACAGAGCCCCAGTGGGGCATTTGCATGGCACCCTCTCCTTTCAATGAAGATGCAATTTTTTTGTAGACAAGGGGCAGAGAAATTGTGAGAGAAAGAGGTATTGGACATCTGCTGCAGAACCTTATTTCCTGCACATAAAAAGTCTGACACATGAGTTCACAAGATCTATGACTGCATACACAAGAACTAAACAAGGTCAAGCCATCCAACATATCAGCATGGAAGGATGTGGTGCTCCTAGTATCCCACCCAACTGAGGCATTTCTGGCAGTAGAGGGCTAATAGGAGAGGGAGAGTTAGTTTTTCTCAAATACGCAGTACCTGAGATGATACCCATGCTTCAGTGGATGATTCTACACCTATGCACATAAAGGCAAGAGTAAGTGGACTTGTGGATTTTTTTTTAAAGACAGCACATAAATTTGAAAGAAAAGACATGATTGGGTATATTTAAGGAATAAAAAAACATTGCATTCATATTCAAAATGTCAAACAATAAATAAACTATAGCCTTTATCGTGTTTATGAACTATAAATTTGATAAATATTAATGATTTGCTTTAGTTTTTTATGAAAACACACACATATCTTAATTTTTCCCATTAGCTTGTGATACTGTGGACGGCGTCTAAAAGTTAACTAAAACATAAAATAAATGATAGATAGATAGATAGATAGATAGATAGATAGATGAATATAGTTCTACTTGCACAGCATATTTCTGTAAAAACTTATTACATAAACTTTTGTTAATTTTCTCAGTCTTACCCAAGTTTTTATTATTTCTGCAGGTTTAGTTGTTATATTGCTTTCTGTCTTGTGGAAATCTTTCCAAAAATATTTATTTGATTACATACATTTGAGTACAATGTATTTTTCATCTACTTCACTATTGGCATTGATAGTTTTGGATTATAAATGTAGGTTTACTATCAATATTAGCTCAAAGTGATCTTTTACTACACCTTCAACCACTTAAATACATATTAAACTCTGACTCCTTACTAATATTCTAACTCTATTACTTTTCTTTCATGGTAAAAACATTCTCTTTTTCTTACAATTTTGAAGTGGAAAAAAAGATCAATATTTTATTGGGATTTCTTTTTGAAAAGGTGTCACCTGCTGGTGTCAGTAAACCCAGCAATCACAGCACCAATCAAGTTAGCAAAGTCACTGTCCCAAGGAAAGCATGAGCATCATTTGCTTTGACAGTTAACATACTGAAGAGGTTTGGGGACCCAGCCAACCAGAACTTGGTGGTGATGATGAAGCTGTCTCCTGATTGTCTGAGATTTCTTTGACTCTTGCAAAATGGGAAACTTAGAGCAAATGGTGCCCAGCTAGATTCTCTGTAGTCTTGATTATCATGGATCATGTTATTGTTAAGATATGAAACGGTGTAGAATATGACTTTTCCATGGAAGAGGATATCTATAGTGTATTGTTTTAATTTATTATTCACTTTACTTATTCATATTTTACAAATGTGGGGATGAAGAAGCTGGAAATACCTTTATAATTATAATTTAATATCTTCAGTTAATTACATTTCAAGACTAAATAGTGTCATTTGGTAGAGTCACTTTTTAATAGAATAAGACAAATTTAGATTTCAACTATAGAGTAGATGCATAGGGTTACAGATATACTCCAAATGTGGATGGATTACTAGAATATATTTTTACCAAGGAACCAGGTATGTTTTTAATTGATATCAGAACAGGTAACAGCTTATAGCACTTTTTTAGTGTCAGAATCAAATGTTGTGTGTTACCATATCATTTCACACATAGCAGTCTCATAGTGAAGTTAGGCATGTAGGTAGTAATTAAAATAATCTCAAAGCCTGTAACTCACATGCATAAAGGAGAGACATTTATCACAAAATTTAATATGATAGTAATATAAAATATTTACAAATATGGAGTTTTAGTAAACTTGATATCACTGATTCTAATATAGCATAGCATCCTCATAAAGTTATTTATAGCTCTGTAAAGTGCCATGAGCCTAGCATTCAGGATTTTAATCATTAACCTTAAATTCTTATGTCAAATTTTGAGGGAATTAACAGAACACATTTATAACAATACTGTTTTTAAGACCCTAAGACACTAATTTATACTTTTAGATGTTTGATGATAAATGATTCTTCTTGTATATTATACAAGTGATTATAGCTTATTCGACATTTGTGTCTTCATTTGGAGAGAATGAAATACTTAGACTTTTACTCTTAATATCTTTCCCCATTTATTTCTGTCATCCTGCTGTTTGGCATCTGCAAACCTAGCTCTTACCTCTAGGCAAGCAGGCAAGCAAGCATCTCTTTCCTGAACTAATGGCTATGTAGTTCCTTGGATTAATTGCCAAGTCAATGGTGCAGCCTGTATGTTGCTTTCCCAGGAGACCTGGTACTTCACATCAGCAACTTTCTGGCCTACAGTTTGCTCTAGATCTTAACCCTTTCTTGATCTTACTAATTCAAGTGGATGGCCATATTCAATATGTTGCTTGTGTGTATAGTGGTACATCACCTTTCACCATGATGAGAAAAGTATTAACATCCAACCAATGAATTACAAAAGCACATAATTTAATGAAGAGATTATTTTTAAAGTGTAATATCTTAAGAGCAATATTTTGAGCATAGACTTTTCCAAGCACAATCTTTTCAAAGAAAGGAAAGAGAGGAGTCCATAGCCACATTGCCATATAGAATGATTTTCTCTTGAAACTTACATTTGAACTCTTAGGGTATACAGGAAATTGGAAACTTCAGCTCTGATATAAACATGTACTTTCTAAATGACTTTAGAAACTCAATATGAGGAATGTTTTTCCTATGTAAAATTAAATTTTTGATTTGGATAAGGCTGAGATACCATTTTCTTTTTAAAAACATTCTGTAATTTGCATATGTTTGAATGTGCATGTGTGGATGCTGGCATTTAGAAGGTAGAGATCAAGAGGTCATGACTGGCATCTTCCTCTGTCATTCAACATCATTTTTGACAGTTCTGGTTTGAACTAGACAGGCAAGTCAGAATGCTCTGGGACTGTGCATCTGTGTTGCTTTCCATCTAGGGTTAGAAGCATGCTCCCTCACTTGGCTTTTAAGAGAAGTTGTGAAGGTCTCATGCTTATGTAACAAGAAGTTTTCTCATGGTGCCTTCTCCATAGCCCTCAGGTAAGGCAGTCTCTCTATATTTTTAAAATTCAGTTAGTTTTTTAAAAAAGATATTTGGTAGTTATAAGTGCACTACTTGGCAAGACCAAGGTGTGAAGATCATATGCCCCAGTACAGGTGAATGCCAGGACCAGGAAGTGGGAGTGGATGAGTTGGGGAACAGGGCAGGGGGAGGGCATAGGGGGCTTTGAGGATAGCATTTGAAATGTAAATGAAGAAAATATCTAATAAAAAAGTGAAAAAGTTAGAAAAAAATAACTGCAGCACTTCAAATTCACTTTTCTGCCTCAAATAAGTTCTCTTAAGTTAGATGTTCTGCCTTATGCCTTATTTAGTTGTTATCTGAATATAATCCATTATAAAACATTTTATCAAGAACTGATGCTGCTGACAAATTATATTCTTTTCCAAACTTTCAGTGTCTGGACCAGCTCTACCCTACAGAAAATTAATTTCAATCATTCAAGCCATCATAAACTACCAGGTGGTCATATTTAAAAATTATAAATTAATATGAATTTATTTATATGAAGACAGTTTGGGCAAAGATGTCAAAACAACAACATTAACATATAAAGTCAATATTTTACAATTATTTAAGGATATAATATACATCCATTTTTGTGCATTATAAGTTTTGAGTTTTTCTCAATTCTGACCTTGATTTTTATCAGAAACATTTCATCTATATTTTAATTTCATAAAATGTTTAACAGAAAAGTAGATTTATAGTCATTATTTCAAATGTATTTAAAATTTTAAATTAACTTAAAATTAAATTTAGTTATGATTATATTAAATAAAAGAATGAATTCTCTTTTGACACTCACCATATTGCAAGTGCCCAAAAAGCAATCTTCTTTAAAGGCACCAACGTGAAATCTCATGAGCTTTAGGTTCACAGTGAAATTTCTTAAAAATCAAATGAATCCTGTAAAATACACGAAATTTTAATGAAATTCAGGAATAGATAGTTTTAATAAGTTGTTGTAAGTCTAGTTTTTCATAAATATCTACTACATAATAGGTACAGCATATCACTAGAAGGCTTATTTTAAATTAATCCTATAGTGGGGTTCTTCTTTTCCAGTAATAGAAAGAAGAAACAATCTTTCTTTAACTGTGTCTAAATAAACACAGTATTATAGGATGAATCTTCTCCAGGATGAGAGCATATTTGATCCAAATATGCAAAAGGAATCATGAAATATGTACACACACATACACACACACATACACACACATCAAATATCTGGAAGCGTTGATTTCTGGAGTGCTGTGCCAAATGCAGTCTTCTTGAAGGTCAAATTTTCTAAGGTATTAGTAAAAATCAATGGGCAGAAGGAGTAGGCTCCTTGAATTTTGAATATAATATGTGCATCCTCATTTATTATTAAAAGGATAGCTAGATATCAAATATGATAACTTAAAAAAATGAAGGCCTAGAGTATCTATAGCACAAATCTAATAAGTTCTTAAAACAGCACTGAAGAGGCAAGACCACTCCCCCAGATGGTCAGCTACTTCATCACAGGATCTGGCCTGTCCAGGCTTCATTATTTTCTATGCAGTACTTTTCCCAAAATTTTACCTTTAGTAATTATAAGATTTCCATAATTAGAGAAGTATACAAGTTTTACAGATTTAATCCTAAAAGGCTGTTAGGTAAGTACATCACACAGAAAAATAGATTCATTTCCAACTATTGAATACCAAAATACAGCACCAAACAGTTGTGACAATTTTGTTCCTGTAATATTATAGGAAAGAGAGAGCTCTCCTCATCGAAACATGAATATACATACATATGTACATGCAGACATATATCACATACATACATACATACATATAACAAGCACTTTAATAAAGACAAGGTTAAAAATACAAATCTACAATGAAAAGAACAAGAAGGGAAAAAGAGATTCCAATCATATGGTTTGAGGGAAAAAAAGAGCAAGAGGAAATGTAATATTGGAATCTAGTTTTGTACTCAAAGAGATCAGAAGGTTAAGAAAAAAGCATGATGCTAAACGGAATTAATTGAATGACAACCTCAACCAGAGAATCCTGCAGCTTGTGAAAGGAAAAAGTCTGGGGGATTTTCTAGGGAAAACAAACAAACAAACAGAAAACTTAGGCAGTATAGTTCAAGGAGGGTACCAGGTCCAGCCCATTGCAAGCAAATGAACTTACAGCTTCAGCCACGTAGTTATGGATTTAGAGTCATGAAAGAAATAGTGAAGAGATTGAGAAACCTTCTTCCACTTTTAGTGGAAACTGCTGAGGCTAGGCATGTTACAGGACAGTCCCTACATGGAGGCCCAGAGAAGACACTGCCTGACGCTTATGAGGTGCAACCTGGATCGTTTTGGAGAACCCAAGATATTGGATATGCCAGCACAGTGGGAGAGCTAGCTGCCAAGGACAGCTGTTAACAAAGTGTGGAACCTCTCCAAGACTGAAAAGTATGTTGCAATCAACAAAGCTGCAAGGAGATTGGAAAATCCATCTAACAAAGAATTTGAAGTTTAACCCTAGGGTTTTTTTCCCCTAGCTTTGGTTCATTATGCCCCCTTCCTTTCTTTAGTTGAAAGTAGTGAATTGACCTGAGCTAGACTGACTCCATGACAGGCTGCAGTTCAAGAGACCAGGACTGTTTCTACTTTACAGAACTGGACAAGTCAGTTACTTGAACAACCATAGGCTTATGTAAAAGAGATCCCTACCTAGCTTGCAAAAGGACAGTTAGCCAACCTTGAAGTCCAGAAGTCAAGAGCTACCCCTCCTTGGCGTGAAGCAAGAATAGTCTGAGTCATAGCGGTACCAGATCCCCAGAGACAGAACTCACCAATCAAGATATTGATAATCCTACCCCTCCCTATATTTCTCTTTTTAACTTTAAAACTAATCTGTGAATTCAGTAAAGGTACTTCTCTCCTGATGGAATTGGGCCCCTGCATGCAGGAGTTTGTTCAATAATTGTTCTTTGCTTTTGCATACTATTTGGGTCTGGGATATCATTCTTCAACAATTCATGGACCTTAACATTTGGTGCACTGGCTGGGAGGCGCTGAAGGAAACCCACTCAAATAGCTGAGAATTTTGGGAAGCTTTTCTTCCCACCAATCAACAAATTTAGGAGTGTTCAGTTTGTGTCTGTATTTGCTTTTGTTTTCTGCCTGTTGCCAACCTGGAGGCGAGGAGGGGCAAAGCAGGTATATATTTTGCCATACAGGGGCCAGGGATTAAGCTGGACTCCCGGAATCCCACCTGAAGACCTCCGGAGTGCTCTCACCTGGAATCTGGAGAACTTGAGAATTCTCACCTGGTTTCTGGAGAAGCTGAGTATTCTCACCTGGTTTATGAAGCAGCTGTATGTTTATGCTACTATTATGCTCACAGGGTGAGACCCCCTAACAGGCTGTTTCTGTTTTACTTTCGTTTTCCCTGGAAAGGCTTTCGGTGTTGTCCTTGTGTGTTCTGTTCGGGATTGTTGTCATTCTGTACCAGTTTGGGGGCTATCATCTTGATTTGTAAAATGGCACTGGCACAGAGCACCCTTCTGAGTCTGGTTATGGGCCACTTTAGGCACTCTGCCAGGTCGTATAGGACTCAGGGCTGATTATTCCTTCAAGCAAACCTTCTGTAGTAGTGAATGGCCTACCTTTATGGTTGACTTGCACAAGGAAGGGACCTTCCATCTCCCCATCATTTACTGGGTAAAAGCTATAGTCTATGAAGTCCCAGGTCACCTGGACCAGGTGCCTTATATCACTACTTGGCAGTATTTAGTGGAAAAATCCCTGTTTAGATGAAACCCTTTTTGTCACCTGCTGTCTCACCCCCTGCTCTCCTTCACCTGAAGGAGAGCAGCCAGCCTTACTTCCTTCTTCAGCTCTCAACTTGAATCTTTGCCCCCTCCTTATTGTTGCTGCCTAAGCCTCTGTCCAGCAGGTACAGTCAAAAGAAGAGGAAGCTCCTGACTCAACCTGGAGTCTGCCCCATAGTCAGGCTCCAACAGGCCAGAGAGCTGACTCAGCTTCCTATCAGGCTGAATGGACCACAGCCCTATCCCCTCAGGGCTACAGGACCACCAGATACCCTGGGGAGACAGTTTATGATCTACTTGCCTTCTGCCAGTTCATGACTTATATAAGGGAAGATGCAAAATCCCCTATTTTCAGAAAGGGCATAAGCTCCTAAGTCTGTTCTAGACTCAGTCATGCTGACACACCAGCCTACCTCGGATGAATGTAAGCAACTATAGCAGATCCTCTCTAGCACAGAAGAGAGGGAGAGAATTTGGGTTGTTGTCCAGAAGTCAGTTCCAGAGTGAATGGATTGCCCACAGAGATCCAAGGAAGATACTGACATGACCTTTCCCTTGACTGGACCTTACTGGGATTACAACACTAATGGAGGTAAGGAGAAACTCCTCTGGGCCTACTGCCAGATTCTAATGGAGGACCTCCAAGAGGCAGCCAGGTGTCCTACAAATTTATCCAAGGTAAGGCAGGTAACCCAAGGGAAGGATGAGTGCCCTAGGGACTTTCTAGAAAGACTCGTGGAGGCCTACAGAACCTATAGCGCCTTTAATCCTGAAGCTAGAGAAAGCCAGTCAGCTGTGAATATGGATTTGTTAAACTGTCAGCCCCTGACATTCCATGAAAATTTCAACTCTTGGAGGGGTTTGAAGTTAGCAATTGACAGAGCTGGAAGCTATAGCAGAGAAAGTCTACAACAACAGAGAGCCTCCTAGGGAGTGACAAAACAGGGAACTGGCAAAAATATTACTAGTTCCCATTAACCATTACCATGAGGACAACAAGTAACTGAGAGACATGACTTAGAAAAGAGAAAAAGGTGAGCAGGGTACAACTGGAGGAAAAACCTATTGAATAAAGACCAATGTACCTACTGAAAAATATCAGGCCATTGAAAAAATGAATGCCCTAACAGGAATCCCAAAGTTCTGGAACTAGGGGAAGTCAGCGCCAGAGGGAGATGAGGCTCAACCCCCTTTCATGGGCCCCAAGTAACCCTGAAGATGGAGGGGAAACCAATAGATTTTCTGGTGGACACTGGTGAACAACATTCTATTTTTGAAAAAAATACACTAGGGCCATTGTTAGATTGGAAAACACAAATAAAAGGGATAACAGGCACTAAGCCCTATCCATGGACTACCCAAAGAAAGGGGGACTTGGGAGATAACTTACTCTTTTATGGTCATCCCAGGATGTCCATACCCTCTGCTAGGCAGAGATCTCATCAAAATTTGATCCAAATCTATTTTGTCCAAGAAAGAGTGGGAATGCTGGATAGGAGTGCCCCAATCTCACCAAAGTCTGAGACTATTACTGATGCTATGAAGTGTTTACAGACAGGAGCCTAACATGGCTGTTCTCTGAGAGGCACAACTAGCAGCTGCCTAAGACAGACTTATACCCAACAATGGACCTAAGTTGAATACCTCTATGGTTGAATTAAGGAAAGGACTGGAGAATTTGAAGGGGAGGGTGACCCAAAGGAAGACCAGCAGTCTCAATTAACCCAGACCCCATGAAGGTCCCAGAGATTGAGCTACCAACAAGGTAGTATACACTGGCTGGTCAGAGCACCAACACCCAGATACATAGCAGAAGACTGCCTAGCCTCATTGGGAGGAGGTGTGTAAAATCCTTGAGAGACTTGAAGTCCCAGGGAAGGGGACTATTGGGGAAGTACCCTCTTAGAAGCAAGAGGGAAGTGGAATGGGGTAAGGAACTGTGGTACTGGGGTGGGGGAAGCTGGAACTGTGATGTAAATAAATAAAATAATTAAAAAATTTAAAAATAAAAAGAAGAACAAAAGGATGCCCTAATCTGTCCATGTTATGACCCTAGCCCTAGAAAATTACAAGTTGTTCCTTCAGCCAATGTCCTCACCAAACCCACTGCTCCAGAAGTTTTTGACTGAGTTCCCCAGAGTTTGGGTAGAGAGAAATCCAATCAGACTGGCTCATCTAAGATCCCCAATCATATTTGAGTTAAGTTTGGGGATATCCCAGTTCACAGCAGACAATATCTAGGGCCAAGAGAGGTCTGGGTGGAGACAATCCAGTATATCAATCTGGCAAGTTAGGATCCTGATCCCTTGCTAATCAGCATAGAATACTCTCTGTCCTTCCAGTCAAGAAGCCTCATTCCTGTGGCTACCAACCTGTGCAGGGCTTGAGGGAAATAAACAAGCTGGTAGAGGATATTCACCCCACAGTTCCAAACCATTATACACTATTGAGTAGTCTCCCTCCTGAGCAGGCTACATATACTGTGCTTAACCTGAAGATGCCTTCTTTAGCCTGGCCCTGGCATCCAAAAGTCACCCCCTGTTTACCTTAGAATGGCAGGAGGACTTGGAAAGGAGCTTCAATAGACAACTGACTTGGACATGCCTGCCTCAGGGATTCAAGAACTCATCCACCAACTTCAATGTGGCACTACATGCAGACTTGGGTTAGTACCAGCAGGCCCACCCCTAAATTACTCTTTTCCAATAAGCAGATGACCTCCTGATACCAGCTCCTATGTGGAGACCTGGCAAGGGTAACACGGGAGGTGCTACAAGGATTGAGTCAACTGAGCTACTGAGCTTTAGGTAAAAATGGTCCAGCTCTATACACCTGAAGCCAACTATCTGGAGCACATACTAGTGGAGAGCCTCTTTGTGGAACTGCTTGGCAGGAGTCTGATATTGGCCAAGGACAAGGAAATGGACTTCAGGCAGTAATCTGACATTGGCCATAATTAGGAATGTCCTCAGTTTCTACCTGCACCACATAATGGTGTTAATCCTTGAGGACTTATACCTAATCAATTATGGCAAATAGATGTTACTCATATTTTTTATTTTGAAAAATTAGAGTATGTACATGTGACTTGACACATTTTCAGGCTTTCTAGTTGTAATTGCTTTCACAAGAGAAGCAACTAAAAATGTAATTAATAATTGCCTATATTGTTTTTCTATCCTGGTTGTTCTAAATCATATTAAAACAGATATGGAAATGGCTGTTACAGTCAAGCATTTCAAACTTTCTGTCAACAATTTAACATTACCCATATTGCTAGAATTTCTTATAATCCTCAAGCACAAAGTATTGAGAAACAGTTATTGTGAAACCATCTTCATAAAATAAAAAATGGGGAGTTATATCCCCATACACTACAGATTGATTTAAATCATATTTTTTTATTTAAAAAATTTTAAAATTTGGATGTCAAGGAACTCTCTGAGTGTCTATGCCACTCTACAACCAGGCATACTTATGCCTACGTGAAATGGAAGGATCTACATACTTGGACATGGCATGGTCCTGATCAGGTATATGGGGAAGAGGGCATGTTTGTGGTTTTTCCTCAGGATGCTGAAGGAGCATGTTAAGTGCCAGAGTGATTGGTGAGACATGCTGATGCTGGGACAAAGAATGATGCTGATCTGTGAGCTTGCGGAGTGCCCTGACAATGGAGACAGGAAGGCTGTTTTGGACATATGTTCCCGACCCGCCTTTGCTTGCCTTTATCCCAGATTGGACAAGTTGTCTTGCTTCAAGCTTTTAGACCTTGTGGGACAGAGAACATGGAGACTATGGAAACTGCCTTTAAAAACTTGATCAAAAAGAGAAGTCATGATGACTCTTCTATTTCTTTCCTTTAATGTGACCAGTTATTCTGACCCAATCATGGACTTGTCTAGAAATCAATCTAATATTGGAAGTAACAGTCTTCATTTGGAGTGCTGTTTCTAGACATGTTTAGAGACATATTTGAAAGTTAGGGGCAGTTCTCTATGATGTTATGTTACTAATAGATAAAATTGAGACAGAATCTAGATTTCAAACAAATGTTAGTGCATGTATAAAGGCTCCCAAATTTTTATTATTTGTTCATGTTGAAATTGCTTTGTTTCTTCCACAATATTCAATGTAAGTTTAATTGATTTTACACTTTCTAATTGTGTTAGTGTGTTGAAACCTGGCATGTCTGTTATGGTGGTCTATAAACCAGCTTTTGTTTTATTGCATGTGAATATTACAGGACCTTGCTATTCTGAGAAAAGCTTGCAGGTACTGGAAGAAGTGAGTCAGGCTTTAAGTAGAAGCAAAAGGGTAGTAGGATTGATTATTGCTGGTATAGCAGCTCTAATTACTCTGATAGCTAGTACTACGGCCTCTGCAATTGCTTTGATACAAGAAGTTAAGACAGCTACTTTTGTTAATCATTTAGCAAAAAAAAGCTACTAAAGTTCTGAGCATTGATGCTCTTTATGATACTATTCAAATTATTGGAGAGCAGGTTTAGAGTCCAAAAGTAAGGAGCCATCTCGAGTGCCATACCAAATACTAATGGATTTGTGTTATTTCTAAGGTTTACAATAACAGTCACTATAATTTGGAAAGTGTTCAAAGACACTTGCAGGGTATTTGGCATAATTCCAACACCTCTCTGTATGTTTTAGCTTTGCACATAGAGATTATAAATTTAAAGAATGCTGCTCTGCTAAGCTTTGATACTGCTGATATTGCTAGTAGAATTATTCATGGCCTAAAATCAGTATTTCCATCTTGGTCATGCTTCAAGGATGGCTTGATTATGCTAGTCCTTCTTGTCCTGGGAATACTTTTATTCCTGCCCATCATGTTAAAGTTTGCCTTTAACAACATCATGTTAGCGGCCAAAGTCTATGGCTTAAAACTAAGAATGAAAACCCAAACAGAGTTATTAATTTAACAGGCTGTCAAGCCAAGGAAGGGTAAGATTCTGCACAAGGGCCTTGCCAACCTAAGACAGAGGCATGTGCCAGAAGGCCATGTTTGTTCATATAACACAAACAAGCTGCACATGTCTTGAAGACAGGTAAGAAAGGCATTCTTGTCAGAACAACCTAAGACAGGCTCAGCCTTGTTTATTAGATTAAAATGGGGAAGATGTGGAGAGCCTATTTGGGGTGCTGCTTGGCAGGAATCTGACATTGGCGAAGGACAAGGAAATGGGATTCAGGCAGGAATCTGACATTGGCCTTGATAAGGAAGTAAGCTCAGGTAGGATTCTGACATTAGAACATGACAAAGAAGTAAGTTCAGGGAGGTACCTGACATTGGCCAAGGACAAGGAAGTAAGAATCTGTTTTTAGGGTAGAACAAAGAAGTAGGCTCAGATATCTTGATCACCCTTAGAAACAGCTATCCCAAGAGTGATCATGGGGCTTTGTGTTTATTGTCTTGCTTGTTCCTTGACTATTGTCTTTTTAGTTCCTTATTGTACTGCTTGCCCTTAATATTTGCATGTAATTAAAATGGTATAAAAAGCATATTGGAAAAATTAAATTTGTCTTCAGTCTCAGAATTAACTTGGGTCATGCTACAATATTGTCTAACTGTCTTTTCTCTTTTTAATTCTCACTCCTGCTCTGGAGAACCCGTTGACTGACTGAGCAGGCTTGGTCACATATAATCTAAGGAGGGGATCAATGTATGTTGTTAGATGCCTAGAAACAGTCCATTCTCAACATCCTGGTTCCATTGGCCTGAAGGCAAGTATGGGGTATGCTGGGTTTTGTAGATACTGGGTGCCTAGATTTACTGAAATAGTCTGGCCACTATATGAGGCTAGTAGGAGGCAAGAATACAAACTAGAGTGAAGCCTAGAACTGGACATGGCCTTTAAGACTTTGAGGAAGGCTTTGTTAGATGTACTAGCCCTGACCCTCCTAGACATTCACTTATCCTTTCACTTATATGTGGATGAAAGAAAAGACATAGCAAAGGCAGTGCTTACTCAAAACCCTAGGCCCATGGAGAAGACATGTGTCCTATCTATCCAAGAAGCTAGATTCAGTGCTTCAGCAATAGCCAGTCTCTTTAAGGATTAGAACTGCCATAGTCCTGCTGGTTAAGGATGCTGACAAGATAACAATGTGGTAGGAACTGATCATTATCACCCCTCATATTATCAAGGGGACGTAGCCAGTGATTGGCTGTCCAATGCCAGGCAGACACACTTCCAAGCTCTGCTCCTAAGTCCCCCTCCCATAAGGTATAACTGGTCATCTGGTCTGAACCCTGCAATGCAGCTATATAACCAGTTCTCAGATATAAATATTACTGTTCCATAGATTTGGAGCAGGTTCAAAACATTAGGCCAGAATTGACTGATATCCCATGACCAGATGTTGCACACATCTATTTCACAGATAAGAGTAGTTTTGTTCAGAATGGAACCAGGCATGCAGAGACAGTAGTACTAGACTTGGCAAGGGACTCTGTTGTTTGGATAGCTTGTCTGTCACAAGTAACATCAGCTCAAAAGGTTGAGCTGATAACCTTGACCCAGGCTCTGAAGCTAGCAGAAAGGGCCATAGTCAACATCTACACTGATAGCAAGTATGCCTTTCCCTCTACACATGTGCATGGGCCCATATAACAAAAGAGGGGATTACTGAATGCAGAAGGAAAAACAACAACAACAACAACAAAACAATGAAGAAATATTGGCTCTACTGGGGGCATTATGGCTTCCCCTCAAGATGGCTATAATCCATTCCCCAGAGCATCAAAAGGGACCAATGGAGACAGACAGGGAAAACAGGATGGCTGATAAGGCTGTCAGGAAGGCTGACATGGCTCACACTGCTCACGTTCTGGTAAGCTTGTCACTCCCTGCAGTCCTAGCTGTCCCTGGCAGAGGATAAAATGGGCCAGGCTAAATGCAAAGGAATGTATAGAAAAGATGGATGTTTGCATACCAATAAAGGTCACACCATCTTACCCAAGGAATTTGCCAGACAGCTTATCCACTAAATCTACTAAGCCTCCCATTTGAGCCACTGAAAACTGAAAGAGGGGCAAAATACAATATATTTTATATAGGACTGAAAGAAAATAAAACTTGGGACCTGTAATTCATGTAATTTATGTCAAATAGCCCAAAGAGTTGTTTGTGAGCTTTGAAAACTGGGGCTGAGAACATAGCAGAACAGCTCAGGACATGCCTGGACAGGCCCATCATTAAGACATTCCTGAGGCTGCTTGGCCATGAAGATAAAGAGAATGACATGCAGGATTGGCCCAGGTGCCTCCCTATTTCCCGCCCTTCTGACCTAAGTTAAATGTTATCTGCATGTACAGTCTGCTGATGTTTAAATGAACCAATCATGTGAAACCGTGCCAATTCCTCCCCCAGCCCCAGCCCCAGACCCTTTTCTTAAAAAAACCCCTAGCTTCCTGCCTCGTGGACGAATCCACTGTCTCCTGTGTGAGATACGTTTCAACCTGGACCTCCGCCATTAAACTACCTTGTGTTTTTACATCAAGGTGTTCTATTCTGTTTGTGATTCTTGGGTGCATGCCTAATTGGGAGTTGAGTGGGGTTTTCCCCACTAGGTTCTTTCAGGACACTTGGTAGACCAGGCAATCTCAAATTGGCCCACCTGCCAGGCTGTGAGTCATTCTGGCCCTGGTCAAGGAACAAGAATCAGAGGCCAACGGCCTGCAGCCAATTGGAAAATTGATGACACAGAGGTAAAACCAGGAAAATGTGGGTATAAATATGTTAGTCTTTATAGATACATTTTCAGGATGGGTAGAAACCTACCCAACAAAGGAGAATGTCAATGTAGTGGCAAAGAAGATTTTGGAAGAAATCATACCAAGGTACAGCCTACCAACCCTGCTTGTGTGAGACAATGGACCAGCATTCATCTCTCATGTGACCCAATATTGTACTAAAGTACAAGCCTTAGGGACTAGTTAGAAATTATATTTTGTCTACAGACCCCAAAGTTCATGTCAGATAGAAAAGTTGATTCGAACCCTGAACGAGGCCTTTATCAAATTACCCTTGAAAGTGGCTGTGATTGGGTATTTCTCCTATGTTATGCCTTATATAAGGATAGGAATACCCCCTATATTTTGGGTCTTACCTCCTTTGAGATATTACATGGGAGGCTCCTCCCATGTTATCTAATCTCCAATATCATATTCTGGCTGAATATGTTTAGTAGAAATTTTTGTGATCTCTGAAAACCTTCACAACATCCAGAAGCAGCTTTGGTCTGCCATTCACCAGATTTTTAAATATTTGCCTCCAGCTAATCCCCATTGCATCGAACCATGTGATGAAGTCTGGGTCAAGAGGCATCATCACATGATATGAGGAGCCATCTAGGAGAATCTGAAAACTAACAAGGGGTCTTCCTGAGATGGTTCCACCATGGACGGTAAAGCTATGTTGGATTTGCTCTCCTAGGCAAGGCTGAAGAGCTTACATTTGAGGAAAGATTCCTGCTAGTAATATGATATATATATATATATATATATATATATATATATATATCATTAGGTTTTATCCCACTCTTGAGTAGATTTCTGCAGAACAATGAAGATGTTCTTCTTCATCTTCAATGAAGATGATACTGACTTTTTTTTTTTTTTTTTTTTTTTTTTTTTTGGTTTTTCGAGACAGGGTTTCTCTGTATAACCCTGGCAGTCCTGGAACTCACTCTGTAGACCAGGCTGGCCTCAAACTCAGAAATCTGCCTGCCTCTGTCTCTGCCTCCCAAGTGCTGGTATTAAAGGCATGTGCCACCACACCTGGCATGATACTGACTTCTAGTGATTCTATAGAGACAAATAGATGATTTCTTAATTCTTAATGATGATTTTACAAGAATTCCTAAAATTATACTAGTAATTATTAACTCCTTTATAATAAGGACTACTATTAAGTCTTCTCTGATATCAAAACTACAATGAGAACTCTGCCAGTCTTCAAGTCTCACAAATTAATTGCTTCTGAGATAGAAAGGTTGTAAAACAATTAACCAAAGGTCATAAAAGTGAACTAATGATTTATTGTAGGAACAAGGACAGAAAAAACATTGTCTGGGATAATCTATTTAAAACCGCAACAATAACTTATGGTCTTTAACTCTCCATGAACCTGTGGAGCTGTGACAGATAATGAATGCTTCTCTAGATATCTATTCCTAATGGATATGCATGTAAATATCTGTATTGTAAACTTATTATTCAATTTATTATTTGAATTTATGTGTATATTCCTGGTGAATTTTTTACCATGGGCTCATGTGTATTCTGAAAGATATATAAGTACTGTGGACAAAGATAAGAAGTTTTTGAGGAAGAGCTTAGTAGTTAAGATGAAAAAAATCACTTTTCTTTTAGTGGTTATTGATATTATTTTTATTATATTTATTATTTTTTAACTGGATATTTTTTATTTACATTTGAAATGTTTTCCCCTTTCCAGGTCTCCCCTGCAGAAACCCCCTATCCCATTCCCAATCCTCCTAACTCTATGAGGGTGTTCCCCAACCCACCCACCCACTCCTGCTTTCCCTCCGTGGAATTCCCCTAAATTGGGGCATCAAACACCCTCAGGCCCAAGGTCCTCTCCTCCCACTGATGCCCATCAAGGCCATCCTCTGCCACATATGTGACCAGTGCCATGGGTCACTCCTTGTGTACTCTTTGGTTGGTGGTCCAGTCCCAGGGACCCGGGGAGGGGGATCTGGCCTTATGACACTGTTGCTCCCTCCATGGGGCGCAAAACCCTTCAGCTCCTTCACTCCTTTCCCTAATTCCTCCATCGTGGACCCCCATGCTCAGTCCAATGTTTGGCTGTGAGCATCTGCCTCTGTATTTGTCAGGCTCTAGCAGAGCCTCTCAGGAGACAGCTATCAGGCTTCCATCAGCAAGCATTTCCCAGCATCCACAATAGCATCCAGGCTGTGCATGGAATGGATCCCCAGTTGGGGCAGTCTCTGGATGTCCTTTCCTTCAGTCTATGCTCCATACTTTATCTCCATATTTTCAAAGTGTCCCCTTTTCTTCTAGTGACTTTGAATAGCTGTTTGGGAGTTAGAGCCTTGCAGTTCCTGCAGAGATAAGAACAAAAGCTATTTTACTCAATCCCCTGCTGATTTAAGATGAGGGGCTAAATGCCAGAGACTACAGTTTCTGGTCTCTGGGGAATTCAGACAGGCAGGTTAGCTACCACTGAAGACAATTAAACTGAAGACAGGTAAACATTTTATTATTAAAAAACAACATTAATATCTCGAAAGTCTTCTGCCCCTTTCTTTTTCAAGAGAGAACCAGAAAGAAGACTGCCAGAGCAGGCCTACTGCAATAGCAATAAGACTCTGGAGCCTTGATGGAAGGGCTATCATACTGTGACCCTCACCATACCAACCACTGTGTACTTGGGTGGGATGTAGACCCCAAATTAAGCCTGCAGAAAAAGAAAAAAAGAAAAAAAAACCCAGCAATTGCTTCAACCAAGGAAATACTCTAGACAACTTACTTCTAGAGCATGGAGGACCTCGCCTTATCCCATCCTTTTGCTGATTCTTCCTCTGGAATGATCCTGATCTTGCTTGTCTGATGCTTATAATCTGCCAAACCAGCTGTCAAGCCTCACTATCCATTCAAACTTACCTGACAGCCAACACTGCCATAGAAAGAATTGCCAACTCAACCTCTGGGTTGGGCCCCTCTTGTATCCAGACCTCCTGTGGAACTCTGAGATATCACAGAAGAAGGATGGAACTCCTCACCACAGCAACCTTTTCTGGCTACAGTTGCAATTTGCCTGGGGCGAGGCACCAAAGGAAAAAATGGAGCTTCTACGTTTGCCCTGGGCTCTTGTGGGATAAAAGAGCCCAATATGGAGGCCCAGAATCCTTGTGTCTGTGTGTGTGTGTGTTTGTGTGTGTGTGTTTGTGTGTGTGTGTTTGTGTGTGTGTGTGTGTGTGTGAGAGAGAGAGAGAGAGAGAGAGAGAGAGAGAGAGAGAGAGAGAGAGAGAGAGAGAGATGGATAAAGTGGAGCTCTCCTATTAAGGATGACTTTATTACTGTTACCAGGTTTGGAGACACTAAGCTACCTAGGGTGAGAACTTGCCTCATGCATTCTCACCCATACCCCATGGGAGGATTGTGGGCCCTTCTTTGAACCCTCATATCACTAGGGAACCTCAGGGGACTGATGGCACACATTAGTAATCAGTTTTTCTTCAGCTGGATGAAAGGTTGACTGGGTCTCTGACTACTCATGAGATTAAGACTCTATGTCTCTGGTCATCCAGGACTCCTATTTACCATCCACCAACTACAATAAAATTTCAGGCCCCTAATTCAACTGGGCCCTAATGAGGGTTCAAGCCAAAATTTCCAGCTCCCACCAGAAAGATTAGAAGCCCAACCCTAAGTACCCCTACCCTCTACCAGAATGTCAGAAAAATATTGGCCCACCCAGATCCCTCTTCTGCACGTAACCTAGCAACTTCCACATGATACCTACTCCAACTTCTCACCCAGAACCCTTGTGATTATTAAATGCAATTTATCAGTCCTCAATTCATCCCACTCAGATCTGACTCAATATTGCAGGTTATGTCTAGGTGGTCAACCCCTCTCAATAAAGGTATTGCAATTCTTTTTTTAAAGATTTATTTATTTATTATGTGTAAGTACACTGTAGCTATCTTCAGACACTCCAGAAGAGGGCGCCAGATCTCGTTACGGATGGTTGTTAGCCACCCTGTGGTTGCTGGGATTTGAACTCTGGACCTTTGGAAGAGCAGTCGGGTGCTCTTCCCACTGAGCCATCTCACCAGCCCGGTATTGTAATTCTTAATGACTATTCATGGATAGCAAGCAATGTATACTCTTTAGACAAGAAACGCCAAATTGACCTTGCAATGAATAACAGGGCAGGACCTTTGTGTTGGAAATCTGATTTCCCAAGTATATTCACATCTATGCAAATCTACTCTAGCTCCTACCAGTATAAGGCATGCCTATCTGTTGTCCCCAGAGAATGTGTAAGGGCTCAAAAATCAGTGAAGGAAGACTGTAGACTCAAATGGTATGTAAAAACAAAGAATATTCTGTAGAAACAACCAGCGTATGAAGGTCAACAATTTTTTGAGATGGCAACCTCAAACAAAGCCATTCAGGCCTTTTTATAGTGAAGTGAGGGAAACACTCTAGCAGAATTAGGTAATCTAAAATTTCGTTGGTGGGTTCATAGGGGGTCAAGGTCTGCATTTCTATGTCATGAACGTTTAACCAGATGATGGAAGAGGGCTGCCAAGTGAAGATGGCTCATTCTGAGATAAAATATTCCCCTAAATTTGAGGTTATCCCCAGGTTGGGAGATGTTTTTATGAACTTATTCTGGATTTTATGATCTGTCCATGGAGCTGGTATCTTATGGCCCAGTTTCTGGGATTTAGGGTCTGTTCCTGGAGCAGGTGCCTCTTTTCAAAATCAGGCCTGGTCCTTAAATGAAGACAAACAGGGTTTATGTTGTCCTTTCAAATGTTAGATTAGTATGCACATCGGGGCACATCCCTTGGATCCAGACCTTGATTGTAAATATATCCTCTGATTTCTTGTCCTGGTATAGTTAGTTTACCATATAACTTATTGTTTGTGTCTGTGAGTGGGCAGGGGAGCTTTTATCAATCAATTAAATGCAACTCATCTAGTAAAAAATTGCTGTGACAACTGTGGTATTATCTACCCTACTGTGCGTAGGAGTATCTAGGGAATTGTCATGGGAACATCAGCCTTAGTGTTGCAAAATTACAACTATAAAGCTTTACATAGGCCATGGATGTTAACATACAAGGTATAAAACAAACTATCACAGCTCTAGAGAATTCTCTTGACTCCCTACCAGAAGAGTTATTCAAATCAGGAGAGGCCTTTATATGTTATTCCTCCATCAAAGGGGATCATATGAAGCCTTAGGGTAAGAGTGTTATTTTTATGCAAACCACTCATGCACAGTTAGGGAATCCATGGCCCTACTCAGGAAAAGATTGCAGGAAAGGAAAATAGAAGAGTAAGAGTCTCAAAAGTGGTATGTCTCTTTTAACTGCTCCCCTTGGTTGACCACCTTAGTTTCAGTCATAACTATTCTTCTCATCATATTACTATTAATTCTGACATGTGGACCTTATGCTTTAGTTAATGCTTTAGTCAGGTTTGTCAAAGAACACATTTATACTGTTCAACTAATGATTCTTAGACAACAATATCAGCTTATAGGAACATCTCAAGGATTCAAGATGGGTCCTTCCTTTATGGGGAATGAAAGGAATGAATTGGCCTTAGCCAGGGAGACTCCATGACAGGGAGAAAACTAGGAATTCAGGACACCAAATCTGAGTTTTTACATTCCAGAACTGGACAAGTCATTTACTTGAACAACCATAGGCTTATGCAAAAGTGATCCATTCCCAGTCTGCAAAAGGACAGTTAAAAGAGCTTGTGGCTAAGAGGTGAAGAACTACCCCCCTTGGCATGAAGCAAGAAGAGTCAAATATTCTTGAAGCAAGACCCTAACCAATTACAGCAACTCCCAGAGATAGAACATGAAATCAAGATATGGATCACCCACTCCTCCCTAATATTCCCCCTTTTGACTTTAAAACTGAATCTGTAAATTTATTTGGGGATCCTTCTATCCTGATTGAATTGGGTCCCTGCCTGCAGGAATTTGTTCAATAAATATTCTTGGCTTTTGCATATTAATTGAGTCTGGGGTCTCATTCTTCAGTGATTCATGGACTGTAACTTAGGAATGCTAATGTATATTCTCTCATTGCATGTTCGAAATACATTTGCTTTTGCTTTTCTATTTTGTTTTGCTTGGATTTATAGTTAAGAAATTGCCTTGAGTCGAAAGAAATTGCCTTGAGTCGAAGAATACCCCTGTAGTTGGAGATACACATACTCTCTTGAGATTGAAGGAATGTAGGGACTTTCAGGTTAGACTAAATGTATAATCTATGGTTATAACCTATGAGACCAATGAATAGAATGTGGTGGTTTGAAGAAAAATGACCCCCAGAGGCCAATATATTTAAATGCTTGGTCCCAAGTTAGTGGACCTGTTTGGAAATTATCAGTCTGTTCTAATCAAGTATGGTCTTGATGGAATTGGTGTGACCTTGGAGGAAACATGTCACTAGGGATGGGCTTTGAAGTTTCAAAAGCCCACACAATACTCAGTCACACTCTCTGCATGCTGCCTGTGGATCAGAATGGGAAGCTCTAAGCTCCTACTCCAGTACCCTCCCTGCCTCCTTCCTGCCATGATGATCATCTTAGTCATCTTAAACTCTATGAAATCCCCCTAGATAAATGCTTTCTTTGTGAGTTGTTTTGGGCATTGTGCCTCTTAACCCCAATAGAAGAGTACCTAAGACACACTCATATGACACAAGATGCACAGTACTATTAAAAAAACAAACAAACAAACAAAAAAACAAAGAAGAAGAAGAAGGAGGAGGAGGAGGAGAAAAGCAATCAAGACACAGTGAGAAAACACTGAACCAAAGCAAGACCAAAATCCAGCAGAATGAACGCCGAATGCTTTAGCTCTATAAACGATGTCACAGGGCTTAAATTGCTCTTCCCTTCCAGCTTTACTTCCAGAAATGCATTTCTCTCTCTTGACTTGAGATGTTTCCAGTCTCAGTGTGCATCTTTTGTGTGTGTGTGTGTGTGTGTGTGTGTGTGTGTGTGTGTGTGTGTGCAGAAATCCCAATAGCTCTGTCATCTCTATCAGGCTTGGTTCTTCTTAGGCTTCAAGTAGTTACCCCTCAAGTCCCATTGGCCACTCAGGCCTTTAATGTAGGACTTGTGATGCCTGACCTCAGTAATTCTTCTATAGAAGATTCTAAAAAATGTTTTACAAGTGTATCCTTCATGACTTGAAATCCATAGGTATATACATGATGGTGTCAAGTCTCTTTTTTCATTTTGTATAAAGTTCTCACCCCACCCCTTTAGCCACAATTGCAGAAACCTTTGTTGCTTCATAAGATACAATTCTTTAGGACTTCTCCTTTCAGAAGTAGATGGTGTCAAGACTCTATCCAGTTGGTATGAAGTTCTCATCCCATCCCTTTAGCCACAATTGCAGAAACCTTTGTTGTTGCCTTATAAGATACAATTCTTTAAGCCTTTTCCTTTCACAAGTAGAAAGTTTAGCTAGGTTGGATCTTGCCCTTAAGTCTCCTATGCTTTATTCCATTTCATGTTGGGTCTCACTGCATCTCATTAAGCACAAGATTTGACCTCAACTTTAAATTTTCTGGTGATCTTTTTCTTCTCCAATTGTAATTTTTACTTCATCTTTGTTTCAATTGCTCTTTTTTATTGTAGACTTACATAAGGCTGTTTGCTAATACCATGTAACAGAGTCAATATTAAACTGCCTTGAAATCACCTCTACCAAAGGCATGAGTGTAATACTTTTCAATTTATCCTCATGTAAATTCTTAGGGCAAGGACAGAAAGTAGCCACATTCTTTGTCAAATTTCCTTAGGAAAGTTGCTAACAATTTTTTCTCATCTAAAACATCTTAAGTTGACTCTCCATCGTCAACAGTCATTTTAGCAACACTGTCTTCCATGCTCCTACTAGGATGGCCCATTTTGCTCCCCTTACAGAGTTGTATGACTTTCCTAGTTCAACTTCCAAAAGCCTTTTACTTTCTTTCAGAAACACTAAATCAGGTCTGTCAAGCAATAGAAGATTCTTGATACCCACTTCTGTATTAGTTATTTTTCTATTTCTGTGACAAAATATCATGATTAGAAAAACTTTAAAAACAAAATGTTTAAAAACAATATGTGGCTCTTGCAATAAAAATATGGTGGTATGAGTCCCTGAGAGCCACAAAGAGGAGATAGAGAGAGCATGGTGAGAGGGTTTTGTTTTGTTTCATTTTGTTTGTTTTTCTCATACCCTCCCCCAAATGTTTATATACTTGGTTCTCAGTTGGTAGACCTATATAGGCAGGATTAGGCAATGTGACCTTGATGCATATTTTAAAGTTAATGTGGCCTAATCTTAACAATTTTAGCCTTTATTTTTTAATACTATTTCTAGAAAAAGGGAAAGCCTGCTTTTTAGCGGATTCAGTCAGTGAAGAAATGTATTCCAAAAGTTTCAATTTTGGTATATTTAAATGAACAAATCATTAAACTCAATATATATTGTGTCAAAGTTGCATTTTTTCTGACTGTATCCAAGTGAAGCTACAGAACATACACTTTCTTCAGATTTATCATAATTCTAAACAATTGTTAATGAACACTTCATTTTTTCCTCTTATATGTCTGGTTTCTATACTTCTTTTCTGAAAAAAAAAGTACTACTGATTCAAACTATTAGTTTTCTTATTCTAAATACTGAGAATACTTTCCATAAATATGATGAAATTTGAAACTACCACATGTCTATCTTCTGGTCTATCTTCTGACTCTGTATTTGCTATGACTCTGTATTTGCTGTTTGTGTCACAATTAATAAAAGGAACAATTTATATCGGAATTGTTTTAGGCTACATAGTTTCTCAGGTTTCCATCCATTGCTGTTTGGCTTCCTGAGTTTGAGTTGAACACCATAGTTGTGGGAACATGTGATCTAGGAAAGCTGTTTGCATTTTGCTGGGTCAAGAAACATAGTGAGAACTGAAATAAGGGCTAGCTAAAACTTTCAAGACTTGTTTCTATTTTCTATCTTCTGCTACCTCCTGTTTCTGGCAGCTTCTTAGAATAACAGTACTATCTGAGAGAAAACATGGATAGATGATATTCTGTGGGTTATTGTAGAACCAAACTTACATGTACACTATAAATAATGCTTACTTAATAATTTTTCATGTTCCATTTTACCTCACAGAAATTTCAGTTTTTGTGTTTATGATTTATATTTAAAATCTAAGTTTAGCTCTGTGCACTTTCCCCACCAGAGGAGAGGCAGCCTCCAAGGAGGGCTGTGTCCACAGGACCAGGTGAGAAAGCCATGTTGTATCCCAGGCCCCAAAGAGACCAGTCTGTGCAGGAGAGAATGTGGGCAGCAGAAGCAACATAGCTTCTGGGACAGGGTCCCTTTCGGGCCTTCATCTTCGGCCAGAAGGCAGAGCTGAGCTCCAGACCTCTGCGTACTTGCTTGCTGAGTGTATTCTGACCACTGAGATTCAGGAAAGAGTTGGACTCTTATGAGTGCTGATAGAGGTTAACAGAATCACGGGAGGAACGAGCTCCAGCCAGAGACAGCTATAACAACTAACACCAGATATTACCAGATGGCAAAAAAGCAAATGTAACAATATTACTGCCAGAAACCAAGACTACTCACCATCATCAGAACTCAACACTCCCATCACAGCTAGTCCTGCCAGAAACCAAGACTACTCACCATCATCAGAACTCAACATTCCCATCACAGCTAGTCCTGGATACCCCCAACACACCAGAAAGCAAGATTCAGATTTAAAATCATATCTCATGATGCTGGTAGAGGATTTTAAGACTGGCATTAATAACTCACTTAAAGAAATACGGGAGGACATGGCTAAAAAGGTAGAAGGCCTTAAAGAGGAAGCACAAAAATCCCTTAAAGAATTACAGGAAAATACTGAGAAACAGGTAGAAGTCCTTAAAGAAGAAACGCAAAAAATTCCTTAAAGAATTACAGGGAAACACAACCAAAGAGGTGATGGAATTGAACAAAACAATCCAAGATCTAAAAGTGGAAGTAGAAACAATAAAGAAAACCCGAAGAGAGACAACTCTGGAGATAGAAACCCTATGAAAGAAATCTGGAACCATAGATGCAAGCATCAGTAACCCAATACAAGAGATGGAAGAGAGACTCTGAGATGCAGACGATTCCACAGAGAACATAGACATAACAGTCAAAGAAAATGCAAACTGCAAAAAGATCCTAACTCAAAACATCCAGGAAATCCAGGACACAAAGAGAAGACCAAACCTATGGCTAATAGGAGTAGATGATGATGAAGATTTTCAACTTAAATGGCCAGTAAAAATCTTCAACAAAGTTATAGAAGAAAACTTCCCTAACCTACCAAAATAAAGAGATGCCCATGAACATACAAGAAGCCTACAGAATTCCAAATAGACTTGACCAGGAAAGAAATTCTTCCCAACATATAATGATCAGAACAACAAATGTACTAAATAAAGATAGAATATTAAAAGCAATAAGGGAAAAATGTCAAGGAAGACATATTAGAATTGCACCAAACTTTTCACCAGAGACTATGAAGGACAAAAGACCCTGGACAGATGTTATATAGACACTAAGAGAACACAAATGCCAGCCGAGGCTCCTATACCCAGCAAAACTCTCAATTACCTATAGATGGAGAAACCAAAGTATTCCATGACAAAGCCAAATTCACACAGTATCTTTCCATGAATCCAGCCCTTCAAAGGATAATCAAGGGAAACTCCAATACAAGGACAGAAAATACACCTGAGAAAAAAGCAAGAAAGTAATACTTCAACAAACCTAAAAGAAGACAGCCACAAGAACAGAATCCCAACTCTAACAACAAAAATAACAGGAAGCAACAATTACTTTTTTAAATATCTCTTAATATCAATGGACTCAATTCTCGAATAAAAAGATATAGACTAACAGACTGGCTACACAAACAGGGCCCAACATTTTGTTTCTTACAGAAAACCCACTCCAGGGAAAAAGATAGACACTACCTCAGAGTGAAAGGCTGGAAAACAATTCTCCAAGCAAATGGTCTGAAAAAACAAGCTGGAGTAGCCATTCTAATATTGAATAAAATAGACTTTGAACCCAAAGTTATCAAAAAAGACAACGATGGGCAATTCATACTCATCAAAGGTAAAATCTTCTAAGATGAACTCTCAATTCTGAATATCTATGCTCCAAATGCAAGGGCAGCCACATTCATTAAAGAAACTTTAGTAAAGCTCAAAGCACACATTGCACCTCATACAATAATAGTGAGAGAATTCAATGTCCCACTCTAATCAATGGACAGATCCTGGAAACAGAAACTAAATAGAGACACATTGAAAGTAACAAAAGTTCTGAAACAAATGATTTAATAGATATCTACAGAACACTTTTTTCCTATAATAAAAGGATATACATTCTTAGCACCTCATGGTACCTCCTAAAAACTGACCATATATTTGGTTACAAAACAGGCTTCAACAGATACAAAAATATTGAAATTATCTCATGCACCCTATCTGATCACCACAGATTAAGGCTGATCTTCAATAACAACATAAATAATAAAAAGCCACATTCATGTGGAAGCTGAACAACACTCTATTCAATTATAACTTGGTCAAGGAAGAAATAAAGAAAGAAATTAGAGACTTTTTAGAGTTTAATAAAAATGAAGCCACAACATACTCAAACTTATGGGACAAAATGAAAGCAGTCCTAAGAAGAAAAATCATACCTCTGAGTGCCTCCAAAAAGAAACTAGAGAGAGCATACACTAGAAGCTTGACAGCACACCTAAAAGCTCTAGAAGAAAAGGAAGCAAATTCACCTAAGAGGAGACAGAAAATAATCAAACTCAGGACTGAAATCAACCAAGTGGAACAAAAAGAACCATTCAAAGAATCAAACAAACCAGAAGCTGGTTCTTTGAGAAAATCAACAAGATAGATAAACCCTTAGCCAGACTCACTTGAGGGCACAATGACAGAATCCTAATTAACAAAATCAGAAATGAAAAGGGAGACATAACAACAGAATCTGAGGAAATCCAAAACATCATCAGATCCTACTACAAAAGGCTATACTCAAAGAAACTGAAAAACCTAGATGAATTGAACAAATTCCTAGATAGATACCAGGAACCAAAATTAAATCAGGATCAGGTTAATGATCTAAACAGCCCCATATCCCCTAAAAAAATAGCAGTAGTCATTAATAGTCTCCCAACCAACAAAATCCCAGGTTTAGTGCAGAGTTCTATTAGACCTTCAAAGACCTAATTCCAGTTCTTCTCAAACTATTACACAAAATAGAAACAGAAGTTACTTTACCCATTTCTTTCTTTGAAAGCACAATTACTCTGTTACCTAAACCATATGAAGACCCAACACAAAAAGATCAAACAAAGAAAAAGAACTTCAGACCAATTTCCTTTATGAATATCAATGCAAAAATAATCAATAAAATTCTTGCTAACTGAATCCAAGAATGCATCGAAATGATCATCCATCATGATCAAGCAGCCTTCATCCCATGGATGCAGGGATTGTTTAATATATGTAAATCCCTCAACGTAATCCACTATATAAACAAACTCAAAGACAAATACCACATGATCATCTCATTAGATGTTGAGAAAGCATGTGACAAAATCTAACACCCATTCATCTTAAAAGGCTTGGAAAGATCAGGAATTCAAGGCCCATTCCTAAACATAATAAAAGCAATATGCAAGAAACTAGTACCAACATCAAACTAAATGGAGAGAAACTTGAAGCAATCCCACTAAAATCAGGGACTAGACAATGCTGCCCACTCCCTCACTACCTATTCAATATAGTACTTGAATTTCTAGCCAGAGCAATTAGACAACAAAAGGAGATCCAGGGGATACAATTTGGAAAGGAAGAAGTTAAAATATCACTATTTTCAGATGATATGATAGTATATTGAAGTGACCCTAAAAATTCCACCAGAGAACTCCTAAACCTGATAAACAACTTCAGTGAAGTAGCTGGATATAAAATTAACTCAAAAAAATCAGTGGCCTATCTTTACACAAAGGATTTACGGGCTGAGAAAGAAATTAGTGAACCATCACCCTTCACAATAATCACAAATAATATAAAATACCTTGGTGTGAGTCTAACTAAGGAAGTGAAAGAACTGTATGTTAAGAACTTCAAGTCTCTGAAGAAAGAAATCAAAGAAGATCTCAGAAGATGGAAATATCTCCCATGCTCATGGATTGGCAGGATTAACATAGTCAAAATGGCTATCTTGCTGTAAGCAATCTACAGATTCAATGAAATCCCCATCAGAATTCCAACTCAATTCTTCGAGGAGTTATAAAGGGCAATTTGCAAAATTCATCTGGAATAACAAAAAAAACTAGGATAGCAAAAACTATTCTCAACAATAAAATAACCTCTGGGGGAATCACCACGCCTTACCTCAAGGTGTACTGCAGAGCAACTGTGATAAAAATAAAAAAATAAAACAAACAAACAGCAACAGCAACAACAACAACAACAAAACCCTGCATGGTACTGGTACAGCTACAGAACCAGAAATGAACCCACACACCTATGGTCCCTTGATCTTTGACAAGGGAGCTAAAACCATCCATTGGAAAAGAGACAGCATTTTCAACAAATGGTGCTGACACAACTGGTTGTTATCATGTAGAAGAATGCTAATTGATCTATTCTTATCACCTTGTACAAACCTCAAGTCTAAGTGGATCAAGGAACTCCACCTAATTAGAGACACTGAAACTTATAGAGGAGAAAGTGGGGGAAAGCCTTGAAGATATGGGCACAGGGGAAAAATTCCAGAACAGAAGAGCAATGGCTTTTGCTCCAAGTTTGAGAATCGACAAATGGGACCTGATAAAATTGCAAAGCTTGTGTAAGGCAAAAGACACTGTCAATAAGACAAAAAGACAACATACAGAGTGAGAAAGCATCATTACCCATCCTAAATCAGATAGGGGACTAATACCCAATATAAAGAACTCAAGAATATGTACTTCAGAAAATCTAATAACCCTATTAAAAATGGGGTACAGAGCTAACAAAGAATTCTCAACTGAGGAATACCAAATGTCTGAGAAGCACGTGAAAAAATGTTCAACATCCTTAATCATAAGGGAAATGTCAATCAAAACAATCCTAATATTCCACCTCACACCAGTCAGAATGGCTAAGACCAAAAATTCATGTGACAGCAGATGCTGGTGAGGATGTGGAGAAAGAGGAACACTCCTCCATTGGTGGTGGGAGTGAAAGCTGGTACAACCACTCTGGAAATCAGTGTGGTGGGTTCTTAGAAAGTTAGATATTGTACCACTGGAAGATCCAGCAATACCTCTCCTGGGCATATACCCAGAAGATGTTCCAACTCGTTATAATGACATATGCTCCACTATGTTCATAGCAGCCTTATTTATAACAGTCAGAAGCTGGAAAGAAACCAGATGTCCCTCAACACAGGAATGGATTCAAAAAATGTGGTATAATTACACAATGGTGTACTACTCAGAATTTAAAAACAATGAATTTATGAAATTCTTAGTCATATGGATGGATCTGGAGGATATCAATCTTAGTGCTGTAACCCAATCACAAAAGAACACACATGATATGTACTCACTGATAACGGAATATCAGCCCAGAAACTTATACTACACAAGATACCACTTGCAAAACACACAAAACTCAAGAACAAGGAAGACCAAGGTGTGGATTCTTTGTTCCTTCTTAGAATGGGGAACATAATATCCATGAAAGGAGTTAGAGAGACAAAGTTTGGAGCTGAGAGAGAAAGAAGACTGCCCCACCAGGGGACCCATTCCATAAACAACCGCCAAACTCAGACACTATTGCATATGCCAGCAAGATTTTGCTGACAGGACCCTGGCATTGCTCTCTCTTGTGAGGCTATGCCAGTGCCTGGCAAATATAGAAGTGGATGCTCACATTCATCTATTGGATGGAACATAGGGCCCCTAATGTATGAGCGAGAGAAAGTACCCAAGCAGCTAAAGAGGTCTGCAACCCTACAGGAGGATGAACAATATGAGCTAACCAGTACCCCCCCAGAACTGTGTCTCTAGTTCTATATGTAGCAGAGGATGGACTAGTCGGCCATCAATGGGAGGAGAGGCCCTAAGTCTTGTGAAGTTCATATGCCCCAGTATAGGGAAATGCCAGTTCTAGTAAGTGGGAGTGGGTGGGTTGGTTAGCGATGTGGAGGGAGGGTGTACGGAACTTTGGGGATAGCATTTGAAATGTAAATGAAGAAAGTATCTAATAAAAAAATGAAAGAAAATAATTTATACAGAAATTTGTGAATTTGTTTAATTTTTTATGCAAAAGTTTAACATGAAAATGAGGAACTACCTATCAAATTATATCCATTTTCTTGGTACAGATATATTTGTAGGTGTTGAAGATATATTATTGGTTTACAAATAGCACAATGGAAATTGGATTTTATATTTTTGGCATTAATTTAATAGATCAGTATTGATATTACATTGTGAAGAAAATATGGGTTGTTAACTGTTATCAATAAATCTATTTTATAAATAAAATGTATGAGTTTTCATAAAAAATAAAAATAAAATCTAAGTTTAATTACATTCAAAATATTCTAAAATATCAGTTTTTCATTTGATATATTTTTGTTTTGTAATGAACATATCAACTTTCTCTGTTATATTGTATTCACCCTTCTTTTGATTAATATCTTTAGGTTTTTCTTTTTGGGTTGATTACTGTATGTTTTTCCATCTCTATGAATGTTTCCTGGAAAATAGCTATCCCTTACAATTTCAGGTGTGAATCATGATTTCATTCTTATCAAGAAATTAATTATATTTCATTTACCAGATTACCTGTATCAGTTATAAATATGTTATTCAACAAAGGGTATTGAAAAACAACCCCATGGCTTCTGCAGGGTATATTGAGAAGAGAGCAGTTTCTTCCTGTTTAGATATATAGAGTAATCAATATTGGTTATACTAACTGTATCACAAAATTTGGAGAAAATTTTGAATAAATATGTCATGGTACAAATTTGAAGAAAACAACTATGGATCCCTAGTGATATTTTCATAGCTGTGCAAGCAATAAATTTTGCTCAGTTATGTACATAGTAAACTTCTGTCAAGTTTCAAATAGGTTTGATATTTCCTTCTTAATTTGTAATGAAAACTGCTATTGACAAATACATAAGAATATCATTTTCAGGCTTTGAGCCATATAAAGTTATATATTACTACATGTACTAACTTTATTAGGGACTAGATTTTCACTTTTAAGAATGAGATTTGATGATCTGTGTGGCTGTCCCCCACCCACACCCTATAGCATGCCTGTTGCACAGCCAGGTAGCTCCAGTCAGTGACAATAAGGCCAGTTAACATCAGAGAAAACCAGATGATGGGAGGCAAGTGCAAGAATATAAACAGCAGAAGGCAATGCAAATTGGCAACATCAGAACCCAGGTTTTCTATGACAGCAGGCTTAACACACCTGAAAAACAAGATTCTGATCTAAAATACAATCTCATGAATATAATAGACATGTTTAAGGAGGATATAAATAACTCCCTTAAAGAAATACAAAAAAACACAGGCAAGCAGATAGAAAACCTTAAAAAAGAAACAAATAAATCACTCAAATAAATAAATAACCCACATAATCAAACATGTGAAGAAACTGAATAAAATACTACCAAGGCCTAAAAATGGAAGTAGAAACAATAAAGAAATCCAAAATGGATTCAACCCTGGTGATGGGAAACCTAGAAAAGGGACTAAGAGTTATACATGCAAACATTACAAACAGAATACAAGACATAGAAGAGAGAGCTCAGTCTTAGAATATATCATAGAAGATATTGAGTCAAAGAAAGTACAAAGTATAAAAAGCTGCTAAATCAAAACATTCAGGAAATTTAGGACCCAATTGGGGGGGCAACCTAAGAATAATAAAAATAGAAGAGGGTGAAGAGTCCCAGTTAAAAGAGCTAGCAAATATCTTTAACAAAACCATAGAAGAAAACTTTCCTAACTTGAAGAAAGAGATGGCCATAAACTTACAAGGAACCTTCAGAACACCAAATAGATTGGATCAGAAAAGAATATCCTCCTGACAAATATTAATCAAAACACTTAATGCCCAGAAAAGAGAATAAATATTAAAAGTGGTAAGGAAAAAAACCAAGTAACATAAAAAAGGCAGACCTGGATCCTGGAGAGATGTCATGCATACCCTAACAGAACACAAATGCCAGCCCAAGCGACTATATGCAACAAAACGCTCAATCACAATACATGTAGAAACAAAGACATTCCATGACAAAACCAAATTTAAACAATATCTTTCTACTTGTCCAGTCCTACAGAGGATAATTGAAGAAAATATCCAATATAAGGATAGTAACTACATCCAAGAAAACAAGAAATTAGTCAGTTCAGAATAAATAAACCTTAAGAAGAGAATCACACACAAATAATATCTCTTCCAACAACAATAGTAACAGGAAGAAATAATCATTAATCTTTAATATCTCTTAATATCAATGTGCTCACTTCCATAATAAAGAGATACAGGCTAAAAAGACTGGATACATAAACAGGATCAAGCGTTTTTGCTGCACAGAAGAAACGCAGCTCAGTAACAAAGACAGCCACTAAAAGGCTAGAAAAAAAGTCTTCCAAGCAACTGGTTTCAAGACACAAACTGGAGTAGCCATTCCTTTCAACCAAAAGCAATAGAAAAAATGGGGAGTGACACTTCATAGTCATCAAAGGAAAAATCCAACAAGATGAAATCTCAATTCTGACCATCTATGCCTCAAATGAAAGGATACCTACATTCACAAAATAAACTTTACTAATGCTCAAAACACACATTGCACTTCACACAATAATAGTGGAAGACTTCAATACCCCACTCTCACCAATGCACTAGTCATTGAGACAGAAACTAAACAGAGACACAGTGAAACTAGAAGTTATATAAAAAAATGGATTTAACATATACCTACAGAACTACTCACCCCAAACCAAAAGAATCTTCTCAGCATCTCATAGAACCTTCTCCAAAGTTGAACATATAACTGGACATAAAACAAGCCTCAACAGGTTGAGAAATTGTCCTTTTTGTCAGATGAAATGTCATTTGAATCTATGCCCAGCAGTAGTATAACTGGATGTTGAGGTAGATCAAATCCCAAATTAATGAAGAGTAATCCGACTGATTTCTATAGTGACTGTACTAGGTAGTACTCCTACCAGAACTGGAGAAGCATTCTCCTTGCTCCATACCCTTGCCACCAAGGCTTGTGTTATAGACATTCTAACATGTGTAAGATGAAATCTAAAAGTAGTTTTGATTTGCATTTCCCTGATGGCTAAGGATGTTGAACATTTACATTTTTTCTCAGCCATTTGAGATTCTTCTCCTGAGAATTCTCTGTTTATATCTGCACCCCATTTTAAATTGGGTTACTTAAGTTTTTTTAAATATACAATTTCCTGAGATCTTTATATATTTTGGATATTAACTTCACAGGATGTAGAGTTGGTAAATTCATATACCATTTTGTAGACTGATGCTTTGATCAAATGATAATATATTTTGCCTTACAAAACCTTTTCAGTTTTATGAAATCCCATTTATTACTTGCCAATTTTAGTGCCTGGGTATCACTAGTATGTTTAGAAAGCCTTCTGTGCTAATGAATTCAACGCTATTCACTACATTCTCCTCTGTCAAGTTCAGTGGATCTGGTTTTAGACTGAGGTCTGTGATTTATGAGAACTTGATTTTTGTTCAGGGTAATGAGTATAGATCTATTTTCTTCTACATGCAGATATGTTGTGGGAAATATTAACAAAGAACCACCAAGTTCCTTTGATCCATCTGGCTACTCTCTGCCCACCAACTCTCTGGTGGGGCAGGAGCTCCTGATTTCCCTTCACTGTCACACCAGCCCCACACAATGACAGTCCACCCTGTGGTCAGCTACCACAGCCACCAGCAACATGGTAGAAAGAAAACTCTAGAAGTTTATAATTAACAAGTCAGATTTATATCAATTCTCAATTCACAAGTTGCCAATACAATAATTCCAGGACCAATTGATAATGATAAAAGCTGCCCACCTACATTAAACACGTTATCCTAATTGTTCTATCCTTTATGATATCATATCTACCTGTGGCTATTTGAAGACACACAGGTTCAGGATGTTCTTCCTGTCTGTCTGCCTCCATCTTGGCTTCTTTTTCTCTCCTCTGTTGCTCTCTGTCATTGAAACTCCTAAATCTGCCTCCCTTTTCCCTGTCCAATCATAGGTTTCCTGCTGCACTAATATTTTAATGTAATTGAACAGAGAAAATCCTGTGACACAGATATCCAGTTTGACCAGCACTATTTGTTGTCTTTTATCCAGTATTTACTTTTGACTTCATTACCCAATATCAAGTGTTCTTAGGTGTGTGAATTTATGTATGGATTTTCAATGAGATTCCATTGACTAATATGTTCATATGTTCTGTGCCACTACAGTATTGTTTTTATTACTATAGGTTTGTAATACAAGTTAAAATAAAACAAACAAACAAACAAACAAACAAACAAAATGTTGAGACCTCTAGCAGTGCTGTTACTATTCAGCAATGTTTCAACTATGCTACGATTTTTGTTTTTTCCATATGAAGTCGAGAATTGTCCTTTAAAGATCTGTGAAGATTTGGGATTAGAATTTTGATGGGTATTGGATTGCATTTGTAGATTGCTTTTGAAAGGATGGCCATTTCTTCTATGTTAATTCTCCCAATATATGAGCATGGGAGTTCTTTCCATATTTTTGTATATTGTTAGTTTATTTCACCTAGAATTGAGGTAATCTGAGAGATGGAATAGAAACTGCATTTAGTGGAAACTTCCTAAAAATTTTGAAGGCAATCCTAATTCAAACAATGAAGAAAATTTAAAAGTAGCAATAAAATGACTCCTAATGATATTCTGCTATACTATAGATCAGTGCCTCAATTAGTCATAATCAGAGAAGCTTCCTCGTGCAGCAGATAGGAAGAGATACAGAGACTCACAGCCACACATCACACACACACACATGCACACACACATACACACCCACTAGTTGGAAGACACATTTCTAAATGAGATGTCTCATTCAAATTCCTCTTCTTACAGCTCAGGGAATCCTCCCCTAAAAGTGGAAGTTGAAAAAGTTTAAGAGCCTAAGGGGATGAAGGACATCAGAAGAACAACACCCTATGGATCATGGCTTATATCAACTCACAGAGGCTGAAACAGCACACATAGGACTGATACAGAGCTGCACCAGCACCTCTGTGTATATATTAGAGCTTTCATCTTAGTAGTTTTACAGGACTCTTAAAATGAGTCCTTCTGTTTCTTTTGCCTGCTCTTGGGACTCCTTTCTGTTGGATTGCTTGTACCAGCCTTGATGCGATGTATTTTGCTTTATCTTAATATATTTATTGTGTCATGTTTGGTTCTGGATCTCATCGGGAGGAACTGGCAGAAGTAGTGGAAGGAAAATGTAATTAGGATACATTGTATGAAAACACTGTATGAAATCTATTTCCAATAAAAAGAGAAAGGAATATGCAAAAGAAGAATTGTATAGGTTTCCGTGTTATTACAATTCAAAGAATCCTGGTTAACAAAGAACTCCTTTGTGTCAGAGATACTTTACATACTCGTCATTGGTTTGCTTGTTTGCATTTAGCACCAAAGTAATAAGGGCTTTTCCAGGATCAACTCCCCCTGAGGTTTAAAATAATAAGGAGCTTCTTGGCTCAGGTTATTTTAGGGACTCAGAATTTGAATAGATGATACTTTGGTTAGCAATGTTTAAATATCCCACGGTCCAGCTTTTGTCTCTCAGTGATATCTGGCCTGAGATGCCAATGATGGCTGTTTGCAAGCATAAGAAAAGAATTTAACACTTTAAGAAAAAAACATATATGACTTAGAAATTTTTGTAATATAGAATTTATTCTTACTCAAATTTGTAAATATAACCAGGAAGAAAAAAAGTAGCTTTTATAAACTTTTTAAGTCTCTGTCTTCAAGTATGTTTTATATACATAGAAGGTCAATGCATATTTACAAATTTATGTGTTTAATTGACTTGTTCTTATTTTTAGTATTTTCTTAAAATGTCATGGACAGGCCCAAGTGTATGAGAAGACCACACTTAATGAGGTAGCACCACCCTGCTGAGTCTTAACCATCAGTACATGTCTGTGCTGGGCCAGAATTCACTTCTACTTTATTTCAATTAAGTGCCTGTCATGTAATTACATTGCACCGGAAGGATCTGTTGATGTTGTGAATTTGATTTTTAATGAGATACTCTAAACTGTAATATGCCTTCATAACTGTGGAAATTCCTGTTAGGCAATTATTGTTTTAATCAGCTGTTAGGAAAGTTTCATTTACACAATTACTGGGAAGGATTTTCTTTAAGACTCATCGGAATGGTGAAGATGTTATACTTAATACACTTATAAATAATACTCTTTAACATAGGTGGCACTTGGAGATGATCGTTAAACAATAAATACAGAGAAAGTACTACTTAAAGAAAAAATACTCTGTTTTCAAAAATTTTAAATTTTATTTTTTGACACTTCCATTATCCACCCTCACTTCTGCTGATCTTAAGTATACTCTAGGATGTATCTCTTCTGTCTGAATCTTCATATGCTTCCAGATTATATTTAACTTGCTAACCAGTAGATTTGTATTTTATTTGGAGACACCATTTTCCTGAAGAAATTGTAGATCAGGTGACCGGAGGCAAAGGGTCTGGTGAGTGCTACCCTGAACTTGACACAATTTGGTTTTGTAGTCTTATTTAGAGAGGGAGGGAGCTGTGAACTTGTGCGTCATTGAAGTATGTGTTGTTGCAGAGAAATGTCCATACTAATGATTTTATGATACTTAAAATATGTATTGTCATGTTAATTTTGAAGTGTACATACCCATTAATTTAATAAATATATCATACACTTATATAACAATAATTCCCTTTTCAGTCTTCCAGAATCATTGTATCAGAGCTTTTATGTTTGGAAATGCAGTGAATGTTTTAGAATCATTTAATGGCCTCACTCTGGAGGATCCTATAGCATTAATGTCTCATGAAGCATATCAGGGAATGTGGCAGCATTTTATGGTTCTCTTGGGAGGTCACTTTTCCCATGGATCTGAGAAATAAGTAGAAGGTTTCAGTGGTATCCCTCCCCTGCCCCCATGTGAGTGTGTGTGTGTGTGTGTGTGTGTGTGTGTGTGTGTATCCTTTGCATGCATTGGAATAGTTTCCTTTCTGATACTTTCGAATTTCAGATAATTATGTTTATTTCATATATGAGATCAATTGTCAGAGTGGAAAATATGTTGTTCAATTTGAGAAATCTGGAGCAGCAGCCTATAGACCCATGGGTTAAATGTACAATATGCAGCCCTGCCTGATTGACAAATGAAAAAAAATGCAGTAATTAGCATTAGGTCTGAACCATATTTAGTACTTTAAAAAGAAGTCAGGCCTTCTCTTGATGAGTATCCAGTTAATAAATGAACCAGAGCTAAAGATGTTAATAGCGTAGTCTATTTCCTACTAAACTCTACTTTCTTAAAGTCCTTGGAACATAGTAATTAGTGAATGCTTCTTGAGTAAATCAACATTTATCACAGCATATCTTTTATACTTTCCCTATTTTCTTTTGTTTTTTCTAGAAACTTTTTTTCTAACATCTAAATCTAAATTTAAATTATTATGAAACCAAATAAATTAACTTGGTATCCATGTACTTTTGGTAATCATGATAGTCAATAATTGATTCTAGAATTCTTTTATCAGTTGAAATTGTTTCTCAGGGAAATAGGAAGAAACTATGTGTCATGAATATGTGAGAATAAAATTGAGTGTGGGCTGATGTGTCATTCCTTGAGGAAAGATTTCCCATTCATAATTCACAGCATTTCTAGTCAACCATTTTTTAATGCAACTTTGTTACTTACAGAGATATACCATAATCACATATGTCCACTGGTGCCAAAACTCTGTCCTCTTAATTTGTTAACCAATGGGGTTATTCTGAATCACTAGATGCTTTTCTGGCAACAAGTTAGATACTGAGCATTTCTACATTCCATTAGGGTCCATTCAACAAGTCCCATCATGATTTCCCAAGTCCAATGATCCAGAACATTCTTTCAAATCTGAAATTGAAAACCCTTGTGTGTACAGAGAAAGATATGCTTATAATCTCCTGCATTTACATATCAAACAACCATAAAATGACAGTCATAGATATAACCCTTGAAGATATATTAACATGGAGAAAAATTTTTGGTAGAAAAAAATGCTTTCAGTTGAGTAAAACATTGTAATTATCAGTCTCAAGTTGGCAGAAGAGGGTAGGAAAGAAGTTCCTACCCTTTCTGTAATGACACGTTCTTGAGAAACAGCAATTGTCTTAGGTTTGTTATATGGTACTCAGTATACAGTGGGATTCTGCATGGAAGTCCTCATGTTTCCCAGATGTTTAAAATCAACTGGTGTGTCCTAGTATATTTCAGGCTCTGGTTACTGAGAGCCATAGGACATTTTATTTATGTAAATAACTTAATTCCCTATGACCACCTAATACATTTAAGGTAATTTCATAGGTTGTCAAGTTTGACTCCAAGCTGACTTTTGTTTTCACAGTTCTCTAATTTAAATAGTAGTATTTGTGTTGTTTACTGAGGAAACAAGATCTCTTTGATTGAACATAGATGTATGGACAATTTTGTCAAGATAATCTTATACACAAACCAAAAATTATGACTCAAATGACATAATTTGGTGAGGCGCTGCAAATCTGCCATAAAGCAACTGCTGTTTTCTGCTTTCCTCTTTGTCTTGGTGTGTGTGTGTGTGTGTGTGTGTGTGTGTGTGTGTGTGCATGCACACTGAAATTAGTCAGGATTAAGTGTCCAGCACTTTCCTCTTCATCTTCTCTTTTCTAAAATAGAGAATGTTAAAAAGGGAAAGAACAGTGATGAGGTCTTAATACTGTAGTGTTAATGAAAGTATTTAACACATTCGTTAACAAAGTTTAAAAAAAAAAACTAGAAATAGCAAGTTTCAAAATACCAAAGAAACAATGTGTTAATTTTGAAATATTTAAACTAGTATATCTATGGAATGAGAATGAACTGTACTTAATAGACCTAATTTGTATTTATAAGACTGGTGCTATAGCTTGAAGATTGCACTAATATTAGAAAATAGTCTGCCTACAAAATGAGGTACGTTAAGTAGCATCTTATGACTTAATTGTAAGAAGTATATTAATTTAATAGATGTAAAGTCAATTGCACTCAAATTACCATTTAAGTAAAATCAGCTTTTATTCTTATATTCTACACTGCTCAAAAGGTTGAATAAAAAATGATTTTCAAAGTGAGTTGACAGTGGTCACATTTCTTTTATAATCAGATGCCAAGACGATTACACACACATCACACTTATAGAGGCCTCCTCAAGTAGTAATTTCTATAATGCTAGTTTCAAAAAAAGGAGAGATGTGGCTTTTTGAGTACAGGTTCTCAAAAAATGTGCAAAGCTGGAATGTAATTGTAGGCTGTATTATTAACTCAAAGGCTGGCATCATTTCAACATAAAAAATAACAGTTATGGGAATGAGGACCCCTTCTTTAATCATGAAAGAGCTTGTGTATGGATATTATGAGGGATTTTCCCGAGTCTTATTCTTAAACAGATTACACTATTCAAAGTCTCAAAGAATCAAAATCGTGCTCAGCTGGGGCAGTCAATGTGTAGTCTAAACATGTGACAGATGCAGAAAAAACTTCAAAGATGTCATTACAAATGCCTGTGGAGATATTTAAGGAGCCAGATGCTACTGTTTCATGTCTTCAGCAGCTCTCGATGTGTCCTGTGATCACCTTCCAAAGAGGAGGTGTTGCTGAATGTGGTGAGGAACAGAATGCCACCTAATCTTCCTGCTGCTGTTTGCATACTTCGCTGTATGCTTAGGTGTGAGAGCCTAGGATTCATTACTTTTACAGGAAAGAAATGCATATGAATTCGCTCTTCCTTATGAATACAGGAAGGTTCAACTGCAGAGAAATAGGCATGTGATATATCCTAAGAGAGCTCTTTGAAGAGAATGAATAATTTATTGGTGTGCTTGACCATGGAAACACTTTTTTTCCCTATAACTTCTACATTTACTTAGGTAATAAAATATGTAATAAATGTATTCATTATGGTAAGTGTTCATTTCCCATTTTATTTTGGTGTTGATATAAATTACTTTGAAAAACATATTATTAAGTGCTTGCTTTACTTTCATCACTACCATGTTCTACAAGAATCCTAAATCATATGTTGAAGGTGAATGACACTTTGCATAAATGCAGAGGTGGCAAAATTCAGCTAAAATCTGAAACCAGTACTTGCTTTTATATGATGTTACTCCTTTACTTGTAGTAAAATGTTTGTCTTATTTCAACATTTAAGAATAAAATTTTAATGTTTATTATTTAACTGGAACATAGGAAAAACAGGGGCAACTTTTATGAAATGTGATATAGCAAATAAAACAGGTTAGATCATTTGAACTGGTTGGTAGTCTAATTATCTCCCTCCCCACTTTTCATCACAGTGAAAAGTAATTCTGTCCAGAAGCATTTTGTTTATTATATGCAAAGTGCATTCCTAGTCTATTTTCTATTAAATCTGACCCATTAAGAGGTTATTTTGTTAATTTTTGAATTGAAATTTGTGGTTTATTATATAATCTCATATACATAATTATCTCCATGAGAAGGGATGGTCATAAGTGGAAAATAAATAGCAAAGGATATTTTTCTTTCTAATGTAAACATCTGGCAGTAATCCTTGCTTACACAATTAATGGGCATTTAATTGGCAATGATCAGTTTATTGCTGCAATATGAAGTGAATGTTTCCCCAGGAACAAACAGCTGTTGCAAGAATTTCACAGTGATTTAGCAAACACCAGGTGATAGTTGTATCTAGAATAAACTGCTCATCTCTCTCAAAATTGCAGCTCAATGAAAAATAGATGAACTAGATTAAAAGGAGCAGAGCCAGCCAGACTTCTCAGTGGACAGACTTCCCATTGGCTTTAAGTTCTATATAAACTACAACTTAATAAATAACTGTTAATTACATTTTATGGTGTCCATATTCAAATATAAAAAGATATAATTTTTTCAAGAAGGAAATGTTGAATTAGCTTGCTATCAATTTATATAAAGCACACTTCAATACATTTTTGAAAAGACAGAAGGGTTGATAAGGCCTTTTTGTATTCTAATATTTTATCTTCTTAAATTTGCCAGTCACGATTTAAATTTTTTTGATTAAAATATTGTTGAAGTCATTCAATAGTTACTGACAATTACAATTTTCTTAATAGATTTTATTGAAATGTCTAGGATTAAAATGTACTACTTTTAATTTGCATGGTTTGTGAGCTATATTCCATTAACTTTTAAATAAAAAGTTTTTCATTTTTCATTATACATTCTTATTACTAATTTAATAAAACGATAATAGCTAGGCAAACTTTCTGTTAGTACTCAGATTTTGGCATAGATTGAATTATGCATTTTAAATGCATTGCATTGTCATATTGAGCTATTTCATAAAGCTGAGTTTCATTAGTAAAGAAAGTAATTCTGCTTCAGCCAAATAATGTTTCTATTTACTATATTATTTAGCATTAGCTCATGCTAGAATATCTGAACAATGAAATCAAATGAACAAAGCATCAAGGGGCAATTTATAGAATACTGCTTTTATTTTTTATGTATGCATTCTGCAATAATTCATCTCCATGACAAAAGCAGACAATCATCTCTGTCATGTCTTTCTCAATACAATTACCATTCTTGATGTAACAAAGGAAAGCTGCCTAGGAAATAGGAACAGTTTCACATGTTCTGATCAATAAACTGACCTTAGTTCAAACAGCCTTAGCTCACTAAGATGACAATGCAGTTTTTTGTTGATCTTATCCATATTAATGTTAAAGTATTAAGTCACATTGTTCTTCCTTTTCATTCAAGAAAACAACAAGAGCCGGGCGTGGTGGCGCACGCCTTTAATCCCAGCACTCGGGAGGCAGAGGCAGGCGGATTTCTGAGTTCGAGGCCAGCCTGGTCTGCAAAGTGAGTTCCAGGACAGCCAGAGCTATACAGAGAAACCCTGTCTCGGAAAACCAAAAAAAAAAAAAAAACAAGAAATACAAGAGCTTTACAAAGGAATGCTTTCAAGTGCTTCAATGACAAGATTTTGTAGCCTTAGTGTTGATATCCTATCTTGCTGAAAAACATGACAGTTAGAAAGTAAGAATCTGGTTTATATAAATCTTAAAATTGAATGGTACCTATGTGCCATCAAATATACCTGGTAAAGTTATGCAAATATAACATATTTAATGATCCACTGTGGATGGTGTTGTTCCTAAACAAAGGGATTTTGTGTTGTAGAATATTAAAGTAAAACATGAAAAAGGTTAACATGCGTTTTTCATAGGATAAATTCTGTAAAATTGATACAATATGAATAAATAATTTCAATAGTTATGTGAATGCTTGTAAGAAAATGATTTTGGAACCATGTTGGTAGAGAGATATGTATACAAATACATCCTAAGATCCCCTACTCTCTTTTCAACATGAACAGAAATTTCTACATAAAATAAAAGATTTGTCAAGTTTTCTAAAATTGAAATATATTTCACATACAAATAGTTTATCTACATGCTACTCTTAGCTTTAATTTCTTTCTCTATCAGAGCTCCAAGAAAATGACAGTTCATCTTGTGTTACAATCGTCCCTATACCAACTATCAGAAAACCAGATTAACTTAAACTAATGGTACTTACATAATCAATGACTTCAAAATTCAGATGACTTTAAAAATCTTTGAAGACTTTCATTAATTGTATTTTTCTTTTTTCTGAAGGATTGAGGCTAGGCCATAACATGTTCCTATAAAGTGAAATTCTTTGTCACATGAATGCAACGCAGAGAGTTCTGCACAAGGATACTTTCCTGTAGAGGAACGAGGATAGTCCATAATTTTCAGGGTATCACAAGCCACATGGCACAATCAATTATACATAATAATTAAATTAGGATGTATTATCTGTTCATGACAGTAACTGCTTTCCATTTTCATTGAGGTTATGAGTTAATCTTGTAGAAATAGCATGCTAAATTTGATATTTTAAGAAAATATCACCATTTTTAACTTTGATTTGTTGATTTAAAGATTGCAATAAAAGTAGCTCTCTTTAAAAACAATTAGTTGTATACCTATAAGCATTGTGAAATTTTAGTGCATTGTATTGTTACTATTTTAATAAATGTTATTAGGTCATCTCAGACATTAAACAGATTTTTACTTTCCCCCTTCCCTATCCTCAGGTATCTGTTTATTCACCTTGATTATGTTCCCAGTCAGTGACATAATGAGCTATCTGTTGAGAAATCTATTATGGGCAATCAGCTCATATGAAGGAATCTTGAGTATTGACATGTTACTCCATTCATTTCAAAGGAAACTTTTCAGCAAACTCTTGTAAGTAATCTTTGGTTGGACATTTCATTTTTATCTTCTATCATTCTTAGCCATAGTTGTTGAAGAAAGAAAACTCAGAACCTTTAATGAGAAAACAAAACTTTCATACAGAGACTTCTGTCTGCTATGCTGTGTTTTCCAAAGCTATTACTTCAAGAAAATCTTGGCAAGTGAACCAAGTGTCTTCTTTGTTTTCAGATATCAAGGAATAGTAGCTGCTAGCAATTTCCTTTTACAGTCTTTCAAACATTCCTGACCCATACTCCTGTCTCCTCCTTTGTATTTTGGCTCTTTGTCTTCTTTACAGAATGCAATTAGATCTGCTATGGTGCAATAAATACAATCCCTGGCATCTCCTGACATGCAGAAGGTTGGACACAGAATATTTGCATCAAGTGCCAGTTTAAGAACACTTGGATCTTCTTGTGTTACATACATGCATTGCTAGGATCTGTGAAAACCCTAACAGTTTTTCTAAGTGAATGTTCACTTAAAAGTCATTGCTTAATAACTACCTATGAAGTGATCAACACCACCTATCATTGTATGGACATACACTAGAAGCATTCTACTGAAAATTGAAGTGATTCTAAGAAAATACTGACTCACAACTTCAGAGCTGCAAGGTGTTTCATTTTCATATTGGATTACAGGACCAATAAAATGCTCTTTGCTATGCCAATTATCCCCAGCAGTGACAACTTGCTATGAGATTGTGGCTATTCAAATAATTTTGGGAGGAAAACAAAACCTGAATTTGTGATCACATACATGCACACATGTATACATGCACAAGCATGCCCAGGCAATCATACACATTAAAAACATGTTCAAGATGGCAGATTCCTCCTTATGTGCCCTATTATAGTGAAGACTTTCAATTCCATGAAAAGCTACCATGATAGATGCAGATATGCTTGTTGAAATTAGAGTACCTCCTGTCTACCTTGTGAGTCTGAATCTCAAATTCTTAATACAGCTTAAATGACCAGGTTACAATGAACGACTTCAGGTTTACATTAGGACACATTTTGTATAATACATTTGTAGTGTTTTAACTTAGTTGTAAAATGCTACATAATGTAAGAATAATGATAATCTCATCATCAGCATTGGCCATCCATGAGGAAGAAGAAATAAGCACAGCTGTCAATCAGTTCTCACTAGAATACTTACTTCAGCATGAGGATGCATTAGTTTATTTTTCTATTTTAGGTAAGTGATTCCTTGATATGATTATCCCTTTTTAAAAATCAAATTCTTTTGGAGTTTAGAACACCTTATATATTTGTCACAAGAATATTTGTTTATAGATTGATCACTTAAACTTTTTTATCTTCTTTGCTTTTGTTGATAAAGGATGAATTATATATTATGTCAAAACTTTTGGATTGTATGATTGATTTTCTTTGGGTTAAAATGACCTTGAACCCTGAATTTTCAGATGACCACCTTTCCCCAAGTCTCCATATGTTTTTACATTGTTTATATTTTGAATGTTCGTTTGTCTCTCTTAAGCCACATCCTTTTTAGTTAACTCAGCCCAATTAAACCAAATCCATAAAACACTATGTAAATTTTACATGTCCATGTTTTCATATGTGTGTACATGGGTCTATGTGTCCATTCATGCATTCATAAACATCCAAGCCAGCGTTTAGATATTGAGACTTTAACATGTTTTTAATGTGTATGATTGCCTGGGCATGCTTGTGCATGTATACATGTGTGCATGTATGTGATCACAAATTCAGGTTTTGTTTTCCTCCCAAAATTATTTGAATAGCCACAATTGTTGAACAACACAACAGGGTTCCTTGTTGAACCTGGAGCCCACTGTTTCCACTGAATGATCTGTGTAGATAATTTCAGGGGTTCTCTTCTCTCTGTCCCCAGGGCTGGGTTATAAGCACATGTTGCCATACTCAGTTCCTATATGGATTCTAGGAATGCAAGTTTTGCTTCTTAAGCTTGTATATCAAGCACTTTTCAATCTACTGTGCTATCTACCTAGCCTATTGTGTAAGCGTTTCTAAAGTGTTTTTCTATGACTCAAGCCCCATTGTGTCATACTCGTTTTTGTTGTTTTTTTTTTTTTGACTCTCACCAACACAGGCTACCAAGCTTCTCTCAATCTGAAATTTTATTTCAACTTTAAACTGCACATTTGTTTCTAGTAATCAAAATTTAGTATAAAGTTAGATATTTAATTTTTTTACTTTATCTAAAAATAAAATATCTGAATTTTTGTGAGATGCAGACTCGAGATAATAAGTTGGTTTATAGTTCTGCTCTGAACAAAATGTCGGTGTCAGTTCTATCTGTATTTTGGACAAATTTATTAGTCTCAGTTTGTAATTGTTTCAGGTTTACATGATATCATATACTCACTCCTAAACAAGTGTATATAACCTATAGTTGTTTTGAAGTTGACATTCAAAGACTGCTCAGTTTGGACTTTTTTTCTTGTTTTTTCTAGACAGGGTTTCTCTGTATAGCCCTGGCTGACCAGGAACTCACTTTTTAGACCAGGCTGGCCTCGAACTCAGAAATCCGCCTGCCTCTGCCTCCCAAGTGCTGTGATTAAAGGAGTGCACCACCACGCCCGGCTCAGTTTGGATCTTTAAATCCCCTATCTGATTCCCGAATACCATTCCACTTCAGTCTCCACCTCAACTTCAGTATGAACCATCCATGAAGCTGGCTTTTCACAGTATTTGTAAATTGACTGCATTTCTACCAATGAAAACATTATGTTATATAATTTCTGTCATTGTCTCTACTCAGTACTGAGTATTTGGAAGTTAGTCTCTATTTCTTAAGAATTATTCTATACTCATGCTGTGCAAAGTGACACAGGATACTGAGGTAGGAGAATATAAGGTAAGCTACCTTCACTTCATAGAAAGTCTTATATAAAATGAATATCATGATATATTCCTGCAATCTCAGGGAAGTGCAGGAGGGAGGATTCAGCCATGTCTCAATTATACTGAATTGAAGAGCTTGGGATACATGAGACCATGTTTCAAAAATACATAGCACATGAATGAATAAATCTCCAATTAAATAAGTTATTTTTTAATGATTCTTGATGTCATATTTATTTTACTGCTCTTCTTTTTCAGTGTTTTTGTTTTTATTTACACCTGATAAGTGCAGTTGAACTGAGCTAATCCACATTGTGTAAAATTCTCTTAGAAACTATGCATTGTAAGATATACAAGGAAAAGATGATCATTGACATTTTGCAACGATATTTCAAAGCTATGTCTTTAATTTGGATATAAAAAGTAAATACTAAAATAAAATTAATAGTCCTTCAATAATATGATGATTTTATATGTAAAGATTAATTTTACATAATCAATATGATTATGCATATCAACTGCATATGACCATTTATCAGCAAACAAATAACACAGACTTAACACTTTTTCCATAAATTAATTTTAAAGAGTTATAGACCTAATATAAAAAGCAAGAGTAAAATTCTTATAACATTAATTTCTATTATTATTATTACTGTTATTAGAGAGAATAATATATATCAAATTGTTGGGTTTTTTTTTTTGCTATTGATCTTTAGATGCATCCTTAATGAGAAGCTGTAAAAAATTTGATAAATTAAATTTTATTAAATTTATAAAACTTTACAATAGGAAACAGCATTTACAATAGGATATTTGTCAGTGCTAACATATGGAATGTTTGCAATGACATGTTGTGAATATATGCAAAGAATGTAAAAGTAAATTTACAAGTGACATAAGCCAGTCAGATTAGACAACCTAGAGGGGTCAGCTGGGAGAACATGGCTCACAGAATCAACTTACCAGGACTCACAAGTGTTCCCAGAGATAAGAGAGCCCATAGGTGCTGACCAAGGTCTTCTCCTTTCTGTTATGGCTGAGTAGATTGGTGTTTTTGTAGGAATGTGAACAGTGGAAATAGTGACAATTTCTTAGTCTTTCGACTGTTTTGGGACTCTTTTATTTATACTTGGTTGCTTTGTCCAGCTTTGATGTGATTGTATGTGCCTAGTCTTACTATAACTTCTTATGCCACGCTTGATTGATGTTCCTGGAAGATCTGCTCTTTTTCAAGGGGAGGAGAAGAAGATCTGCCCTTTTTCAAGAAAGGGAAGGTGAAGGTGTTAGGCTGGGGGAGGGGAGGGAGGAAAAACTACACTTGCAATATAATGAGAGAAGAATAAAACAACAACAACAACAGAACTATGTTATAGTAGTTGCTTGATGACCAGAAAATGCAAGCATATGGCAAGAGTGAAAGGATCAGTTATAGCCAACTATGGAGAATAGGAGAGAAGAAAGATGTGTGGCAGAGTAAAGAGGATTTTCAGTTCTATGGAAAAATGCGTATGAAACTCTCATGGTAGGCATGTTTCCAAAATTCACAAAGAATCACAGAGAATCTACTGAGTGATTGCTGTAAATCACAGACACTGGGTGAAAGTAATACAGCAGCGTTAATGCATCTGTTAGAAATCAATATCACTTGGTAGGGAATGGGGCTACAGGGAATATTAGTGGATAGTGGTATATAGAAAGAGTTCTATGATATCATTTAAATTCTGTTATAAACTTTAAACATTTTCAACAACAGGTTCTTTTGACTATATAGTCACCATTTCAACTTGCCACCACATTGAACAATTTTCTGATGTATATTTTGCCTAAAGCTTTACAAAATAAGTATTTTCATATGAATATGACTAGTTTGTTATCACTGTAGGACTTCTGTTATGGCTCATGTCCTAACAACCCACAAGTGAAAATCTGTACAGAGAAAAATTATATTGGCCTCAAACATTATCTTCTATAAGTCTGTTGCTTCCCTCTCTGATCTGAGTATATCCCAAGGGTACTTGGCATTGAAGTCTTTGTGGACAGAGTTGTGGTTTTAAATTGTGCTGTAAAGCATAAGCTACATGGATGCCACCTGGCTGTCCATGCCTTCAAAGAAGTTTATGTATTTCTCTTGGAACTCTGATATAGCTCCCATAAGAAATTAATATCATAAAAGCAGAAAATTGGCTATTTTTCCTTGTTTGTTATATGAAAATTTTGTTTTGTGGGCTTCCACTGTGGTGAGGTACCCTCTATTATTATACTGATTTTGAACCAGAGCCTCAGAATCCATGAGCTAAATAAATCTATTCTAATAAATTAGTTCAATAATTTGTTAATTATTGAGTCATTCATGCAATCATCAAAGGCATATCTGAAAAATACCTGGAGATGAAACAGGAACACAGCAAATGTGGTTTGATATATATTATTAACGGTGAAACTTATTCTATTATCTGGTTATACATTTATTTTGAGAGTTAAGTAAATAGGGTTATGGCAATATTTACCTCACTTCAGTATTTTTTAGAAGATACTTAACCTCCATTTTTTATTTTATCAACTGGAGTTTGAATTTAATAATCCTTTTATGCTGTATTGGATAATTATGTAAAGGTTAATGTGATGTAAGAATCTTCTGCAAAGAACTGATTAAAGTTAAATATTTAGGTTAGTACGTTCCCAAGAGAAGAGCACTCTTGCGCTTTGCTATCTTTGTAATAGAAGAATGGTATGTGGTTACTTTAGGTTATGAATTTCAAGAAAAAAAAGAATCTTTTACAGCAAAATGAAAGGCAATATATGTGAGTTATATCATCCAATGTGCTTAAGAAATTGTAGAGATTCCTGGTAGCCTAAATGATTTAATTAGCTTAATTTTCCTTAACAGATAAGAATTCTGAAAATCCCCTTTATCTTGTTTAGTGACCCATTTCAACCATTTAAATTATACTGATAGCTTTCTTTTCCTTTAAGTGTAATTCAAACTCAAACTCATACACTATAGTGGCTAAAAAAATAGTAAATGTTGCAAAAGGACTAGGCACCTCCCCTCATATTAAGGCTGGAAGAGGCAGGCCTGTCCTTTTCTAAGGGGAAAGAGAGGAAGAGTAAGTGTTGGGGTAGATGTGGAGGAGGGGCTGGGAGGAATGGAGAGAGGAAACTGCATGCAGCATATAACATATTTAACATATGAATGAATAATTTTTAAAATGTTAAATGAAAAGAGTAAACAAATAAATGTAGTGTGGGAACTAAAATGGGGGCCAGGGAAAGAAGTGGGAGGGAGGATAGCCCATGTCTGGCCAGAGTTCCACCTATGCTCTGGACAGGCAGATGCGGGAGGGTTGGTGGATGCTTTCCACTCATCCCCAGGTGGGCATCCAAGCCTCTGACCCACTTGATGGGGTGGGATGTGGGTGGGGACAAGGGGCAGCCCCAGGAAACAAAATGGGCCATGGGGTTACACCCTGTAGCCCCGGTGTTATGGGAGAGAGGGCATAGGGAAGAGAAGTTCCCACATAGGTGAGAGTGAATGCAGGGGACCTTGGCTGGAGCACAGGAAGCCCTTCCATCAGGAGATTAGAAATAGCTCAGGATAGCCAGGGCTACACAGAGAAACCCTGTCTCAACCCCTCCCCCCCCAAAAAGAAATAGCTCATTAGGAGAAAGCCTATACCATCTTCCAAGCACAGTTGGCCTTGATGAACACAGACAGTCTATGGTTTTAGAACTTTATTATAGAAAGGCAGGGGGAAAGAGAGAAGGTAAAAAAGAGAGAGACAGAGACTGGTCATGGCCAAGAGGAGACAAAATGGAAAGGGGGAGAGAGAAGAAAGACTAGAGAATAAGAGGGAGAGAGAGGAAGAAAGAGGAGAGAGGAGAGGAGAAGACAAAGAGAGAGGAGAGAGGAGTGAGAGCAGGAGGGGCCACACAGCCCCTTTAAAAGTACTCTGCCATCTTTTATATTGCTAGGTAACTGGGGAGGAGTTTAGACTGAAGGTCAGAAGCTTGGGCATTGCCTACATGACTTCTAGCCATGCTTCTCTTGTGGGGGCTGAGGTGGGCGGTAACTTAGACAGGAGCCAGAGTTCCAGGAGACATGAGAGAACTCCTTCTGTCCCATGTAGATGAATTATCACCACTGGGTCCCGGGGTTCAGCATCTCAGCTAGACTGGAGACCAGACCATCTGTGTATAGCCCAATGCCCAACAATGTAGAAGAGTACTTTTCCAATTAAAATACATTCAAGGACTAAGATATTATTTTGTTCCAAAGTTAGTCTTCCTGAAATAGTTTGATTTTTTACAAGAAATAAAAAAACAATTGAAGAAAATGAACATAAGAACAATTACAGTTGGATAACTATTACTGCAACTTAATAATACAAAAAGGAAGTTTATTTCCTTCCTAATTGTCTTGTGTTTTTCTTCTACCAGCCTACAAAACCACTCATACTTCTCAATATGTCAAGTCATTAAACATCTTGTGGAATGTAACTAGAAAGAATCTCACAGAAATAATTAATTTCTTAAATATTCAGAAAGCACTTTCTATATAGTAGCATGCTTGGAATGCCTACTAGTTCCACAGTGATGATAATAATAAATAATAAATAAAATAATAATAAAATAATAAGATGAAGCTTTATAACAGTAACAAAAAGGGCTACCAACAGACTCCCAAATCTCTTCTCCTATAAGAAAGCATAGGCACATTTTTTTAGTTGGGTATTTTCTTTATTTACATTTCAAATGTTATCCCCTTTCCTGGTTTCCCTTCTGTAAAAAAAAAACCTCTCCTTCCCCCCTCCCCCTGCTCACCACGGACCCACCCACTCTAACTTCCTAGCCCTGGCATTCCCCCACATTGGGGAATACAGCCTTCATAGGACAAAGGGCCTCTCCTCTCATTAATGACTGACTAGGCCATCCTCTGCTGCATATACAGTTGGAGCCAGGAGTCCTAACATGTGTGCTCTTTGGTTGGTGGTTCAGTCTCTGGGGGTACTGGCTAATTCATTTTTTTGTTCCTCTTATGGGGCTTCAAACCCCTTCAGCTCCTTGGGTACTTTCTCTAGATCCTTCATTGAGGATTCTAAGCTCAGTCCAATAGATGGCTGTGAGCATCCACTTCTGTATTTGTCAGGCACTGGCAGAGCCTCTCAGGAGAGAGCTATACTAGGCTCCTGTCAGCAAGCTCTTGTTGGCATCCGCAACAGTGTCTGGGTTTGGTGATTGTAAATGGGATGGATCCCCAGTTGAGTTAGTGTGTAGATGGTCATTACTTCAGTCTCTACTCTACACTTTGTCTTTGTAACTCCTCTGGGTATTTTTTTTCTCCCTTCTTGGATGGATAGAAGTATCCACACTATGGTCTACACTGTTAAGAAGACAAAAGTGCCACCAACAGATTAGGAAAAGATAGTCACCAATCCTACATTTGATATAAGGCTAATGTACAATATATACAAAGAACTCAAGAAGTTAGACTCCAGAGAAACAAATGACCCTATTAAAATTGGGGTACAGAGCTAAACAAAGAACTCTCAACTGAGGAGTACTGAATGGCTGGGAAGCACCTAAAAAAATGTTAAATATCCTTAGTCATCAGGGAAATGCAAATCAAAACAACCCAGAGATTCCACCTCACACCACTCAGAATGGCAAAGATGAAAACTAAGGTGACAGCAGATGCTGGCAAGGATGTTGAGTAAGTGGAACACTCCTCCATTGTTGGTGGGATTGCAAGCTAGTACAACCACCATGGAAATCAGTTTGGCAGTTCCTCAGAAAATTGGACATAGTAATACCTGAGGACCAAGCAATACCACTCCTGGGAATATACCTGGAAGATGCTCCAACATATAATAAGGACACATGTTCCACTATGTTCATAGCAGCCTTATTTATAATAATAGCCAGAAGCTGTAAAGAAGTGAGATGTCTCTCAACAGAGGATTGGATACAGAAAATGTGGTACATTTACACAATGGAGTACTACTCAGCAATTTAACACAATAAATTTATGAAATTCTTAGGCAAATGGATGGATCTGGAGGGTATCATCTTGAGTGAGGTTAAACCAGTCACAAAAGAATACACATGATATGCACTCACTGATAAGCCCAGAAGCCTAGAAGCTAGGAATACCCAAGATACATTTCACAAACCACATGAAACTCAAAAAGGAAGAGCATAGGCACATTTTAAAAGTCCAGTATTCCTTCCCCAGTCTAGAATGAGTGGAACAGAAAAGTGAAATATTCAGTCTTACCTTTCAATAGAGTATAAAAAAAAAGCTGAAAATTGACCCTTGAGTACTCTGTTTTGTCATTCCCACGTTTGGGAATTTGTAGACAGTGCATACTTATTTTAGCACTTTTCTGGGAGATAAGCCTAAAAACATGATTACATCCCCCCAGGATTACCTAAGTGTCCAGTGTTGCAGGCAGCAACTCATGGTGTTGTTCTAGGAAGCATTTATGAAACCCAAAAGACAACCATGGAGCCGTTTCCTATGTAATAACATTAAGGTCTCTATTACAAATTCGAGTTTGAGCTTATTCATCTGCTGACCTGCAGGACAGTTCATTGAAGCAGCCCCAAATTCTCATCAAGAAAAGGTTTTGATGAGAAACCTTGAAAATGGAAGCAAGTAAGGAGATTTTGAGGTGGGGCCCACACTGACAAGCAAGCATCTAACTGAATGTCTATTGTAAGCAGACAGGTGGGTGTGCTCTGAAGCCAGACCATGTGTAATCACAAAAGGTCTGAAGGATCATCTGAAACAATCAGACTAATCTCTGACTAACTGTTGCTAGGAAGTAGCTAGGGAGGAACTCTGGCCAAGTACAAGCTGTGGGGTCCTTCCTAGAACTTGGTTACAGCTTGGATTCAGCTGTGGACTGAGTTCTCAGTGGTTTTTCTCTTTTTTCTTTTCCTTCTTTCTTTTAAAATGGAGGCTGGTTCCAAGATGGAGTAGGTTCACCTATCAATGGCAGACATGTTGATGTCTATGCCAATAGGAGGGATGAGTGGGAGATTAGACAAAGGAGTATGGCCTCTATTACAGCAATTAATCTTGGAGAAAATCAAATAAATTTCTATGACTTACCCTGTCCCTTACATGTGCTACCATTATGACTCAATCACCTAAATCTAGACCCTACATCTTAAATATCATCCGTCACCTTCAAGAGCATTATTTTGGTGACCAGCTTTGTAGCCACATAAACTTCTAAGAAATAAGGCATGTCTAACTTAAGTAAAAATAAAGATGCTCTTTCTAGTATTTGTGAGGAAGAGTACAGAAATTAGAAAGAGTGAATCAAAGAAAGCACGACCACCGTAGGCGGCATGGGATCAATATGCGCTTATGAAAGGACCATGGGATATTTTGAGACAGCCAGAAAATACAGAGCAATGATAAAACCAGAGGTTCATTCTGGTTCAGGAATGAGAAAAAGATAGAGGGAAATCAAAGAGGCTAATTAAAATTCAATTTTATGGCCGGGCATGGTGGCACACGCCTTTAATCCCAGCACTTGGGAGTCAGAGCCAGGTGACTTTCTGAGTTCGAGGCCAGCCTGGTCTACAGAGTTTGTTCCAGGACAGCCAGGGCTGCAGAGAAACCCTGTCTCAAAAAACTAAAAAAATATATGAAAGAATCAGGAGAGAAGTGTAAGGAGAAGAGTAAGGGAGAGATTGTCAGAGGAGATAGAAGCAGAATAAAGAGGATTGAGGCAACTAGAAATGAGGTATATGGATGTCTGATTTTTGTGTTTTAATAACTTAAAGTAAAATTACCTAGAAAGAAATAGAAGGCTGGTTGGAAAAAGCTGTTGACATGGAAATATTATAGTTATATTTATACATTATTTCATGTATCAGTGGCTCTAATATAGACAACTTGACTGAAATCAGTGTAACAAAAGAAAACTATCCATTTCTAAGTAGTTGACTAAGATATTAGGTAAGGATGATAATAATTCAGGTAGTAACTTCAAATATTTAACTGTCCTGTAGAGGAATTTTAATCTAGCAACATGGCTGCTCTGACAAGGAGATCACATCCAAAAAACCAAGACCTGTGTAATCTAGCTAGAACGCAGACATGCCACACACCTTTAATCCTTCTGGCTGGAATATAGACATTCCCTTATACAAACATTTAAGGTAAAATGAGTTTGTAAAATCTAGCAGCCATGTTTGAAAATTGTTGCGGAAAATATTAATAAGAACGACAACTTTCCTTGCTACTGGAGGCAACTCTACCCCAGTGGGCTGGCAGTCCTGTTCTTATATTGTGGAGACTCTCTGTCCCAGACCTCCGGAAATGTCTCCACCCAGTTCTCTAAGTTCCCACTGGCGGGACCAACCATGCCAGTCCCATGCTTCAAAACCCTCACGACCTTTGTGGTTCACATCTGGCAAACCCACACTTTGCCACAGTACCTTTCTCTCTGGAACCCACTTGAACCATTGCATGAAGGAAAACACCACACAAACTTTGCTCAGAAACAATGGTAGCCCAATCTGTGAGTGCAACAACTAGAATCCTAATCTTGTAAGCCATACTAACTATAAATCCTCTGGTGGCAGATCCACCACAGAAACCAGGAGACTTTAGCAGCTACAGCCTTTCCTCTCCTATCCCCTCCCCAAAAGCCCCCAACTCTCTCCTGCTTCCTCTCTTCCTCTGTCCAACCCTGAAGTCACACCTCCTCATCCAGTGATTTGTCCCTTATTCATTTGTGGGGAGGTTCACAAGGAGTCATCTGAGTATGTGACTCATTCCTAGATCCAGACAACCCCACCTGGGAAAATGAAATTAACATCAAAATACCGGTAGCACCAGGGCCATCCACAACACTAGTGACATCTAAATGAGTGACAATATGACAAATCAGAGAAGTATTTGACAAAATCAGTCAGAGCTAGGATATACACAACCCAATTCTCACAACAACACAGGAAAGAGGTGAGAGGGGGAGACAGAGAGAGAGAGGGGGGAGACAGAGAGAGGGAGAGGGAGAGGGAGAGGGAGAGGGAGAGGGAGAGGGAGAGGGAGAGGGAGAGGGAGAGGGAGAGGGAGAGAAAGAGAGAGAGATCTGGGAGTCAGTGCAGTCAGTTTAGTGTAGACTAGTTGAGTTTGTTAGGTAAAGGTAAAGACAGAACAAATCAGAAAATAATGAACCAGAAGATTAGAAAAAACTGGCAGAATTTGAGATTAAGCAGAACAATTCAGTTAGAAGCTAAGAGCCATATTGAATCAACCATCTTGGAGAAGAGTTTGAGCCAGAATAGCCGAGTTAAACCAGCTAGCTAGGGTTCAGAAGGGAGTAGAAAGGGTGACCTTATTCAGTAGTAAGTCTCCAAGATGACAATTATGTCAGGTAAACAAAAAGAGACATTTCTATTGCTCTTTGGAATGCAGTCTCAACTCCAAACTTTGTCTCTGTAACTCCTTCCATGGGAAATTATTTCAAATTCTAAGAAGGGGCAAAGTGTCCACACTTTGGTCTTCATTCTTCTTCAGTTTCATATGTTTTGCAAATTGTATCTTATATCTCGGGTATACTAAATTTCTGGACTTATATCCACTTATCAGTGAGTACTTATCATGTGAGTTCTTTTGTGATTGTTACCTCACTCAGGATGATGCCCTCCTGGTCCAACCATTTACCTATGAATTTTATAAATTCATTCTTTTTAATAGCTGAGTAGTACTCCATTGTGTAGATGTGCCGCATTTTTTGTATCCATTTCTCTGTTGAGGGGCATCTGGGTTCTTTCCAGCTTCTAGCTATTATAAATAAGGCTGCTATGAACATAGTGGAGCATGTGTCCTTCTTACCGGTTGGGACATCTTCTGGATATATGACCAGGAGAGGTATTGCTGGATCCTCTGGTAGTACTATGTCCAATTTTCTGAGGAACAACCAGACTGATTTCCAGAGTGGTTGTACAAGCTTGCAATCCCACCAACAATGGAGGAGTGCACCTCTTTCTCCACATCTTCGCCAGCATCTGCTGTCACCTGAATTTTTGATCTTAGCCATTCTGACTGGTGTGAGGTGGAATCTCAGGGTTGTTTTGATTTGCATTTCCCTGATGATTAAGGATGCTGAACATTTTTTCAGGTGCTTCTCAGTCATTTGGTATTCCTCAGGTGACAATTCTTTGTTTAGCTCTGAGCCCCATTTTTAATGGGATTATTTGATTTTCTGGAGTCCACCTTCTTGAGTTCTTTATATATATTGGATATTAGTCCCCTATCTGATTTAGGATAGGTAAAGATCCTTTCCCAATCTGTTGGTGGCCCTTTTGTCTTATTGACGGTGTCTTTTGCCTTGCAGAATCTTTGCAGTTTCACGAGGTCCCATTTGTCAATTCTCGATCTTACAGCACAAGCCATTGCTGTTCCATTCAGGATTTTTTTTCCCTGTTCCTATATCTTTGAGGCTTTTCCCCACTTTCTCCTCTATAAGCTTCAGTGTCTCTGGTTTTATGTGGAGTTCCTTAATCCACTTAGATTTGACCTTAGTACAAGGAGATAGGAATGGATCAATTTGCATTCTTCCAAATGATAACTACCAGTTGTGCCAACACTATTTGTTGAAACTGCTGTCTTTCTTCCACAGGATGGTTTTAGCTCCCTTGTCGAAGAGCAAGTGACAATAGGTGTGTGGGTTCATTTCTGGATCTTCAATTCTATTCCATAGGTCTACTTGTCTGTCACTATACCAGTACTGTGCAGTTTTTATCACAATTGCTCTGTAGTAAAGCTTTAGGTCAGGCATGATGATTCCACCAGAGATTCTTTTATCCTTGAGAAGAGTTTTTGCTATCCTAGGTTTTTTGTTATTCCAGATGAATTTGCAGATTGCTCTTTCTAATTCGTTGAAGAATTGAGTTGGAATTTTGGTGGGGATTGTATTGAATCTATAGATTGCTTTTGGCAAGATAGCCATTTTTACAATGTTGATCCTGCCAATCCATGAGCATGGGAGATCTTTCCATCTTCTGAGATATTCTTTAATTTCTTTCTTCAGAGACTTAAAGTTCTTATCATACAGATCTTTCACTTCCTTAGTTAGAGTCATGCCAAGATATTTTATAATATTTGTGACTATTGAGAAGGGTGTTGTTTCCCTAATTTCTTTCTCAGCGTGTTTATTTTTTGTGTAGAGAAAGGCATGACTTTGTTTGAGTTAATTTTATATCCAGCTACTTCACCGAAGCTGTTTTTCAGGTTTAGAAGTTCTCTGGTGGAAGATTTAGGGTCACTTATATATACTATCATATCATCTGCAAAAAGGGATATTTTGACTTTGTCTTTTCCAATTTGTATCCCCTTGATCTCCTTTTGTTGTCGAATTGCTCTGGCTAGAAATTCAAGTACTATGTTGAATAGGTATGGAGAAAGTGGGCAGCCTTGTCTAGTCCCTGATTTTAGTGGGTTTGCTTCCAGCTTCTCACCATTTACTTTGATGTTGGCTACTGGTTTGCTGTAGATTGCTTTTATCATGTTTAGGTATGGGCCTTGAATTCCTAATCTTTCCAAGACTTTTATCATGAATGGGTGTTGGATCTTGTCGAATGCTTTTTCCGCATCTAATGAGATAATCATGTGGTTTTTTTTTCTTTTGATTTTGTTTATATAATGGATTAGGTTGATGGATTTCCATATATTAAACCATCCCTGCATCCCTGGAATAAAACTTACTTGGTCAGGATGGATGATTGCTTTAATGAGTTCTTGGATTCAGTTAGCGAGAATTTTATTGAGTATTTTTGCATCAATATTCATAAGGGATATTGGTCTGAAGTTCTCTATCTTTGTTGGATCTTTCCTTTCTGTGGTTTAGGTATCAGAGTAATTGTGACTTCATAGAATGAGTTGGGTAGAGTTCCTTCTACTTCTACTTTGTGGAATATTTTGTGCAGAACTGGAATTATATCTTCTTTGAAGGTCTGGTAAAACTCTGCACTAAACCCATCTGGTCCTGGGCTTTTTTTGGCTGGGAGACTATTAATGACTGCTTCTATTTCTTTAGGGGATATGGGACTGTTTAGATCTTTAACTTGATCTTGATTTAACTTTGGTACCTGGTATCTGTCTAGAAATTTGTTCATTTCGTCCAGGTTTTCCAGTTTTGTTGAGTATAGCCTTTTGTAGAAGGAACTGATGGTGTTTTGGATTTCTTCAGGATCTGTTGTTATGTCTCCCTTTTCATTTCTGATTTTGTTAATTAGGATGTTGTCCATTTGTCCTCTAGTGAGTCTAGCTAAGGGTTTATCTATCTTGTTGATTTACTCAAGAACCAACTCCTCCTTTGGTTAATTCTTTGAATAGTTCTTCTAGTTTTCACTTGGTTGATTTCACCCCTGAGTTTGATTATTTACTGCCATCTACTCCTCTTGGGTGAATTTTATTCCTTTTTTTCTAGAGCTTTTAGATATATTGTCAAGCTGCTAGTGTGTGCTCTATGCTGTTTCTTTTTAGAGGCACTCAGAGCTATGAGTTTCCCTCTTAGAAATGCTTTTCATTGTGTGTTTGGGTATGTTGTGGCTTCATTTTCATTAAACTCTAAAAATTTCTTTCTTTATTCCGTCCTTGACCAAGGTATCATTGAGAAGAGTTTTGCTCAGTTTCCATGTGAATGTTGACTTTCCATTATTTATGTTGTTATTGAAGATCAGCCTTAGTCCATGGTGGTCTGATAGGATGCATGGGACAATTTCAATATTTTTGTATCTGTTGAGACCTGTTTTGCAACCAATTATATGGTCAATTTTGGAGAAGGTCCCGTGAGGTGCTGAGAATAAGGAATATCTTTTTGTTTTAGGATAAAATGTTCTGTAGATATCTGTTAAGTCCATTTGTTTTATAACTCTGTTAGTTTCACTGTGTCCCTGTTTAGTTTCTGTTTCCAGGATCTGTCCATTGATGATAGTGGTGTGTTGAAGTCTCCCACTATTATTGTGTGAGGTGCAATGTGTGCTTTGAGCTTTACTAAAGTGTCTTTAATCAATGTGGCTGCCCTTGCATTTGGAGCATAGATATTCAGAATTGATAGTTCCTCTTGGAGGATTTTAACTTTGATGAGTATGAAGTGTCCCTTCTTGTCTTTTTTGATAACTTTGGGTTGGAAGTCTGTTTTATTCGATATTAGAATAGCTACTCCAGCATGTTTCTTCAGACCATTTGCTTGGAAAATTGTTTTCCAACCTTTCACTCTGTGGTAGTGTCTGTCCTTTTCCCTGAGATCCGTTTCCTGTAAGCAGCAGAATGTTGGGTCCTGTTTGTGTAGCCAGTCTGTTATTCTATGTCTTTTTATTGGGGAGTTGAGTCAATTGATATTAAGAGATATTAAGGAAAAGTAATTGTTGCTTTCTTTTATTTTTGTTGTTAGAGTTGGCATTCTGTTCTTGTGGATGTCTTCTTTTTGGTTTGTTGAGGGATTACTTTCTTGCTTTTCCTAGGGCGTGATTTCTGTCCTTGTATTGGTTTTTTTTTTTTTTTTTTTTTTTCTGTTATTATCCTTTGAAGGGCTGGATTTGTGGAAAGATAATGTGTGAATTTGTTTTTTTTTTCCTGGAATACTTTGGTTTCTCTATCTATGGTAATTGAGAGTTTGGCCTGGTACAGTAGCCTGGGCTGGCATTTGTGTTCTCTTAGTGTCTGTATAACATCTGTTCAGGCTCTTCTGGCTTTCATAGTCTCTGGTGAAAAGTCTGGTGTAATTCTGATAAGCCTGCCTTTATATGTTACTTGACCTTTCTCCCTTACTGCTTTTTATATTCTATCTTTATTTAGTGCATTTGTTGTTCTGATTATTATGTGTAGGGAGGAATTTCTTTTCTGGTCCAGTCTATTTGGAGTTCTGTAAGCTTCTTGTATGTTCATGGGCATGTCATTTTTTAGGTTTGGGAAGTTTTCTTCTATAATTTTGTTGAAGATATATGCTGGCCCTTTAATTTGAAAATCTTCATTCTCATCTACTTCTATTATCCATAGGTTTGTTTTTCTCATTGTGTCCTGTATATCCTGGATGTTTTGAGTTAGGATCTTTTTGTGTTTTTTATTTTCTTTGATTGTTGTGCCAATGTTCTCTATGGAATCTTCTGCACCTGAGATTCTCTCTTCCATCTCTTGTATTCTGTTGCTGATGCTCACATCTATGGTTCCAGATTTCTTTCCTAGGTTTTCTATCTCCAGCGTTGCCTCACTTTGGGTTTTCTTTATTGTGTCTACTTCCCTTTTTAGGTCTTGGGTGGTTTTATTCAATTCCATCATGTGTTTGGTTGTGTTTTCCTGCAATTCTTTAAGGAGTTTTTGTGTTTCCTCTTTAAGGTGTTCTACCTATTTAGCTGTGTTCTCCTGTATTTCTTTAAATGAGTTATTAAAGTCCTTCCTGATGTCCTCTACCATCATCATGAGATACGTTTTAAATCCGGGTCTAGCTTATCAGTTGTGTTGGGGTGCCCAGGTGTAGGTGAGGTAGGAGTGCTGCGTTCTGATGATGATGAATGGTCTTGATTTCTGTTAGTAGGATTCTTACATTTGCCTTTCGCCATCTGGTAATCTCTGGAGCTAATTGTTATAGTTGTCTCTGGTTAGAGCTTGTTCCTCAGGTGATTATGTTAGCCTCTATCAGCAGTTATGGGAGACTAGCTCTCTCCTTAGTTTCAGTGGTCAGAGTACTCTCTGCAGGCAAGCTCTCCTCTTGCAGGGAAGGTGCCCAGATATCTGGTGTTCGAACCTGCCTCCTGGCAGAAGTTGTGTTCCACTCACCAGAGGTCTTAGGATCCTGTGGGCGATTCTGTGTGGGTCCTTGCTGGTGTCCGGAGACTCAGCAGGCAAGGAACCCTGGTGCTGGAGTCGAAATCTCTGAATCCTAAAGGAAGAAAAAAGAAAAAAAAAAAACTTGGCCACAATGAGTTGATGATCAAGAAGTTAAGATATGAGTATTTAGAAGAATTGTAGCTACTTTTACCACAAGTAAGGAAACTATCGAAGGTGATAGGCAATCATTTCAGTGTGTGTACATATATTGAAACATGTTGTATATCTTAAATATGTACAATGAAAAACAATTTGTTCACCCCCAAGACGTTCTTCATGGAACTCCCAAAGTCTTTTCTCTTAATTTGATAGGAGGAGGAGGATATAGATGTGTGTTGTTAATGTCCTCATTGCTTTCTTATTTTCTTAAAATTTATTTATATCTCAAACATTGCCCCTTATTCTCCATTCAGATGGTTCCTTCCCAGATATCCCCTTCACCAGTGAAAGGGTACCCCACCCTGGGTATCTCCTCACCTTGGTTCATCAAGTCTCTGTAGGACTAGGTGCATCCTCTCCCATTGAGGCCAGAGGAGGCAGCTGTTTCCTGCATGTGTCTGGGGGGCTGGGGTGGGGGTGGGGCTCAGACTCAGTCTGCTTATGCTTTTTCCTTCCAGTCTCTGGAAGCTTCCGGAGGACCAGGTTAGTTGGCACTGTTGGGCTTCCTGAGGGGTTGCTTTCAAGGCCTTCAATCCTTCCCCTGGGTTGTCCATAGATATGCCTGACCTCTGCCTAATATTTGACTGTTTGTATCCACATCTAGAGACTTTTCAGTATATAATGTACACTATCAGCTATAGTCATCATCATAGTATAAGTGCAAGCTTTTGACCTTTGGTCCCCTAGTAGCCACTGTTGTATTTTGTTTCTAGATATAAATATTAACCAGTATTTTTCTTCCTCTATTTAGCCTAGTTCTTTTTTTATGAAGTGTGTAATATTTCAGGTTTATTTATATTTTTTAAAATGTATGTACTTTAAATAGTAGGTTTATAATAGAAACTATTCCCTTACATGTAACACAAACTCAAATAAATTAATCAAATCACAAATAATTATGAATCACATATAATATAATAACCATGGAAACCATTTTTTTCAAACCAATTTCATAACCATAATAGTTTATTGCTATACTATGGATCATGGAAATCTACAATTAGCTACACAGAACTGTACACACACTGAATAATAATCCCAATTTACTACTTATTACATTTTGTGACACGGTCTTTATATGTATTCTTGGATATCCTAGAACTTACTCTGTAGGTCAGGCTGGTCTGGAATTTAGAGATCGGCTTACCTCTGCCTCCCATGTGCTGGGATTAAAGGCATGTGCCACAACTGCCTGGCACCTAATTGTTTTCTGATGCATCTTTTGATATTGCATCTTTAAGAGAAATATTTAAGTCAGGCATACACTTATAATAGCAGCATTCAAGATGCCTATGGCAGGAAGATAACCATTGACTTGGGGTCTTGCCTACAGTATGACACCCTGCCTAGAAGAGCAAAATGGAAACTTACAATTAAATTTCATAGAATTAGGATATAAATAAAATTACACTGTTAGCAATATAATTATATAAATCTTTAATAGTAATGTTGGTTACATTATCTTAGAAATAATGAAACAAATAGTAAAATATAAACTACTAAAAATAAATGTATGAGATATGACTATGAGAGACATGAGCCATCAAAAAAAAATAAAGAAATTCTAGGCAAAAACCTTTCTGAATGAAGTCTCAGCAGGAAAAATTACCAATGTTTATTGAATTCTTACTTTATTATCAAGGTTATACAATGGCTTACATTACTTCATGTACACTGTGAAACAGCACAGAACTAAATTAAGAGGAAAATAAATATTCTAAAGGTAGCAGAAAAAGCATCAACTCAAAATGCAAATAATATTATGAACTTCAGAAATTGAACGATGAGTAAGGAATGGGATGGCACGAATAATGTCTCTTTGATATATTTACTGAAGAATTTTGAGCAGTATGATTAGTGTCATAAATGTGTATAGATTGGTAATAAGGAGAGACTGGACTATGGGGTATTAAGGCTGGAGGCAAATGATTCATTAGAAAGATATAGAGATTATAGGTACAAGAACTTAATTTGTGTTATAAGACAGTATTGTAACACATGCTAAGGATGGATGGAAGGGTTGAAATATTAAAACATTTAAAATTCAAGTACTTAATATTCTTGTAGCAGAGTTAAATGGGAATTTCATGTTGAAGAGATAGATGAAGAGTCTACCTTTTTTTCCTTTGGAAAGGTTGTTGATGCTACTTAAAACAGAAAGGGAAAAGAGACAATGTAAGATGAGAAGAATCAAGAAGAGGGGATAGGAGAGGGAAGCAAAAAGAAAGGGTGAAGGAAAGAATGAACAAAGAAACAAAGGGAAGGAAGATAAAGGAAATGGAAAAAAGAAAGAAATAAGGAGGTATGTATTTAGGGTCACAAATTATCATCACAGACTATTAACAATGCATTAGAAAAGAGTCAGAGATGCCCTCCATGCACGACTAAAATTGTTGACAATACCTAGAAATGTATTGTTTATAGAGTCCTTTTCCTGAAATGAACACATAATTGAGGTTAACACCTATAGCAGGCATAGTAACAATCATAAACTAGAGCAGAGAAAGCAATGTAATCGTATAGGTTATTTAAAACTGTATTTCTGGAATTTACTATTTAATACTTTTGTGAGTGAAACTTTAAAATTTTGACCTTTGCATAGGTGGTCCACAATTCTGTGTTTGGATATGTTGGTTTACACTCATCTTTGGCTATTCAAATTGATAAGCAGTTTAAATATATATGCCAGGAAATAACTCTCAATGAAACATAGGGATATATGACCGATGATTGAAGAACTCATAGGCATAGCTGATGTCTTGAGAGATGGTGGGAATAAATAGTGAATTAAGGCTAAAGAGAAACAGGCAGCACTGAAAAAAAAAAAGATGACAAAAGAAGAGTTTCTTAAAGAATATAGGGTGATAGAAAACCCATAGGGGAAAAAGAAAAACTTGGAAACACCAGGCATAATTAAAACAGTAAAACAAAAGAGGAAACAGAGAAGGCAAGAACATGTTTAGAAATATGGCTACTCAACATACATTCTCTTGTGGTACAAGCTAGATCAGAGTAGTAGCTGGACCAAAACTGAAACTGAAGTGTTTTGACGGACATATTAGGAGTTGAGAGAAGATAGTCAAAATAGTATATTTTCTTGGGTAGGCAAAGTAACAATCTCAAAAGATGACCACAGAGTAGTGTCCTGCATCTACTAATATGTTAGCCCTTGTAGTATGAGAAACTAAATGAAAAAAAAAACTGGAACTAATAGAAAATCCATATGATATGTTAAAATTTTATAGCCATAAAAAAGGCAGAAGAAGGAGGGAAAGGCAGAGAAGCAATGATGGAAGCAGAGATGACAGGAATACAATACTGCGTTTGTAAAAGGAACCATCAGTCAAAAAATATGAGATGCCCCTTAAAGTTGAAAAAGGCAACGAAATGGACCGGGAGAGCCCTCACAAGATTCGTGATGATTACCAGAACCATAGTCATCTAAAGACCTATCTTGTACTTCTCTTGAACAATAGAACTTAACTGTTATAGATGGCCAGTTGTGCTTACCCACTGCCTTTATTCATTTTGTGCTGATGTAGCAGAACTTTTGTGGCAAGAAAAATGCATACCTCTACAGTCTCAGTGCCTGAAAAATCATAGGTCTATCCCTTGGAATCTGATGAGGATTTTCTTGTTGTAATCATATGAGGAGACAAGGCAGGTTCTAGGAGGCTAGGTGTGGCTTTTTGTGCCAGGAGAGAACTAAGAAAACTGCTCCTGTAAACACTTTCTATAACTGGGTTAATACCCAAATTAAGCACACCATTAAATTTCAGAATTTCATTGGGTGTTAAGCTTCACATACATTTTAGAGCATAGCAGTCACTAACTTCCAAACTATAGCAGTAATAATTGAATATATTGTTTTAGGGACTATGCTGGCTTAGTACATGAGTGTTTATAGTTTTTCCTCCAATAACCATAATTTACTAGCAATGAGAGTTAGCGAGGTTCCCTGCATCATGCATGGTCTCTCTCTTGTAAAGTGGCTCTTAAATCTATAAATATTTGTCTTTACACTGACATATAAGTACAGTCTTCATCCCTCATCAAAGAAATTGTTCTGTGCAGCATAAGAATAACATTTTAGAAAATCACAAGGAATCAAAGTGTAGAATTATGCACAATGGCTACATATACAGAATACTTCTGTATGTAAGGGTCAGGCACATTTTTGAAGAGGAGACTGAAAGATTATAAGAGCCAGGGTATCAGGGAATGTGGTATAAGATCAAGTCTCTCAATAGTGTCAGAAGCTGTGCATATATTATCTCACCAAGAATGCCCAAAGGTGAGCTGAACAAGGTTGATGCCAATGAACATGGCATACTTACTGGAGTCCATGTATCCTCACCTCTACAGAAAGTGCTGCAGGCAACTGAAGAAAGGTCCAACAAGAAAGGAAGTTTTCCTCAGGAAGAGCACACCAATTGGTTTTCCAATGCTAAACCATCAGCCTTGAAAACATTTGTACAGCTAGCAGCAGTATTCAGACAGAACAAATTATCATTAGATGTTTATGTATAGATAGATATATGCTTACACACACACAATAACAGTTAAAGATAGACTATCAATTTTGAAGTAGAGAGTTATATGTGATGGCTTAGAAGGAGGAAAGGGAACGGAGAATGTAACCAAAGTATAATTTCAAAAAATTTAAAAATAAAATATTAACTTTGAATGCAGAAAAAAATGAGAGCATAAGATACATATGTATACATGTTCAATATATATGTGTGCATTCAATACATATCTGAGTGTGTATGCATAACATATGTTTGCATATATATGTATGTGCCCAACACATATATGTATACATATACTATAAATTTATGTTTTGTGGTATGCAATTATGTACATGGTGAGGATATTTCATGACAGCCCATGAAACTGGGATGAAGAAGGAGCAGAAACGATGAAGCTCTAATTCAATTAAAATCACATCAAAAATTCTATAAAACATGAAGATATTTTAACTCTGATGTTTGAATTTTGATAATTATATAAATAATAATCACTTGATTAATATTATATTTAGTCTGTGTCAGACAAGATTGTCAAAGACTAGAGAGCAAGTGTTGACAGTTTCATTTTCAGATATTTTTATATTTGTGTCCTGGTATTTTCACATTTTAGACTCATTTTACTTTATGCATGCATGTTCCTTCCTCATGTGACTTTATGCATTTAAAGAAATTTCTGTTCAGTATGTTATTTATAATGATATGTTCCAGATTTTTAAAAAGCAGCAAAAATATGTTGCAGAAATATAATGAGTACCCATGACAGTAGTCATATTTCCAAGATGAAATGAAAATCAGTTTGATTTCTTTTTAGTCTGCTATTGGTTTTTGTAATGATCCTTGACTAATCCCACTGCATAAGCCTCAGAACAGTACTATGCAAGACTTCTTGATGCCTGTCAGAATGCCATGAATAACAAGAAGAACTAGTCTGACTTTATAAAATATACGAATTGTTGACCATCAAAGTAACCTATAAAAGGTGACTAGGTATTTGCTAATAAAAGATAGTTCTGGATGTCTGCTACCTCCTTAATTTAGATCTTCTCATTATGGCTTACTAACTACCATTAGACATCATGACAAAATCAGTTTGCAGAAAGCAGTGTTTACTTGGAACTTATAGGTTCAAAGGGTTACAATCCATGAGCATTACGGCAGAAAGGCAGGGTGCTAGATGAGTAGCTGGGAGCTCACATCTGGGGACACAGATCGAGGTAGAGAGAGAAGAGAGGAAGGAAGAGAACACTGAGACTCTTCCCAAACAGTGCTATCAACTGTGGACCAAAATATTTAAATATACAAACATAAATGTGCACATGACGTGAGCACTGACATTCAAACCTCCACAGTACTTTTACTTTGCATTAAGCTTAGTATGTTTTGTTATCCAGCATGACTTGAAAAATACACACATCAATGTACTATAAACATTTTTTCCACTGGACGGTTTTAACTCCTTTGTCAAATATCAAGTGACCATAGGTGTGTGGGTTCATTTCTGGGACTTCAAGTCTATTCTATTGATCTACCCGTCTGTCACTGTACCATTACCATGAAGTTTTTATCACAATTGCTCTGTAGTAAAGCTTAATGTCAGGTATGGTGATTCCACCAGAGGTTCTTTTATTATAGAGAACAGTTTTTGCTATCATAGGTTATTTGTTATTCCAGATGAATTTGCAAATTGCCCTTTCTAACTCTGTGAAGAATTGAGTTAGAATTTTGATGGAGATTGCATTGAATCTGTAGATTGTTTTCAGCAAGATAGCCATTTTGACTACATTAAACTTGCAAATCCATGTGCATGGGAGATCTTTCCATCTTTTTTTAATTTTTTTATTATGTATTTTCCTCAATTACATTTCCAATGCTATCCCCAAAGCCCCCCATACCCCCCCACTTCCCTACCCACCCATTCCCATTCTTTTGGCCCTGGCATTCCTCTGTATTGGGTCATATAAAGTTTGCAAGTCCAATGGGCCTCTCTTTCCAGTGATGGCTGACTAGGCCATCTTTCGATACACATGCAGCTAGAGACAAGAGCTCCAGGGTAGTGGTTAGTTCATCATGTTGTTCCAACTATAGGGTTGCAGATCCCTTTAGCTCCTTGGGTACTTTCTCTAGCTTCTCCATTGGGAGCACTGTGATCCATCCAATAGCTGACTGTGAGCATCCACTTCTGTGTTTGCTAGGCCCCGGCATAGTCTCACAAGAGACAGCTATATTTGGGTCCTTTCAGCAAAATCTTGCTAGTGTATGCAATGGTGTCAGCATTTGGAAGCTGATTATGGGATGGATCCCTGGATATGGCAGTCTCTAGATGGTCCATCCTTTCATCACAGCTCCAAACTTTGTCTCTGTAACTCCTTCCATGGGGGTTTTGTTCCCAATTCTAAGAAGGGGCACAGTGTCCACACTTTGGTCTTCATTCTTCTTAGTTTCATGCATTTAGCAAATTGTATCTTATATCTTGGGTATCCTAAGTTTTGGGCTAATATCCACTTATCAGTGAATACATATTGTGTGAGTACCTTTGTGATTGTGTTACCTCACTCAAGATGAGGAACTGAAAGATCTGTATAATAAAAACTTCAAGTCTCTGAAGAAAGAAATTAAAGAAGATCTCAGAAGATGGAAAGATCTCCCATGCTCATGGATTGGCAGGATCAACATTGTAAAAATGGCTATCTTGCCAAAAGCAATCTACAGATTCAATGCAATCCCCATCAAAATTCCAACTCAATTCTTCAATGAATTAGAAAGTGCAATCTGCAAATTCATCTGGAATAACAAAAAACCTAGGATAGCAAAAACTCTTCTCAAGGATAAAAGAACCTCTGGTGGAATCACCATGCCTGACCTAAAGCTTTACTACAGAGCAATTGTGATAAAAACTGCATGGTATTGGTATAGTGACAGACAAGTAAACCAGTGGAATAGAATTGAAGACCCAGAAATGAAGCCACACACCTATGGTCACTTGATCTTTGACAAGGGAGCTAAAACCATCCATTGGAAGAAAGACAGTATTTTCAACAAATGGTGCTGGCACAACTGGTTGTTATCATGTAGAAGAATGCGAATTGATCCATTCCTATCTCCTTGTACTAAGATCAAATCTAAGTGGATCAAGGAACTTCACATAAAACCAGAGACACTGAAACTTATAGAGGAGAAAGTGGGGAAAAGCCTTGAAGATATGGGCACAGGGGAAAATTCTTGAATAGAACAGCAATGGCTTGTGCTGTAAGATCGAGAATTGACAAGTTGGACCTCATGAAACTGCAAAGCTTCTTTCCATCTTTTTAAAAAAATTATTTTTTATTAGGTATTTTCTTCATTTACATTTCCAATGCTATCCAAAAAGTTCCCCATACCCCCCCACACCTCTACCCACCCACTCCCACTTCTTGGCCCTGGTGTTCCCCTGTACTGAGGCATATAAAGTATGCAAGACCAATGGTCCTCTCTTTCCACTGATGGCCGACTAGGCCATCTTCTGATACATATGCAGCTAGAGACACGAGCTCTGGGGAGGTACTGGTTAGTTCATATTTTTGTTCCACCTATAGGGTTGCAGATCCCTTTAGCTCCTTGGGTACTATCTCTAGCTCCTCCATTTAGGTCCCTGTGATCCATCCAATAGCTGACTGTGAGCCTCCACTTCTGAGTTTGCTAGGCCCCTGCAGCTCACAAGAGACAGCTATATCAGGGTCCTTTCAGCAACATCTTGCTAGTGTATGCAATGGTGTCAGCTTGTTGATTTCTTTCTTCAGAGACTTGAAGTTCTTATCATACAGACCTTTCACTTCCATAGTTAGAGTTACATGAAGGTATTTTATATTATTTGTGACTATTCTGAAGGGTGTTGTTTCCTTAATTTCTTTCTCAGCCTGTTTATCCTTTCTATAGAGAATGGCCAATGGTTTGTTTGAGTTAATTTTATATCCAACTACTGCACTGAAGCTGTTTATCAGGTTTAGGAGTTCTCTGGTGGAATTTTTAGGGTCACACAAACAGACACAGACGCACACACACACACACACACACACACATATATATACTATCATATCATATCATATCATCATATCATATATCATATCATCATAGTGATATTTTTATTTTTATTTTATTTTATTTTATTTTATTTTTATTTCTTCTTTCCAATTTCTTTCCATTGATCTCCCTGAGATGCTACCTCACACCAGTCTGAATGGCTAAGATCAAAACTTCAGGTGTCAGCAGATGCTGGTGCGGATGTGGAGAAAGAGGAACACTCCTCAATTGCTGGTGAGATTTCAAGCTGGTAGAACTACTCTGGAAATCAGTCTGATCATTCCTCAGATAATTGGACATAGTACTACTGGAAGATCCAGCAATTCCTCTCCTGGTTATATACCCAGAAGACGTTCCAACTTGTAATAAGGACACATGCTCCACTATGTTCATAGCAGCCTTATTTATAATAGCCAAAAGCTGGAAATAACCAAGATGTCCCTTAACAGATGAATGGATACAGAAATTGTGGTACATTTACACAATGGAGTACTACTCACCTATTAAAAACAATTAATTTATGAAATTTTTAGGTAAATGGATGGATCTGGAGAGTACTGTCCTGAGTGAGGTAACCCAATCACAAAAAAATACACATGATATGCACTCAGTGATAAGTGGATATTAGCCCAGAAACTTAGAATATCTAAGATACAGTTTGCAAAACACATGAAACTCAAGAAGAAGGAAGACCAAAGTATAGATACTTAGTTCCTTCTTAAAATGGGGAACAAGATACCCATGGTAGGAGTTACAGAGACAAAGTTCAAAGCTGAGACAGAAGAAAGGAGCATCCAGAGACTGCCCCACCTGGGGATCCATCTCATAAACAACCACCAAACTCAGACACTATTGCATATGTCAGCAAGATTTTGCTGACAGGACCCTTATATAGCTATCTGTTTTCAGGCTATGCCAGTGCCTGGAAAATACAGAACTGGATACTCACAGTCATCTATTGGATGGAACACAGGGCTCCCAAGGAAGGAGCTAGAGAAAGTACCCAAGGAGATAAAGGGGTCTCCAACCCTATAGAAGGAACAATAATATGAAATAACCAGTATCCCCCAGAGCTTGTTTCTCTCATTACATATGTAGCAGAGGATGGCCTAGTCGACCAATAATGTGAGGAGAGGTCCTTGGTCTTGTGAAGAATATATTCCCCATTATAGAGGAATGCCATGGCCATGAAGCAGGAGTAGGTGGGTTGGGGAGCAGGGTGGGGGGGGAGTGTATAGGGAACTTTCAGAGTGGAAACTAGAAAAGGGGATAGTATTTGAAATGTAAATGAAGAAAATATCTAATAGAAAATTAACATTTAAAATATGCTAAGCATTTCTAGTTAATTTTATATTCTAGTTAAATGGAATACTTTTTCCTCTCTAAGTAGACATTCCTTTGTTCAGATCTTTCAAGAAATATCCATGCTACCAATTGCTTATGCTGAACCCTACCTCACTTACTTTCTTTCTTCATAAATATTGAAGTTAGCAAAGCATATTTTTCCCTGGAAAATTTGAATTCTAAGAAAAAAATCATGAACTTCTACTTGACTTTGTGATTTAATACTATGTACTTTAAACATGCATTGTTTCTATTGTCATGGTTTCATTAGTGTTGGTAATATAAAATACCCAGGCATAAACTATTTTAAGGAAAAATGTATTTATTTGGCTTACAATTCCAGGTTACACAGCATTGCAGTAGGTACATCAAGGCAGGAACTCAAAGCAGCTTGACATAATGCAGTCCAGAATGAAGGGGAACACACACAAGCATGCTCCCTTGCTCTGGTCAATTCTTTATACTGTTCAGCCTATGAAATGTGCTGCCCACATTTATGGTGGGTGTTAACACCTCAATTAATTCAATTAAGAAAAACCCCTGCTAGGTATGCCTTCAGCCAATCTGACATGTAATCCCTCAGTCTGTCTCAATTTCCTAGTGGCACTACATTCTATGAAGTTGACAATAAAAAGTCAAACAAAAATCCTACCTGTTTACAACAGAGTAGAATGTTCTGGGTAAAAGCAACTGCCTGCCTACCTGCTGCCTGCCTGCAGGCCTTCCTTCCTTCCTTCCTTCCTTCCTTCCTTCCTTCCTTCCTTCCTTCCTTCCTTCCTTCCTTCCTTCCTCTCTCTCTCTCTCTCTCTCTCTCTCTCTCTCTCTCTCTCTCTCTCTCTCTTTCTCTCTATTTTTTGAAAAGTTGTATTCCTCATAATATGGGCTGTATTACAGTATAGAAATAAGATTCTAGAGGATTTGTTTTCATGTCTTATCATGTTGCTATATTTTTAAGTTGATTATTAGCTATCTTTAAATATTTTTTGTTGTTGATAAACTATAGACTGGTAGTCATAATTTCCCCCTTTTATCTTAGCATTGCTTTTAAAAACAATCTCTCTTCTAAGAAATATGTAAACGTGGGGAAGAAAATAAATATAAAATTCTAGCTGTTTGTTTTATTTAAAATTACACTGATATCTAACAAAAATAACAATTTATAAGCATGACTGGCCCATTATCTTCATAAGTTTATAATACTGTGAGTTTCTCATTTCAATAAAATTAATAGGACTTTTATGAATAATTCAGTTCACTCTTAAAGTCTAAATTTTGCATAAAAGAATAAAACCATTGTTTCACTTTCATTTCAATTTATAATTCACGTTTCATGTTTCAAAAATATCCATTTCCAAAAATGATAGCTGAATTGACAATCAATATAATTTTTTTCATATAAATTCATTTCTTATTCATGTTTGATCTTGATTAATATTGTAGATACAACTATACTCAGCAGTTAATAGATGAAGAAAATAGGACACATTTAGATACCCTAATACTATATGAGTTCAACTGTTAACAGCAAATCATAGATTTGAACTTGTAGTGTATAGTGCTGAGCCACTGATCTCTGTATTTTCTGCATGGGTTTCCAAAGAGTGGTTTGTGCCCAAGTAACTTTTCCCTCTCACACCTCACTTCATGGACTTGAACTTCTGATGTTTCCATTTGTTACCTAAATTGGTTTATGCTATGTAAGTCTTGCTTTGCCTTCACAAAAGTTAGGAGCAGCACTTTTATTATCAACTCAGATACTTGACTGGTGCATGAAATGGAAACAGACAGCACCCATGCTGAAGACCAGCAAAAACATCACTTTTTAAATGTCACATAACTGAAATTTTGTCTAAATAAAAGTTACCACACAATAAAATATTTCCAATCTTCCCTTCTTCCCTTAATTAAAACTAATTTAGAATTTGAGAATGAAAAAATTATTCACATTCAGGAAAGAAAACAGTACAAAACCACAGGACTTATAGTTATAAAATATATTTTGAGAATAGCTTTTATTCAACTTATATTACTGACTAAATCATTTTTTATCTTTCCAACAAAGCAACTAATAGAATAGTTTTGCTTCATGATTTTGTTTTTCCAAGCAAAGATGACAGTATTTGGTATTTTTTTAGGAGTAAAAATGTTTTGTTAGAAACACCTGAAGCATGTTTCAAACATATCCATCACATTTGAAAATTATTAGCAAAGTCTATTGAAATAGGAACTGTTTAAATATTTGCCTGTGTTTTGCTGGTGTGAAAATGATCTACACCCCACCAGTAGGTTTAATGCTGTTGTAGATTTCAGCAATGTCTATGAACAGAACAATTAGTCCTTAGGTGGATGGAGTTAATTCTCACTATAAGGCTGCTTGTTGTGAGGTTCCCGCTCATATATATCTCATAATGTTTCCTGTTGATTGATCTAATTATATACACATGGTTTTATTGGAGCTTTGTGAATCTGGAGATACTCATGTTTGCTTAATGTTCTAAAAGCACAATTGCCTTTAGGCTTACCAAGATTGTTTCCATAATCCTTAATTGAGAAAACTAAGCCTTGAGATTTTTTAAATACTCTGACTAAATCAAACTCCTGGACCTATTTCCTATTGGAATTATTATTATTATTACATTTTTACTGGATATTTTCTATACATACATTTCAAATGTTATCCCCGTTCCAGGTTTCTCCCTGGAAACCTGTTATCCTATCCACCATCTGTCTGCTTCTATGAGGGTATTTCCCCACTCACCCACCCACCCCTGCCTCGCTGCCCTTGATTTCCCTACACTGGGATATCTGCTTTTCACAAGATCAAGGGCATCGTCTCCCATTGATGCCCAACTAGGCCATCCTCTGTTACATATGCAACTGGAGTAATGGGTCACTCCACGTGTACTCATTGCTTGGTAGTTTAGTCCCTGAGAGTTCTGAGGAGTCTGGTCGGTTGATATTGTTTTTCCTATGGGGTTGTAGACCCCTTCAGTCCTTTCCCTAACTCCTCCATTTGGGCACCCCTGCTCAGTCCAATGGTTAGCTGTGAACATCTGCCTCTGTATTTGTTAGACTCTGGCAGAACCTCTGAGAAGACAGCTATATCAAGCACCTGTCAGCACACACTTCTTGGCATCCACAGTAGAGTCTGCTTTTGGTGACTGTATATAAGGTGGACATCCAAGAGAGGCAGTCTCTGGATGGAATTTCTTTCAGACTCTGCTCCACACTTGTCTCCATATTTGCTCCCATGAGGATTTTGTTCCCAATTCTGAGAAGGACTGAAGCACCCACACTATGGTCTTCCTTCTTCTTCAGCTTCATATGGTCTTTGAATTGTACATTTGGTATTCTGAGCTTTTGGGCTAATATTCATTTATTAGTGAATACATTCTATATGTGTTCTTTTGTGATTGGGTTACATCACTCAGGATGACATTTTCTAGTTCCATCCAGTGCCTAAGAATTTCTTGAAGTCGTTGTTTTTAATAGCTGAGTAGTTCTCCATTGTGTAAATGTACCACATTTTCTGTATCCATTCCACTGTTGAGGGACCTCTGGTTGTTTCCAGTTTCTGGCTCTTATAAATAATATGAACATAGTGGAGAATGTGTTTTTTTTATACGTTGGAGTATCTTTTGGGTATATACTCAGGAGAGGTATATCTGAGTTCTGAGGTACTACTATATCCAATTTTCTGAGGAAGCACCAGACTGATTTTCATAGTGGTTGTACCAGCATGCAATATCACCAACAATGGAGGTATCTTTCTTCACACCCTTGCCAACATCTGCTGTCACCTTAGTTTTTGATCTGACTGGTGTGATGTAGAATCTCAGGGTAGTCTTGATTTGCATTTTCCTGATGACAAAGGACTTTGAACTTTTCTTTAGGTGCTTCTCTGCTATTCAAGATTCCTCAGACACTATTGCATATGCCAGAAAGATTTTGCTGAAGGGACCCTGTTATAGCTGTCTAGTATGATGCTATGCCAGGGCCTGGCAAATACAGACAGAAGTGGATGTTCACAGTCATCTATAAGATGGAACACAGGGCCCTCAATGGAGAAGCTAGAGAAAGCACCCAAGGAGCTGAAGGGGTCTGCAACCCTGTAGGTGGAACAACAATATGAACTAACCAGTACACCCCCAGAGCTGGTATCTCTAGCTGCATATGTAGCAGAAGTTGGCCTAGTCGGCCATCACTGGGAAGAGAGGCCCCTTGGTATTGCAGACTTTATATGCCCCAGTACAGGGGAAAGCCAGGGCCAAGAAGCAGGAGTGGGTGGGTAGGGGAACAGGGCAGGGGGAGTGTATAGGGAACTTTCGGGATAGCATCTGAAATGTATATAAAGAAAATATCTAATAAAAAATTATTTCTTTAGCTCTGTATCTTATTTTTTTAAATAGGGATATTTGATTCTCTGGAGTCTAACTTCTTGAGTTCTTTGTATATATTGGATGTTAGCCTCTATTGGATGTAGGGTTCCGAAATATCTTTTCTGATTTGGTTGTTGCATTTTTGTCCTACTGACAGTGCCCTTTGCTTTACAGAAGCTTTGCAATTTTATGAGTTCTCATTTGTCTATTGTTGATCTTAGAGCATATGCCATTGGTGTTCTGTTCAGGAAATAGTCTCCTGCACCCGTGTGTTTGAGGCTTTTCCCAATGTTCTCTTCTATTAGTGTCAGTTTATCTGATTTTCCTTGGTCCATTTGGACTTGAGCTTTGTACAAGGAGATAAGAATGGATCAATTCACATTCTTCTACATGCTGACTGCCAGTTGAACAAGCATCATTTGTTGAAAATGCTGTCTTTTTTTCCACTGGATGCTTTTAGCTCCATTGTCAAAGGTCAAGTGACTGGATGTAAGTGGGTTCATTTCTAGGTCTTCAGTTCTATTCCATTGATCTACCTGTCTGTCACTGTACCAATACCATGCAGTTTTTATCACAATTGCTATGTAGTACAGCTTGAGGTCAGGGATGATGATTTCCCCAGAAGTTCTTTTATTGTTAAAAATAGTTTTTGATATCTTGGGTTTAATGCTATTCCAAACCAATCTGGAATTTGTTCTTTCTAACTCTATGAAGAATTGAGATGGAGTTTTGATGGGAATTGTGTTGAATCTGTAGATTGCTTTTGGCAAGAATGCCATGTTAATCCTGCCAATCCATGAGTATGGGAGATCTTTCCATCTTCTGAGATCTTCTTTGAATTATTTCTTCAGAGACTTGAAGTTCTTTTCATACAGGTCTTTACCTTGCTTGGTTAGAGCTACACCAAGATATTTTATTTTATTTGTGACTATTTTGAAGGGTGTCATTTCTCTAATTTCTTTCTCAGCCTGTTCATCCTTTAAGTAGAGGAAGGCTACCGATTTGTTTAAGTTAATTTTATATCTGGCCACTTTGCTGAAGTTGTTTGTAAGGTTTAGTTGTTCTCTGGTTGAATTTTTGGGTCACTTAAGTATTCTGTAATATCATCTGCGAATAGTGATATTTTGATTTTGCCCTTTCAACATTTTATCCCTTTGAACTTCATTTGTTGTCTAATCGCTTTGGCTAAAACATAGAACTATATTAAATAGGTAGGCAAAGAGGCCAGCCATGTGTACTCCATTTTAGTGGGATTCCTTTAAGTTTCTCTCCATTTAGTATGATGTTGGCTACTGGTGTGCTCTATATCACTTTTACTATGTTTAGGTGTGGGCCTTGAATTCCTAATCTTTCCAAAACTTTAACCATGAAAAGGTATTGAATTTTGTCAAGTGGTTTCTCAGCATCTAATGAGATGATCATATGGTCTTTTTCTTTAATTTTTTATATAGTGGATTATGTTGATGGATTTTCATATATTGGAACATCCCTGCATCCCTGGGACTGAAGTCTACTTGATCATGGTGGATGATTGTTTTGCTGTGTTCTTGGATTTGATTTGCAACAATAATATTGAATATTTTTGCATCAATATTCATAAGGGAAATTGGGCTGAAGTTCTCTTTCTTTGTTGTGTGTTTGTGTGCTTTAGGTATAAGTGGAATTGTCGCTTCATAAAGCGAATTGTGTAGTCTTCCCCCTGCTTCTATTTTGTATTATAGTTTGACAATTACTGATCTTAGGTCTTCTTTGAAGGTCTGATTGAATTCTGCCTTAAAACTATTTGGCCCTGGGTTTCTTTGAGTTGAAAGACTTTTAATGACTGGTGCTTGCTATTTCCTTGGGGATATGAGACTATTTAGATGGTTTATCTGATCCTGATTTAACTTTGGCACCTACTAACTGTCTAGAAAATTGTCCTTTGATCCAGATTTTTCTAGTTTAGTTGACTTTTGTAGTCATCAAAACTGGCTTTTGTAGTAGAATCTGATTATATTTTTAATTTTTGTGGTTTCTGTTCCCTTTTTGTTTCTGATTTTTGTTCATTTTGATTCTGTCTTTGTGCCTTCTGGTTATTCTGGCTAAGGGTTATCTATCTTGTTGATTTTCTCAAAGAACCAGCTCCTGGTTTTGTTGATTCTTTGTATAGTTCTTTTTGTTTCTACTTGGTTGATATCAGCCTTGAGTTTGGTTATTTCCTACCTTCTACTCCTCTTGGGCGTGTTTGCTTCTTGTTGTTCTAGAGCTTTCAAATATGTTGTCACGCTGCCAGTCTATGCTCTCTCCAGTTTTTTGTTTGTTTGTTTGTATTTGTTTTTTTGGGTTTGTTTGGTTTTTTTTTTTAGACACATAGAGCCATGAGTTTTCTTCTTAGCACTGCTTTCATTGTGTCCTCCAAGTTTTGAATGATGTGCCTTTATTTTCATTAAATTCTAAAAAGTCTGTAATTTCTTTCTTTATTTCTTCCTTGACCAACTTATCATTGAGTAGAGTGTTGTTCAACTTCCATGTGTATGTGGGATTCCTGTAGTTTTTGTAGTTATTGAAGACCAGACTTTTTAATGTGTTGATCTGATAGGATGCATGGGATTATTTCAACCTTCTTTTATCTTTTGAGGACTGTTTCGTGACCAATTATATGGTCAATTTTGGAGAAGATACTATGAGGTGCTGAGAAGATAGTATATTACTTTGTTTTAAGATGACATGTTCTATTGATAACTATTAAATCCATTTAATAAGATCTGTTAGTTTCACTGCATCTCTGTTTAGTTTCTCTTTCCATGGTCTGTCCATTACTGAGAGTAAGGTGTTGAAGTCTCCCACTATTATTATGTGAAGTGCAATGTGTGGTACGGGTTTTAGTAAGCTTTCTTTTATAAATGTGTTATCCTTGCATTTGGAGCATATATGTTCAGAATTGAGAGTTCATCTTGGTAGATTTTTACTTTAGTTAGTATGGAATGTTCTTTCCTATCTTTTTTGATAACTTTTGGTTTAAAGTCAATTTTACTCTATTTTAGAATAGCTGCTACACTTGTTTCTTGGGACCATTTGCATGGAAATCCTACCTCCATCTTGGGGTAGTGTCTGCCTTTGTCACTGAGGTGAGTTTCCTGTATGCAGCAAAGTGCTGGGTCCTGTTTATGTATACAGTCAGTTAGCTGATGTTCTTTTATTGTGGAATTGAGTCCATTGATGTTAAGAGATATTAAGGAAAAGTGATTGTTGCTTACTGTTATTTTTATTAGAGGTGGAATTATGTTTGTGTATCTATCTTCTTTTAGGTTGGTTGAAAGATAACTTTCTTCCTTCTACTAGGGTGTGGTTTCTCTCCTTGTTTTGGAGTTTTCCATTTATTATCCATTGTAGGGCTGGATTTGTGGAAAAATATTGTGTACATTTGGTTTTGTCATGGAATATCCTGTTTTCTCCATCTATGGTAATTTAGAGTTTTGCTGGGTATAGTAGCCTGGGTTGACACTGGGTTCTCTTATGGTCTATATAACATCTGCCCAGGGTTGTCCGCTTTTTAGAGTCTCTGTTGAGAAGTCTGGTGTAATTCTGATAGGTTTACCTTTTTATTTAACTTGACCTTTTTCCCTTACTGATTTTAATATTCTTTCTTTGTTTTGTGCATTTGGTGTTTTGATTATTATGAGATGGGGGAGTTTCTTTTCTGGTCCAGTCTATTTGGAGTTCTGTAGGCTTCTTGTAAATTCATAGTCATATTATTCTTTAGGTTAGGCAAGTTTTCAGCTATAATTTTGATGAAGATATTTACCATCCCTTTAATTTGGGAATCTTTGCTCTCTTCTATACCTATTATCCTTAGGTTTGATCTTCTCTTATGTCATGGATTTCCTGGATGACTCTGTTTAGGAGCTTTTTCCATTTTCCTTTTACTTTGAATTTTGTGTCAATTTTTTTCTATGGTATCTTCTGCACCTGAGATTCTCTCTTTTTCTTGTCTCTATTTCTTGTCTTTTGTTTGTGTTTCTTGAGGCTCTGGCTCCTGATATCTTTCCTAGGTTTTTTATCTTCAGAGTTGTCACTCTTTGTGATTTCTTCATTGTTTTTATTTACAATTTTAGATCCTGGATGTTTTTGTTCTATTCTTTTATGTGTTTGGTTGTGTTTTCCTTTAATTCTTTAAGGGATTTGTGTGTTTCCTTTTTAAGGGTTTCTGCTTGTCTACCTGTGTTTTCCTGTATGTCTTTAAGGGTGCTATTTATGTCTTTCCTAAAGTCCTCAATCATCATCATTAAAACCAATTCTTGCTTTTCCAGTGTGATGGGGTATCCAGGACTTCCTATGGTGGGAGAACTGGGTTCTGATGATGCCAAATAAACTTGCTTATGTTCTTGCTTGCCTCTTGCCATCTGGATATTTCTGGTTCTACCTGCCCTTGCTGAGTCTTACTAGATCTTCTTGCTCTTGTGATCCTGACTGTGTTAGATCTCCTCAGAGTTCAGTGGTATCTGTGATCCTGTGATCCTGAGATCCTGGGAATCATGTTGTCTCTGGAATCCTGATATACTGGTGTGACCACACTCCTGAGATGCTGTGAGTGTTAGAGCATCTGGGTGTTGAGCTTCCTCTTGGTGTTGTGGGACTAGGTGTGGAGCCAGTGCCCAAGTTCTGCTCAGGGCACAGGCTCAGACCAGAAGGAGTTATTTTTAGGAGAGTCTTCTTAATTTTTTTAACAGTCTGTTTTGAATGAATGTTATTCATGGCCCCAGGAGGATATATTTATTTATGTGAGCTTGTATAATAAGAGCTTTACTTTATTATCCTCAATTTTTAAATTTATGAATTGAATAATTTCTGAAAAGTATACATTGAATCAATCATACCACAGTAATCAGTGAGCTGTAGAACAATGGAACTAGTTCAGTGCAAGGCAAATAATAGTCTTTAAATTACTACACTTTATGTGTACAGACAAGGAACATTCTATTATTTTAATAACTTTAAATGTTTTCCTTGAACAGTCAAATATTAGAAATAAATATCTGTGAATCTCACTATTTTATTGGTTTTAAAAGTTTTGAAACCTGAAACTGTGTGCATGATATGTTCTTTACTTTTCATCTGCATATGTAGTCATTGTACTTTACCTTTACTGCTGGTATTGCTTCTACTATAATGTTGACTAGTGTTATGACTCTGTTTGCTATTCACTGTATTGACTGGGTGTTTTAAATGCCATTTTTAAAGAATGTGTGAGCTCACTGAAAGTCCAAAACCAAATTTTAAAGCTTATTTCAGTAGAACTATTCTATTTTTGATCAAATCATTCTTATAAGAAAATGTTGTAGAATAAGCAATAGAATACTGCAGAGTCCTCTTTAGTTTGTGGTATTTAAACCTGTGTTCTCTCTGCAAAGATGCACTCAGTGCAGTCAGGTAGACTCAGTGTGAGGTTGTAGAAGAGCTAAACAAATGAGTGGTTTCAGTGCTTAAAGTAGAAAGAAAGAAATGAGATTTGATTAAAAGCACAGAGCTCTTCTGACAAGAATCATATCCTTTATTTATAGTACATAACTTGGCTAACCTTGACAGGAGAGAGCTTTCTCATAAATGTAGACAGCCTTACATGACTCAATTAATTCTCCAAAGAAGGTGCATGATCTTTTCTGGATCTTTTCAGACCCACGTATCATCATGTCATATGGAAAGAAAGTTTGGCAATAAAGTAAAATTTAACAGAGCTTTATGGTTCAGAAGGGCTCAAAAGTCAAATGTGACCTGAGATTATTTAAATGGGATTCCCAGTGCCATAGTTCACATTCAAAACATCTCATTACACAAATACCTTATGAAGGATTCCTACTTTTTATTTAAGTCTGCAGTTATTTATGAAGTCTTATTGTTCAGTACTACATTGAACAATGAATTCTTTTAAGAAATGGATCTTTATCTGCAAATGAAGATTTTACAGATTGAATACTGAGGTAGAAAGAGCTGAAGAAACTTTCCAGTGGCACTCAGGAAGCAGAAGTCAATACAGGAATTTTGTTGCATTCTTATATCTAGGCAGCATTGCCTAATTGGAAAATAAATGTTCTAGGTATGAATTTTATGAAACTGGGAGAGATTCTTCTTCCTCTTCCTTGTCTTCCACCTCCTCTTCCTTTCCTTCCTCTGACTCTTCCTCTTCTTTTTTGATTAAAGCCCAGACACTATTGCATGTGACAGCAAGATTTTGATGAATGGACCCTGATATAGATGTCTTGTATGAGGCTATGCCATTGCCTGGCAAATACAGAAGTGGATGCCCACAGTCATATATATGATGGAACATAGGGCCCCCAATGGAGGTGCTAGAGAAAGTACCCAAGGAGCTGAAGGTGTCTGCAACTCTATAGGTGGAACAACAATAAGAACTAACCAGTATCCCCAGAGCTCATGTCTCTAGCTGCATATGTAGCAGAAGATGGCCTAGTCGGCCATCATTGGGAAGAGAGGCCCCTTGGTCTTGCAAACTTTATATGCCCCAGTACAGGGGAACGCCAGGGCCAAGAAGCGGGAGTGGGTGGGTAGGGGAGAAGGGTGGGGGGGGAGGGAACTTTTGGGATAGCAGTTGAAATGTAAATTTTAAAAATCTAAAAAACAAAACAACAAACAAACAAAAACAAAAACAAACAAATAAACAAATCAAACTGCACAATACCAATCTTGATATATCCAGAAACTGGCACTTCTTCTAAACAAAACAAAACAACATTCTCTATTTCAATACTTTTTTTTTTTAACCATTTAACCAACAGTTTTATTTCTTTCTCTGGTCTTTTTATACTTTTTTAGACAATTTTTTTTTTTAGAAAATTATCTCAGAAATAAAATGTTACATAAAATGAGGGTTACAGAAGGATATTGATAATAATTTCAAAGCAATGTTTTACTATAAAATATTCACTAAAAGTTCAAAGCAACAGTTTTTACATGGCCTTGTCTTATTTATCATTGTGCATACCTGTGACTTTGTCCTTGGGGGTAAATGTCTTTCCTTGAACATAAAATTTTCCCAAGTCTATTTCTCTTTTTAGTGTCATTATTAAAACTCATTGTATTTCTTATTAGGCAGCCTTTACTTGGCACTTATTCTAAACATAAAACAAAACAACATTCTATATTTCAGTACTTATTGTTTCATATTCTGTTTTCTTTCTTAGAGTGTACTAATGCAGTGAAAGTTGGGATTTAAGAAGTAATAATTTTAATGTACTTATTACTAGGAATAATATGTACTGAAACATATTTTTACTTTGCTTTATTTCTACTCTATTTTTTTATTCTGGACAATAACTTTAAATCCCTTTGTTGTTTGTAATTTAGTCTGTTCCTTAACGTTTTTTCAGATAAACTGATGACTATAGATATGATAGGACTATTCAACTGAAGATTTAGTCACAGATTCAGCGTAGTTGAAATGTAATATTACTTCTAAAGAGATATGGTAGACAACGTTGTATATAGCAGATATGTAGCTATGCTCTGGATTTGGATTAACACTAGTGTGTTCAAAACATAGCTTACATTAAGCAAAATGAAAATGTGGCATGTGATTGTAATTAGTGGGTTTGCTTTCTTATGTGCATAATATGAGCTTGTAATGGAAGTAATGTCATATACTATTTAACTCTGACATTTAGTGGTTGCCCTGGTAGATGGTCTTCCCTTTACTTAAGTGCCATTACTTTTATGTAGTCCATTTTCATTGCATTTAGTCCCATTTTAGTAATAATGCTTGCATGATTTACCAGGCAAATGCAATCTTTGCCCTGAATGGCACAGTGCAAGAAAAAAATGGAAGCTGTTAAGAGTCTGAATGGCAAAAAAGTATTATTGACCTATGCTGGCAGCCATGTGTTTCAATTATTTTCAAGAATCCATTTGTCAAATAAGTGAAGCGATGTGGGACATCAAGTTCAAGCTGGGGTTAGTGCCTTTCTATATCTGATATGATGTATCTTCTGTAGCCATTTAATTGAATTACCCAATTTATTTTTCAAGCAACAATGCTCTACCAAGAGCCATGACATTAAACAATTAAATATGAGTTTAAAAGTCTGCATTTTGCGTAGTCAATCATTCCTCTGCAGCAAAAAGTGAGCCCAAGGGCCTGAGGATTTCTGATTTCATACTGAAAAATTTAGTTTTCAAGGGGAAATACCCCAAGAGTTCTATAGGCAAAAATATTAAAAGTAACATTTCATAATTCTTATTCATTTTAGCATAATGGTTATGTAAACATTGAGAAAGTGACTGATAATGTTCAGTAATTTCTTGCAACATGTTCTTCTATGTGTTTGAATATTCTGGGCTGTCACCATTAGCCTTTAGCTAATGCTCAGTGGGTTTAATCAAGAATGTAAATGCCTGGTTTTTTTTTTTTGTGTCATAGATGTTATAAACTTGAAACAGAAATAATAATGTGCAAACAAGAAAAGTTACATAACAAAACATGTTGAAGTGGGTTATTCTGCTGGGAAGTTACGATATTTTCCTATTACTGAAATGTTTGAGCCTTTTGCTACTTATGAATTCTTTGAAACTTTTAAAAAGTAGAAAGTTAACTGATTATAACTTTTCCTTTTAAAGGCATGGAGTGGAGGAAAAAAGAACATGAAAAAATTCAAACCTTATAGTTTGGATTCAGATAATTGTTGTTGGATATTTAATTTTAGTTTATTTTTGTTGATATGAGAATTTCATTTTAAGCACTAAGGCTCCTTTAAGTTGTTTTCTTTTGTGGCTAACTTAGACACACAGTTATGTTTTTGATCTGGGGAGAATAATTACTGTGACTCAAAGAACAGAAGTGACTTATATGTTTTTTTCAATTAACATCCAACAATTAAATTTTAATATGGTCAGGGAATTGTTCAGATCCTTTTGTGTGGGGATACTGCACCTTTAATTATCTGCCCTCTGGTGCCAAGCCTTTTCTTTGAGTGCTTCCATAAAAGCTTATTGCAGCTAGTTATTGAGCAAATTAGTACTTGAGTTTTGGTGAAAAATGTCTTTATTAGTCCTAAAACTGGAGTCACTGTGCATTCCCAGAAGGCGTGATTTTGTTTGATGAATAAATCTAGTAATTATCCTGCTGTTAGGGCTGTACCGCAAATGTCATCAGCAGATAAACAGAGGGAGTAAGTCTTCCGTAAATTCTCTAATTATCTATGTTGGACCACTTATCGCCTGCAGATGATTTATGGGCATATTGATATATCCTTAAGTATGTTCATTTGAGTTCACAGATGCAAATAATTAAGGCAGTAGTCGCTTACAAAAGAGGCTTCAGGTCAGGGTCACTTCATTAGAAAACTTTAGCCTGTCTTAGACTTCACAACAGGATCTAGGTATCAGGTACATGAGCAGGATATTTCCTAAGACGTTTTAAATTTCCTTTCTCTTTCTCTCTTTTGTAGATTTTATAACTTGTGCCCAAAAATTTCATTAAATAAGGAAATTCAAATTCTTTTTGTCGTATCTATTTTTATTACATCTAATGAGTATCAATCATTACATCATTCTGTTTGAACTGGTTGGCAAATGAATTGCAAAGAAGTATTACAAAAACTTTATTGTCACTTTTTTAAAAATTAAAGAAGGTTTGACTGCATGCAGGTATTTTATTTTTTCTTTTTAAACTCTTTCACATTTAATAACTAAGAACTTTTTAAATTTCAACAAAAATCTTAACAGTGCTTGCTTTTTATATTTGTTTTACAAGGGGTTAAAAATTGGAAAAATAAAAGCCTATAAAATATTATATTCCTCAATAACTAGATCTAATTTGTTAGCATATGGAGGAAAAAAATTATTCTGACAACACATGCACATGCTCAGCTGGAAACAGTATCAGAAGATGACAATCCTTAAGTAGTCCATGAAAACATGTTGCTTGGACCAAATACAAGGCAATGGGAGAAGAATGTGCACATTGTAACATATACTTTCTTAAAATGAATACAAAAACACCTAATTAACGAAGCAGAAGTAAACTGTTACTTTTAATAGAAACAGAGTAGAGGATATCACATATCACAAATAATCTCATCTACTTGATGGTTTGACTGATGTGCAAAGCACATTCATGTTTCTGGGTATATCTTTATTAAGCTATATAATTATGCTATACACATTTAGGTAAAAGGAACTGCCAGTTCTTCCAAAGGATTTATTTCATTTTTGGATCAATGACTTTCAGAAGGTCTGACAACTCCATTTAAAGATATATATGTGTATTTATTGAGTGTATATTTAATACAGAAGAATAACAGTGGTCCCAGATATACACACAGTGTATATGTTTACAGAACCATACAGCACACACACAGACACACACAAATTCACACACAAACACACATAGATATATATGTATATATACATTTGCACTAATATATATGTATGTGTGTATATGAATACATTTATATTTATACATATACACATACACATATGTGTGTGTGCATACACACAACATATAAGTTTTCAGAAGAATTGTTGTACACACGTATACACACACACACGCACACACACACGCACACACACACACACACACACACACACACATATATATATTTGAGTGTGTGTATATTTGTGTGCGTGTGTGTGTGTGTGTAAATGGTGTATATGTATGATGAAACATTCAGTATTTAGGCATAAATATAATGTATATGTGCACATAAACACTTTAGTAGTCTCAGATACATACTAGTGTATATTACACAGAAATATTCTAGTACATATTTATGCATGTGTATATGTGTATGCATATGTATGTGTATATGAAAGTATGTGTACATTTGTATACACATAGAACATATGTGTGTAGAAGTATCCTAGTAGTTTCAAGTTAGGAACAACTTGTGGCTTATTCCTCTATATGTGTTTATGTATCTATAGCTATCTCTTTCTCTCTCTCTCTCTCTCTATATATATATATATATATACATACATACAATACATACATACGTATATGTATATGCAAAGAGAACCGGCTTGTTCCTGTTCTTGTACCACTAACTTTCTGCTCTGGCAGACTGGCCGACCATGCACTGGCAGGCGATGGCCGAACTTTTATTATCTTGTGGAGACTTTCTGGCCTGGAGCTCATGAAACGTCTCTACCCAGCTCACTAAGTTCTCACTGGTGGGTATCTACCATGCCAACTCTAAGCTTCAAATATCCCAAGGCCTTTGTGTGCACATCTGGCAAACCTACACTTTTCTGCTGTACCTTTTTCCTCTCTTAAACCTAGTCAAACCACTGCAGGAAGGAAAAATGCCACATAGAGTTAGTTCAGAAACAATGGTAACTCAATCCCTGGTTGTAAAAACTAAAGTCCTAATCTTGTAAGCCTTATAAAAATCTAAATCCTCTGGTGGCAAATCCTGATGGATCTGCCATTGAAACCAGGAGGCACTAGTAATTACATCTTGTCTTTAGACTATCCCGGTCCAAAAGGACCTTAATCTCTCTTGCTTCCTCGCTTCCCCTCTCCAAATTGGAAATCCCACCTACTTGCCCAGTGATTGGATCCTTTATTCATTAGGGGATTGGCTCACAAGAAGTCACTCCATGCCTGCAACCCCACCCAGGAGAGCAGAATTAACATTAACATACAAACAGCACCAGACCCATCCACAATGTATACTTACATACATACATACATACATACATACATACATACATACATACGCATTATATGTTTGTGTGTGTATTTGTATATACATAGTATATATGAATATGGAAATATTCCAGTAATCTCAAGTTAGGAGCAATTTGTGGTTTATTGCCCTGGAATGAATTCCTCAAATGAAAAAAATCTTTGTTTCCACTGATCTGTGGATCAATGGGAATTGTCAGCAGATTTGCTGCCTCATGAAACAAAGGCATTGAGTCAAGATGAAGTGGAAAGACTCAATTATTAGAACTGTTGTATAGCATTTGTAGGTGAATAGAAAATGTTTCAGTTTAATTTAGTTTTATAAGTACTCTATATTATTGGATAAGTTTTATCTCTAATATATAAAGATATTATATAAAGCTATTATTTCGTGAAGGCATTTCCATACATGGAATTCCTTTCTAATATATCCTTCTTTTCCTCACCCCACACATATTCTCAAGTCTCCTACTTCTTATTCTATTTTTCAACATGCTCTTTGTGTGACAGAGACTTCTTTGAGGTGCTCTGATATAATGCATTAAACTTAATATTTTGCTCTTCAATCATAAATGAAAACATTCACATAATTTACAGTCTATTCAAAAGAACTCCACATAAAGTCAGATACACTAAGCCCAATAGAAAAGAAAGTGGAAATAGCCTTGAACACATTAGAACATGAAAAAAATTCCTAAAGAGAACACCAATGACTCAAATTCTAAGATCAACAATTGGCAAATGTCACCTCATGAAACTGAAAGCTTCTGTATGGCAAAGTACATTTTTCAAAAGACCAAAAGGCACCCTTCAGATTGGGAAAAGATCTTTACCAACCCTACATCTGATAGAGGGCTAATATCCAAACTATACTCAAGAAGTTAGACTCCAGGGAACCAAATATCCCTACTAAAAATGGGGTACAGAGATAAACAAAGAATTCTCAACTGAGGAATCTGAAATGGCTGAGAAGCACCTAAAGAAATGTTCAAAAGTTTTAGTCATCAGGGAAATGCAAATCAAAACAACTCTGAGATTCCACCTTAACTAATCAGAATGGCCAAGATCAAAAACTCAGGTAATATCAGATGCTGGTGATGATGTGGAGAAAGAGGAACCACTCTTCCATTGCTAGTGGGATTGCAAGCTGGTCCAACCACTTTTGAAATCAATCTGGAAGTTTCTCAGAAAATTGGAAATAGATCTACATGAAGACACAACTATACTACTCTTGGGCATATATCCAAGAGATGCTCCAACATACTACAAGGGCATGTGCTCCACTTGTTCATAGCAGTCTTATTCATAATAGCCAGAAGCTGGCAACAACTCCGATGTTCTTTTACTGAGGAATGGATATGTCGTACATTTATACAATAGAATTCTACTCAGCTGTTAAAAATGAGGACTTCACGAATTTTGAGACAAATAGGGCAGAACTAGCAAATATCATCCTGAGTGAGGTAACTCAGACCCAAGAGGACATGCATGGTATATACTCACTGGTAACTATTAGTTAAAAAGCTCAGAATCCCTATTATATAAATCACACTACATATAAAACTTATAAAAAAAGGAAGACAGAAGTGAGCATGCATTATGGGAGGCAAAGGGAGGGATCTGGGAAAAAGAGGGTAGGTAAGGTCAGGTATCTAAAGAGAGAAAAGTCCATAGGGCCAAAGAGAATGAATAGAAATTTGTAGCAGTTGGGGGCAGGGAATGGATACCAGAATGTCCCAGACTCCAGGTATTCAAGATGCTCCCAGGACCCAATGGGGATGACATTAGCTGATATGCTCAATAGCTATAGAACTTGAAATGACCCCCAGTTGAGGTATGGGGTCACCCATCCTTCTTAAAATTTTTTGGTTTTGTTTTTGTTTTGTTTTTCGAGACAGGGTTTTTCTGTGTAGCCCTGACTGTCCTGGAACTCACTTTGTAGACCAGGCTGGCTTTGAACTCAGAAATCTGTCTGCCTCTGCCTCCCAAGTGCTGGGATTAAAGGTGTGCTCCACCACAGCGCAGCCATCTTAAAAATTTTAACCTAGAATTGTTCCTATCTGAAGGAAACACAAGGACAAAAATTGAGACTAAAGAACAGGCAATTCAGAGATTGACCCACGTGCAATCCATCCCATCCACAGAACCAAACCCTCACACTCTTGCTGATGCCAAGATGTACTTGCATACAGGAGACTGGTATGGCTGTCATTTGAGAGACTCTGCCAGCACCTGACGAAGATAGATTCAGATATTCATAGCCAACCACTGGGCTGATCCTGGAGATTACATTCGAAGAATTAGGAGAAGAACAGAAGGAGCTAAAGGGGATTGTAACACCATAGGAAGAAAAACAGTATCAACTCACTGCCCCCCGCCCCAGGGACTAAACCATCAACCAGAGCACACATGGGTGGCTCCAAGGCTCCTGCTACATATGTAGCAGAAGACTGCCTTATGTGGCATCAGTAGGAGGGGAAGCTCTTGGTTTTGTGTAGACTTGATGATCCTGAGAAGGGGATGTTAGAAGGGTGAGGTGGGAGTGGGAGAGTGGGTATGGGAGCACCCTCTTAGCGCCAAATGGAGGGCAATGGGGTGGGCTGTTCATGGAGGGAAGGCAGGGAAGGGAGCCAACATTTGAAATGTAAACAAATAAAATAATCAATAAAAATGAAAATTTAATTTATACTTTATTTCATCTTACTCTTAATAACTCACTTCCAGAAATTATTACTTCCCCAGAATAGTAATTAGTAGTCTTCTGACTCCAGCCCATGATCCTATTCAGCATCGTGTTCAGTCTGTTCTCACTCTGCAAGTTCCCAAGAAACTGCCTTCCTCGTAATAACATTGATCATTTGATATTTACGAATCAACTCTAGATACAATCTACATATCCATAAATGCATTAAAAGTTTTAGTTTCTCTAATCTCAGATGAGATTTGTAAGCACATTGTAGAAATATAAATTTTTGTGTGTGTGTTTCAGAATACACTCATGAAACAATAGTAAGATCAACTAATTGTGTTGAGCAAATTTGTCAAGTTTGGTAAACATGCACAGACATATTAAAATTTGTTTTAACATATGTACTCAAGTGACAGACACAGAGTTCAGGAGAGAAGATGAGAACTCAGTTCCTCAAATGCAAGCACTATGGCTTCAGGCAGGATATACCAAAAGTGAGGCAAAGTTATAATTTCCCCACAACGATGTACTTCTTTTACCATGACAGTGCCTCTTAAACCTCCCCAAGCAGTTTCACCAACTGAACATCAAATGTTCAAGAACAAAAACCTATGGGGCCATTTCTCAGTCAACCTATCACAGATCCTTTTAAAAAATCTAAATTTTGTTATCTTATAGAGTAAGTTATGTTTATATTACAGATGATATATAGATATATATGACATAGATAGATGATATAGATATAGATATAGATATAGATATAGATATAGATATAGATATAGATGATATAGATAGATATAGATATGGATATAGATATAGATACATATACAGATATAGATACAGATATAGATATGGATAGATATAGATATGCACACACATTTGAATACTGCTTTGAAAACCGTCTCTTTTTCATTGGATTTGCTAATTGTTAGGTAAGCCTGGTCCTTCTTGAAAAGATAGAAAACAGACAAATCGTGAGTGAATGCAGAGTGGCTAATTTGTGCTAAAATTTGAGAGAGTCGATATTGTCTCCACATTCTGCCTGCCCAAAATTACTTTCCCAAAATCTGAGTATTTGCTTAGTGGTGTAGCTATTTTACTGTTTTCGTTTCAGCTGCCTGACAGCTCGATACAGCTAGGTGGCAGAGGAGAGCCACAGAAAGTTGGAAACGATTCTTTTTTAGCACCCTGAACTTGATATCGTGATACTAAAATTGAAGTTTTCATTTCTTGTGAAATTCTTTATTGAAGTAATTTAGTTATTACTCTAAAGTTCTTTTTCAAAAGAATCCTACTCTAATTATTATAACAGGAAAGAGGAACAATATATGGCCAATAAAGTGTCAATCAAAATATGATTATTATAAAGCAGGGTATACATGATTGTTTCATATTCTCACACACTCACCAAACACATTTCCATACTCACATATCTGGGGAAAATTTTCATGCAATGATTCTTCCTAGAAATGGAACATAGCAAGCATCAGGGAAGCATGAATGTATGGGGCACGCGGTTTCTGTCAAAAGCTGATTTCTGTGAGCAATAGTCATAAATTAAACACAGTGAAGAAAATGTGATGGTACACTGTTTAAAAACTATTTTTCTAATTGTTTGTTTTATGTCTGAGGTTATGATATAATTACATTTCTTCTGCTTTTCTTTCTTGTTTCCAACTTGCCCCATGGAACTGTTGTAACTCTTTTAAATGTATTGTCTGTTTTTCATCAATTTTGTTAATATACATATATACATGTAAGTTCTTAAACTTATAGATACAAGCTTCTCAGACTGAACAATGTTACTTGTATGCATGTCTTCAGGGTTGGCCATTAGGCTTTGGATTAGCAACTGATATGATTTTCACTGAGGAGACTGTTTCTCTGGCTGTTAGCATTCCTTCGATTCCTGTAGTTCTTTCTGCAGGGTTGTGACTTCTTGAACTTCTCCTGTCTGAGGAAGATGGTAATTGTCTATTGCTGAAGAAAATGCACTCGACATACAGGTCCCAGAGGCCTCTGAGATTGACCTGATTTGAATGCCTTCATGCAGTCTACCTCTCATAATACTAGAACTCACCACACAAGCTTCCAAAAGATGGCTGTCAACAGTCTTACTCAGGTATGAAGTCTATCAAAGAGAACAATTACTAGTATGGAATTACTAGTCCTAAAGGTGCATTAGTGGCTCATATATTTTGGAGGTAACCATTTGTTCTCAAATTAGATATATGAATATGACCCACTCATCAACTAAGAAACACCATCATTCTTTATACTGACAATCTACACAACTTCAAAGGGCTAGAGAATCATGGATCTTGGAGAAGCACCTAAAATCATCAATAACTAAACAAACATAAACCCTAACTACGTTATAAATATTTGGTGTTAAACCCACAGATAAGTGCAGTCTTCTCATCAAGGAAACTTCTTTTAGTAACAGAAGACCATTACTTAAAACCACAAGCAATCAAAACATAGAAATATGGAGTTCTGTCCCAAAGGATATATTTACAATACAACTTTCACTTCTAAGGCTCATGGAGCAACCTGGAAGATTGGAAAGAAACACTGTAAAATATAGATGTTCAGGGAGTTTGTTGTGAGATTGTGTCTTCTTACAGTGCCAGATGCAGCATTTATAATGTCTGAACACCATGGCTGCCCAAAACTGCGCTGAGGAAGGACAACGGCAGTGACACTTAATAAGCTAACATGCACATAGAATTCAATAGCAGCATATCACCTGGGGTACTTGTCATGCAAAAAGTAGAAGTGAGGTCCTTTCTGGAACTCTGATAGATTTGTGACTGTTGTAAAAAAAAATAGCATTTACCTAGTTTTCTTGTTCTTTTTTCCCAAATGAGTTACTTTTCAAGAGTTAACTACTCAGAATCATTGATTTTCCTCTTTGTTCTTATACTATTCTCAATCAGATGTGGCTTGTTCCTATTAGCATGACTCCATTAAATCACAATTTAGCAGACCAAGCGTGTCCCATAAGAAGTAACTGAGATACACACCTGATGTAAGTCATAATTCAACATTTCTGTAGATTTTTAGTATATCTAATGAATAATCATAGAATTATGACATTAATGACAGAATATTCTCCTCATCCTGTGTAGTCTCATTCTCTGCTACTGAATAATTTTCTCTAAATATAAATCCTAAATTGGCACACTGCACAAAATTTGAAGCGTTCTGGACCTTAAAATTGATAACATTTAGACATTATTGACTCTATCACTCCATCTTGCATTAAAAGTATTTTATTCTTTGGCCATGAAGTTTCCACAAGATTCAGCCCTTTTTGATCAGAATTGCTTAATAGAATAAGATATGTCTTAATCAATAGTAATTATATAGAAAACCATGTAAATTAGTGGAATGAAATAGAGATTTCAGAAATAATCCTTTATATACACAGTTATCTTATCTTTACCAAGTCTGTCAAGAGAGTTGTTGCAAAAATCATGTGTATATAAAAAAGATGGGATTGGACATTTATATGTCACAAGAATTAATTATAAAAACACTTGGGATTTAAATCTAAAATCAAACTCATGTTTCCAGGAAAAAGCCCACAAGTGAAAACACTTCATTAAGTTAATCTATATTTTAATTAACATGACACTGAAAGTACAGGCAAGAGAAGAAGCAGAAATATACAAGCAAGATTATGTCAAACTAAAGAAGTTCACACAATAGAAGAAATTATCAGAAAATGAAAGGCAAGCTACAAGACAGTAGACAATATGCACAATGTGTCCAGGGAAGAGCTAATTTCCAAAATGCATAAGGTCTAATAGTTCCTGGTAGCAAACAATAATTCTGTTAATATGAGCAGAAGACCTGTACACATTTTTTTTTCACAAAAAGAGCTAAAAATGAGAAGCAAGTGCATAAAAGGTGCTCAGCAGTCACCCATCAAGAGGGAAACATAAGCTCAATCGGCTCACACTCGTGAGGAAAGCTTTGAAACAAAATCAGCATGGCTGACAAGAGAAGGAAGCTGAAACTTCATGTGATATCAGTGAAAGAGTGAAATAATGCAGCCATTATGCAAACTCACTTTAGACATTAAAAACTAAAGCTACCACGTCAATCCCTAATTCCTAGTTATCCAAAGAATGCACAGCAGGATCTCAGAGATCAGTTTGCATTTCAAACTCACCGTAACAGCAATCAAATGAGCCCAGATATAGAAGTAACTTAATAGTGACCTTCACGTTTAAGAAGATGTTCCACATTTTGAAAGTGGCATGATGTTCACTGATAAAATTAAATTTTACTTCAGGTGACAACACGGGTGAGTCTGGAGAGCAGGATGGAAAGAGAAGTAGTCCACCAACAAAACACAAATATAGTGTAATTGCACTTATATGAGGCACCAAAATATTAGTCTTGGCAAAGACTAGGATTCACGTTGCCAGGGACTGATAGAAATGAAAGAATGTGGAATTTAATGGTACAGGTTCCAGAAGAAAGAAGGAAGCCTCCCAGAGGGATGTTCTAGTGTTTAGCTGATTATTAATGATGTATCTCTTTATGTATCCACTTTATGTTACTTGTCAGATTGTATGGCATTTATAACAGTAATAATGAACTCATCAAAAGTTCCTTTCAAACAAACAATAGTGCCTCAGCAAACATTAGTTGCTTAGGAGTATTGGAAAATTAGTATGTTGCAGATAAAACAGACATAAATGAAAGCACATCATTTTGATTGGCATAGACAGATGTTGTATATATGTCAGGGCCTTACTAGTCATTCAGAAAAACACTTTATTTAAAGAGTCTGCCATGTATATTTTGTGGGGCGTGTATTATGTATGAATAATAGACTTTTATAATAATTAGTTTGAATTTTAATGAAAGAAAACCATGCCTAATAAAATAATAATTTCAAAACTTTTCTGTCTTTACTAAGATCTTTCTCTTACTTTTAGATTTTTATTATTTCAAATGTATTACATACCTTAGATTTTTGTACATTTGTTATTGAGTAACTTATTTTCTATTTATACATGAATAAGGAATAAGTATAACAATTCAAAATCATACAACATATAAGAATGAAGTGTAAATTCATTCAAGTTTGATTTTCTGCAAAAGTAGGCTAGACTTCCCTCTCACTGTGAAATAGTATGTCTACTGTACTAATTTCCTTATTTCACACTGCCTGCAAGTCTGCCAGGAAAGAATTGCTTTCTAAGTTGAAACACTGGTCCCTGCAGGTGTCCCATTAAATAATTATCAATCCATTTTCTGTTGTTATAAGTTAATTTATTCAATAGATTTTTTTCTCCTTGAAAACATGAAGAAATCAGAGAAAAGGAAATTGCACTGTTATGAAAGTGGGGAAAGAAATTTTCACGTTTGAAGGACAGAGTTGATGGCCACTAAACTGAATTGAGCTGAGGTTGAAGGATCATATTTATTGTTTAAAGATAAGAGTCAGATAAACAAGCAGCAATACAGCACAATTTTAACTACTTCTGTCTTAAGAGTGGTTCATCCTTGTTTGAGATAAACATTTAAAGATATGAAAATTACTATATGTTCTTGTGGAAAATATTATTTTATATAGACCAACAAAAAATACACATCTACAACTCTCCACACATACTGTGGAATAATAGCAGACAGAAGGTTTGGTTCCTTTCTTAGTGCCTTTCCTCTCTTCATTCTGAGTTTATCTCATGTATGTATTCTGAGTTTATCTTTCTCATCAAAGCCTCTCGCAACTGGTTTAAAAAGTAAGAAAGAAGTAAAAATAAATAAATTTGTAACCCCAAATCTCTTGGCTCTACCTTCCTATAAACCCTCACTATTGACATACCCTTAACCCATAATGAAGGTTTACAATATTGTCTGAGTTTTATTTTTATCACCTAATATCAGTTCATCACTCTATTATTTTCTGAAAATGTTTAAAAAAAATAAACTAAATTTCAGGAAGGAATGATACTAACACAGTAAGTAGATAAAGCAAGAACAAAAATCTTGTTATTCCATGGGATATTGTAAACTTTCTGCAATTTATTTCTCTAGGTCCCCTTCTTTCCTGTTAAAGATTTTTTCCCCAGAAAAATCCAACTTGTTCACCATTTCACACTTCTCTTTGTTGTGCTCATACATTTGTAGGTTTCTATCATAAAGCATGGCATGACCTTAGATTTTACTATAACATGTGTTTACAGATTATATTACACGGGTAATTACCGTAAAACATGCTTCTACAGATCAAGTGACATTAGTGATAACCATAGAGTGGTTCCACATATCAGGTGACACTGGGGATAACTAAAACATGTGTATACAGATAAGAAGACATTGGTGATCAGCACATGCTTCAATATATCAGATGATATTGACAATCATTCTAGCAAGCTTACAGAGATCAGCCTACACAAAGAGCTCTAGGTATTTTTTAATAGGCACTTGTGTTTCGAAGTAGTTTGGCTGACTTTGAAAGTTGTATTTTGAAATGTGCTGGGTAATCGATTTGTGTAGCTATAACTTTATAGCAATACTTGCCCCTGTTTCTCTGACAAAAACATAACACATCTTAATCACTGTTTAAAATTCTTTATAATGTTTAGTTTAAGTCTCTACTACATAAAAGCTGTTCAATGTAAATTATTTAGTGAGTACTGAAAATAAAGAAACAACCTATTGTGGCTATACTTCGAAGTTTTAGAGATGAGGAGCAATACCACCAATAAATCATTGGTCAAGATAACCGGTGCTGGTAGTATTCTGAAGTGTGTGCTTCTCTCTTCTGCAGCTCCACAAATGTATTGTATAGAAAGTGACATACACAGAATGGTGAATAAAGGGCTTTCGTTTAAAACTTCATTATAAGTAGATCAGTTTCAGAACCCAAGGTGATGAAGAAAACACATTGCTTTAAGTACTACAGAAACAGAACGACTTGGACTAGTAGTGGCTACATGTGGGACATAATAAAGAAATACATTAAAGATGCTGCCAAACAGGAGGTAATCATGCTGCTGGTTATGTTCTGAATGATCGCAACAATGTCTTTGTGATAGAGGGAGGCCTGACCAACACTAAACTAGTCTAAACCATGGGAGCAGCTTAATGTAAAATAGCATACATCAGAATAGAATAATTTATACTTGGTACAGAAGTGAACATGCAGATGCAAGACTGGTTAGTACTAAAGAATATGATAGTCACCACATATCATTATTGTTTACATTGTAGGTATTTACTCAACACTCACTTCTTTAGTTTCAGGACAACTCTATGAGTGATATATATATATTTTTTTTTCTTTTTTGAGACAGGGTTTCTCTGTCTAGCCCTGGCTATTCTAGAACTCACTCTGTAGATCAGGCTGGCCTCGAACTCAGAAATCAGCCTGCCTCTGCCTCCCGAGTGCTGGGATTAAAGGCGTACGCCACCATGCCTGGCTGTAATATATTTTTAAGATCTCATATGAAAAGGAAAGTATCTGGGCAATGTAGAGATTAAGAAAACTTGTGAGTGTTGAAAATGATGGAAGAGGTATGCAGTCTGAACACCTTCATCCTAATCACCATATTCTCAATTAACATCTTCATATTACTCTCATTTAAACTATTAAAGTAATAGGTATAAATTTACTTTCAGTTATTTACATGGGCTTAATACAAGTTTAATGATACATTTTACATCGATCTACGTGAGAATATTCCATTAAGGACTAAGGAGAGCTCTAGTATCAGCAATTCCTTCCCTGCTCTAACTTTGTTCTTAGGCTTTTCCATTTGAATCATTTTATCTCACAGTTGCAATTTAAATACATGACTATGCAATTCTTCATAACTAATATTTTAATTGCTTTTTAAAAGCCACATTGCATGATTTTTCTCCTTTACTCTATTTAATAAATAAATAATTTTACAAATCTAGAAAATTAAAATTACATTTTTATTGATGCAATCACTTTGTATATTTCATTTCATTACTGCAAAGTTTCTTTAGGACTAATTATACTGTGTGTGTGTGTGTGTGTGTGTGTGTGTTTAGAGTTAATAAGCTTAGATACTAGGGGGGAAACAATGAAAAGATCATACCACAGATAATTAATAAAAATCAATTAGATTTCTTAATGAGTACACTTGTCAGTTCCCAAGGTGGCAGGAACCAGCTGAGGAAAGGAAATCGAGACCCTGGAAGAGGACATTTAGTGTGGTTGAGTCCTGCTGAGAAGTTGAGCGGAAATAACCATAAGGAGCAATCCTTGGGTTAAAACTGACTAAGTTTTCTCTCAGGACCACCATTCCTCTAGGTAATAAATCTAGTAAAAAAGTGATTCACCTTTAGTGTATGCCATAAAGCATTCTCTGAAGCCTTAAGTATATTGCTTACTGCCCTGTATTAAAAACAAACTCATAGTTGTAAATGTCAATGACTAAGAATATTAGAGTCTGTCATCTTTCTTATGTTAGTAGGAAGGTTGGAAGCACCCATCACTTCTCCTATGGCTTTTTACATTATGTTTGTATAAATGGCAAAAGTCAAACATGAGCTGACAGGCAAATACACAAATCTGTCTTCTAATGGTCCTTATACAGAAAAAGCAGAAAATTTTCAATGCTAGTAATAATTGCCTTAGAAAGTTTTCAGAATATCTCATTATTTTTATTGTTAATTAGGTTTGAATTGATATTACTCTCTATAATCAACAATAATCTGTAGAAGTAATATAAAAGAGATTATCAACATAGAAATTAATTAAATATACTTAGTATTCAATAGGTCAATCATGTAAAGCTGTTTACTTCCATTTCACATAACTTTCTTTTAATAATCAAGGACTAGAAATAGAAACTCTAGCATTTATATATAATTGTATATAAATGTTATTGTAAATAGATTTTATTGTAAATAGATGATACAAATTTCCTATAATTGCCAAAAATCTATCTCTATATTACTTCCAAACAATCTACCCTTTGGACAAAGGCTACAGCCTAAAGGCATTTTTACACTGACAACTCTCCAACAAATGTCCTATATACTGTTATGTATGTAGAAAAGTACTGTGATGCAAGTAATATGATATTTGTCTTGAAAATGTAGCAATAACACATTTTCATTATCAGGCTAGAGACCTGAGGCTTATTTGTTAGCCTACTTAATATTGTAAACTTTTTGAAATAAGTCATGATACCAAGGATGAGGCCGTAATTTTAAGTAATTTTACACAATTTCAAGTCAACTAAACAATGTTTTAACCTTAACACGTAGAATTTAATACTCAGTACTTAAAATTCATTTATGCACAATAAGCAAAATCAGGGTCTGCACTACATTCATTTAGGTAATCAGATTATGATTCCCCAGTCAAGAAACATGGAGACCTTTCTCCATTTTCCTTTTGTATGTTTTTAACTTCCTATAATGCTTCTGTGCTACTCTCAGTTATATAGGCTTAGCATCCTTTAAGGCATGTGATTGCAAGAGTTCTATGCTTTTCTACAAAATAGTAAAAAAAATGAAGAGTACATCTTGTATGGTTCAGGAATACAGAAATTTCAAATCCACAAACAAGGAGTCTATTCATGAAGCAATTTTTAGAGCACATGGGTTCTTAGATTTGTCCTGTTCCATTTAACTGTTGCTAGTCAAAAAGGCATCAGAAGCCACTTTTTATATTCATTATCTAGTTATGTTAAATTTTCATTAAAAATGACATAATTATTTCAGGAAGGTCTTTCTTAATTTTGGAAGTTCTGTGAGCCCAATTTGATAAATTGATCTCTGAGATGAAGAGATTGCAGTCTAACTTCCAAAGTGTAGAGAACCATGAAAATAATACCCATGTCTCAAATTAATTATCATAGAATTAAAATATGAAGCAGTAACATGTTGAGCTTTGGACTCCTAAATTCTGGGGAAATGTTACGTATCATAAACTTTTAAGTACGCTATCTGATTTTATGTTTTCTCTTTACAGGTAAGAGAATTGAGACCAAAATCACTTATTCATATCACTATATTTATGACTAAATCATTGGGTTTTGACCTTATGAAATCCTATATCCTAACTCAAATACTGAAACACACATATATACACACATGTGCACAAACACATATACAAAATACAATTGTTGTTTTTTGTTTTTTCTTTAAAAACCATGATTAAAGTGGATTCTGTAGGTTGTACTAAAAGAAGCAATCTTGCCTTTAACCTATGCTCTGATTTTAAATGTAGAGCTTTCTGGGTGACTGGAAGGATTGAGTAGCATTGAAGAAATCATGTTTGTCATTTGATGGTCTGTCTAGAATAGGAAATTCCAGTAGCTGTAAATGTATAGCTAGAATAGTTTCTAAAAGAGGGAAAGACTTCTTCCTTTGGGTGCTCAGAAACAGTGATGCAATTGCTGCACTTATATCTTTGCTCATTCAGAAGGAAAAATGAAATTGTCTCTTGTGTGACACTCAAAATTTCAGATCAAAAAGAAAATCAAGGGTGAACAAGAGAGCCTAGAAAGAAATGAGATTGATTCCAAAATGTTGAAATAATTTGAATCACAAGGTTGTGATAGAAAAAACAGGCAGAATCCTAGGTCTCACAGGCAAATCAGTTTTGTCTGTTGTGTCCTAGTAAAAGACCACTGTAAAAGTGTAGTAAAGCTTGAAATCAGGGATGGTGATTCCCCCAGCTGTTCTTTTATTGTGAAAAATTGTTTTCAGTATTCTGATTTTTTTTCTTTCCAGATGAATTTGGGAATTGTTCTTTCCATGTCTTTGAAGAATTATGTTGGGATTTTGATAGAGATGGCATTGAATCTATAGATTGCCTTTGGTAGAATGGTCATTTTTACTATGTTAATTCTGCCAAACCATGAGCATGGGAAATCTCCCCATTTTCTGAAATCTTTTTCAATTTCTTTCTTCAGAGACTTGAAGTTATTGTCATACAGGTCTTTCACTTATTTGGTTAGAGTTATTCCAAGATATTTTATAGTATTTGTGTCTATATTTCTAAACTGGCTGTCTGTACGTAGTAAAATGAAGAGACCTCTATTTTTCACAAAGGTCAAGTCCAAGTGGATCAAGGACATCAACATAAAACCACATACACTGATCTCATAGAAGAGAAAGTGGGAAAGAGCCTTGAACTCATTGGCACTGGGGGAAATTTCCTAAAAAGAACTCCAACAGCTCATGCTCTAAGATCAAGAATTGACAAGTGGGACCTCATGAAACGGGAAAGCTTCTGTATGGCAAAGGACAGAGTCAATAAGACAAATTGGCAACCTATAGCTTGGGTAAATATCTTCACTAACTCCATATCTGACAGAAAGCTAGTATCCAATATTTAAAAAGAATTCAAGAAGCTAATCACCCAAAACCAAACAATCCAATCAAAAAATGGAATATAGAACTAAACTGAGATTTCACAGCTGAGGAATCTCAAATGGCTGAGAAGCACCCAAGGAGATGTTCAGAGTACTTTGTGGTCAGATAAATACAAATCAAACTGACCTTGAGATTCCACCTTATACCAATCAGAATGGCTAAGATCAAAACCATAGGTGAAACTCATGTTAGAGAGGATGTGGCGAAAGATGAACACCCCTTCTTTGCTAGTGGAATTGCAAACTGGTACAACCACTCCAGAAATCAATCTGGAGGTTCCTCAGAATATTGGAAATAGATCTACATGAAGACCCAACTAAACCACTCTTGGGAATATACCCAAGAGATGCCCCACCATGCCACAGGGGCACATTTTCTAATATGTTCATAGCAGCCTAATTTGTGATAGCCAGAAGCTGGAAACAACCCAGATGTCTGAACACAGAAGAATTGATACAGAAATGCGGTTCATTTACACAGCAGAATGCTACTCAACTATTATGGGTGAGGGCATCCTGAGTTTTGCAGGCAAATGGGTGGAACTAGAGAATGTCATCATGTCATCCTGAGTGAGATAACACAGACCCAAAAGGACATCACTGTATGTAATCACTAATAAGTGGATGTTAGCAAACAAAACAAAACAAAACAAAACAAAACAGGTCAACAAGCTGAAGTGAGTGCCCAAGTGAGGATGCCTCAGCCCCACTTGGGAGGGGGAAGAAAGCAATCACAAGTGGGGAGGGAGGGAGAGACCTGGGAAGGAGAGTAGACAGGGAGGGAGGGAGGGATGGAGGAGGGAGAAACCTGATCTGGTATTGGTTGAGGGAAAAGGAATGAAGCCCTGAGGACCAGCAGAAAGATTGGAAACAGGCAAACTCAGAAAAGAGGAGGTGAGGGTGGGGGTGAGGGTGGGGCTCCAGAATGCACCAGAGAACTGGGAGGTGAGAGACTCTCAGGACTCAAAGGGAGTCCTTAGATGAAATGCTCCATAGCAGGAAGAGGGAACTTATAGAGCCTATCTCTAGCAGGAATACAGGGCATCAAATGAAGGAGGGTGGGCATCCCACAGGTACAATTCTGACCCACAATTGTTCTTGACTGAAAGAATTACAGGGCTGTAAATGGAGAGGAGCCTGAGGAAAACAAGGTCCAGTGACAGGTCCAAAGTGGGATCCAGCTCAAGTGGAAGTCTCAAAGCCTGACACTGATACTGAGGCTATGGAGTGCTCACAAATGGGAGACCTAGAATGACTGCACTCCTGAAGAACAACAAACAGTTAAAAGAGTCAGATGCAAATATTTGCATCCACCCAACAGACAGAATTTACTAACCCCTGTTGTTGACTTAGAGAAGGCTGAAAGAAGCTGAGGAGAAGGGCAATCGTGTAAGAGGACCAGCAGTCTCAAATAATTTGGACTCTGGAGATGTTTCAAACACTGGACCACCAAACAGGCAGCATATACCCATTGATATGAGACCCCCCCAAGACACATACAGTAGAGGACTTCTGGGTCTGTGTTCAATCAGAGATGATGCGCCTAACCCTTAAGAGACTGGAGACCCCAGGGAATTTAGAGGTTAGATGGGGTGGGGGGCAGGGACATCAACTTGGGGACAAGGGTGTATGGAGGAGGTAAAGGATGTTGAACATTTAAAGGGTGGACAGCGGGGGACGGTATAATATAAAGTGTAAAAATAAATAAATAAATAAATAAACAAATTAAGAAAAAAAGAAAAAAGAAATAAAGCTGAGGTGGCCTTCTGGTCTCCACATACATTTTCATGGGAACCTGAAAACATATGCATCGACACAAACTCTTACACTCAAGCACACACATTTCTATGCCCAAGTGTATACACACATGTGCACACACACACACACACTCACACACACACACACACATACACACAAACACATACAAATCAAGTCTAAAGGACTGAACTAAATATTGCAGTCTGGTTTACCAATTCTCTGCAGTTGTATAAGCTATCTCCTCTAAACACTTAAGCAAATTATGTTCCATGTCCACATTCAAATCATTGAGGATTGCTATAGCATATATCTTACTCCCATGAGTTATGAGAGCTATGTGGCAATTTAAAAGTACTATCTGTTTCTATGACCAGGACTGGAACAACTAAGCTATTAGTATTGGATATAGCACAGTGGCAAAGGATCAGTCTAGCAAGTGCAGTCAGGATTTGATCACCAGTGCATATATGCATGTGCAAAGAAAAAAACTATCAGGATTTTAGAATTTATGGAGTTTGATGTACTTAATTATCATCTTTAAAAATATCAAGTGAATAGGAAGACATACAAGAAAGCCATTACTGCTAACAATGAATGTCTTGCACACTTTACAAAGTCTCTGATTTTATAATTAACAGAAATAAGTTTTTAGAAATATTGCTTGGGATGAAAAACTGAAAAAGTCTGTATAAGAAAAAAAAAACAAAGGCATCAAAGAAAAGGAAAAATGTCACAGTAAGGTGTTTACAGATAAATTCAGGGTACCTATAGAAGCTAGAATTCACAAAATTAAACAGATTGTGGAAGGAGGAGAGTAAGGGTCTAGAAAGGGTAATTATGAGGCCTCTAGCTTTTTGCTGACACTGGAAAATCAAAAATCCCAGGGAAGAGAGAACAGTTATTCTGTTATATCCAGAGTGTGTAGAAAAGAAACCTTTGGCGAATAAGACATCATAACGAGAATGAATTCTGGATATTGGATTTTGTTAATCAATATGTTAGAAATTTTTAACTACATATAATTGCATTAGATTAATTACCAAGTTCAGAAATTTAAACTAATTTTGACCATAATTTTGATAATATAACCAAAAATACTATTTCAGTCACATACCACTGAGTATATGTCAAATTTCATAATGATTTTGATAATTTACTAGAAATATAAAATATATGATGCATATTATGTAATATATTCAGTGCAATGGAGCGATGTAATAACTGTACAAAGCATTATGTATGTACACCTGCACTACTGTTATTGGCTCAGACTAATTTTCTTGATAAATCTGAATCAATCTGTGGGTACTGGAGATGGATTCCAGGTTCATTTATGAATTTTGATGTAATAATATCTGAGAGATAACATAATTATAAGAAGAACAAAGGGGTAAGGGGGCAAATGCATTCTTTGAAACCATAAATGCTTCTTCCTTTTATTATCTATCCAAATTAATTAACTCCATAGTTTACTTAGGCAAATGCTAAAGTTCCCTATAGCTTTATTTTGTTCTTTAAAAATAGTGTAAACCGAATCATGATTTTATACTTGCATTAGCAAAGTTATAATATGTGTGTGCATGCACACATGCACGCTTATGTGTATATGTTTGAAACTTTTCATGTATGTATGCAGGTGTGCCAGTGTCACAACATGTATATGTGTTGATCAGCAGAAAACAGCGATTGTCAGACCTCATTTTTCACTTTGTTGCAGATAGATTACTTGTTCACTGAAGTGTATGCCCATCTAGTTGACCCAAAAACTTCTTGAGACTGTCCCTTCTGGGTCTCCAGTCTTGACAAATGTACCCTGAGATTACAGCTGATCAGTGTGCTGCATATTGCCTTATGTGAGTCTTCGAGATCTGAATGAGACTGCAAAACTGAGAAGCCTTTACGGTTCAAAGCATGTTCATTTTTGAGGCCAGACCAATATCTTCTGATATCTCTTTCCACCTACTAATTACGTTTTATTTTATCTTAAAGGACATTTTCTTGTCCATCTTCAGTGTGGTGTATTGATCCACAATAAATCAAGAATAATGAGATGAAGATTTGCAAGAGGACTTAAGAGACTGAGAAATTACCATATCTCCTCATCCAGCACCAAGAGTAGCTGCAATGTTTTTCAGAAATTGACTTCAAATATTTTCAAGTTTTGACAGCGCTTAAATATAATCTTTGCATAATTGTGCAAGAAGAAGGTCAAGATTCAAACCAAAGTCAGATACACCAAAGAAAGTATTAGGCCTTTATTTTGATCACAAAAATTCAAACATGTTTATCAACACGCAACTCTGAGGATATATAATAAAAGCTAATGAATTATTTTTCAATTTTTTTATTAGATATTTTCTTCTCAAATGCTATCCTGAAATTCCCCTATAACCTTCCCTCGCCCTGCTCCCCTACCCACCCACTCCTACTTCTTGGCCCTGGTGTTCCCTGTACTGGGGCATATAAAGTTTGCAAGACCAAGGGCCTCTCTTCCCAATGATGGCTGACTTCTGCTACATATGCAGCTAGAGACATGAGCTCTGGGGGTACTGGTTAGTTCATATTGTTGTTCCTCCTATAGGGTTGCGGACCCTTTCAGATCCTTGATGCTATGGCATATGCCAGCATGATTTTGCTAAAAGGACCCTGATACAGCTGTCTCATGTGATGCTAGGCCAGTGCCTGGCAAATACAGAAGTGGATGCTCACAGTCAGCTTTTTGATGGAACAAAGGGCCCCCAATGGAGGAGCTACAGAAAGTACACAATGTTAATGAATTTTATAGAACTTTGGACATATAACTAAATTGTCAGTTCAGGAAATTTGAAGAATTTTAGTATTGAAGATTATCCTATAACATTCTCTGGTGGCAAAAATGAGAAGCTTTTACAGATTGTTTACAAACACAAAGTTTCTCAAAAGTGTTCTACACAGTTGTGTAACCATTTACAAAGAACCATGTGGATCTAACTCTTCCTTAAAAGGAATTGGGAAGTCTCACAAAATTCTTTATGTAAGAAATCAGTACAAGACAGCACTATGATCTGTAGATTTTATATATATATATATATTCACAATTTAATATTAATAATTTCGGTGAAACCAGTGGTTCAGCAGCCTGCAGTGTCAGGCCTGCATTTCCCACATATATCACAGTGGTACAGTCATGGGTTAAATGAGCAGGCTTGAAGTATTATTTTTTTTTTAAAAAATTGAAAGGTTGTGGCAGTAATAAAAAGGTTGAATGGTAATGCCTCTAATTGAACAGCAAGGCCTCTTTCCTATTAAGTCATTCTTTCATCTGTCTTTTTAATTATTTCATTATCATTTTGTACTGCAGTTCACAATGAAATGACCAATTGTCTTTAAGTGAAAGCTAATTATTAGGACTGAATTATTGTGCAATTTATTGATCCCTATGGTGGATTAAGGGCTTTAAGTTCGTCTAGACAGAATAGTTAGCAAAATGACAAAAGGAAACATATAAGACCCTTGGGAAGAATCCCTATGCTCCATAAGCAATTAATGCCTGCCAGGTAATGGAATTTAAGTTTATACTAAATCAGGCCGAGCTTTGACATTTCAACTGCCTTATAAACACATTAGTCTAATGAATTAAGACTTATGAATTGTGTTTAGACACAAGAAGGAATAGTAGGTCTGAAGTATTTTTAGCTCTTCACTGATTGAATGAAAAATAGATCATTTTGCTCTCTGAATCTGATGAAAAATTAAACATGTTCTTTGTGTTTCAGTTCATTCTGCTCTCTGTAGATGGATGTGTACTAGCTGTTTCTGTTTTTCTGTTTCCCAAAGAACTTTAATCTCCCTTATGGATATGAAATGTATGTAGTGATAAAGCAAGAAAGGAATGACGCTCTCTCTCTCTCTCTCTCTCTCTCTCTCTCTCTCTCTCTCTCTCTCTCTCTCTCACACACACACACACACACACACACATGATTACATTGTAAACAGCCTAAACCATGTCTCAATCCAGTACTGAGCTAATTTGAAAGCAATTTTTCAGTACACTGATCAGCAAGGCTTTGACCGAGCTAATGATGCAACATCTTTTTAAACATTAGAATTTGTTTTGAGTGGACTTTGAGAAGAGGTAGCTTAACTTTTCATACATTGACTTTCCATAAAGTATGTCTTCAAACTTTATTGCCAATCTCTTGTGATGTTTTTCCCATCTACCTACTGAAAAGAAAGTTTTTATTTACCACTGTACCTATTGACATACCAAACAAGTTTAAAGTTATATGCAATAACAAATCAATCAGTTTTATTTTCTCAAGTTTCTTTCACTTGGAAATCACTTTCTTGCAACAAAAACCTTGAAGAATATCTTGATAATAATAAGAAGAGCTGCTATTTTGGTCATGAACTGTAAAACCAGGGCCTTGTGCAGAATACCCAAATATTTTGGTAGTAAGGTAAATTTCTTCCAAAACAGCCTTCTTTCTGTAAAAATAAGTTAAAAATGCCATGGACTATTTGTTAAAGACACATCAGTACAATTTATCCAGAGAAACATTTGGATATTATATATCATATTATTTTAGGGGTTTCATTGCATGAATGTGACATTTTTAGGCACAAGAATTCATCTATTTGTCAAAGTGAGGAAGTGTTTGTTCCTGTTATATATGTGCATAATTTAGTAACTTGTATTTGGGAGTGCCAAAAAAGCTCCTTTAATATTAAATATAAGTCTTAATAGCAATGGCTACAGACTTTTATGGTATTTAAACTAAATTAATCAGTGAAGTATGATAAATTTGAAGGATTAAGCAGACTGCCTGCACTTAAATACAAACACTAATAGAGAATCTTGCATGAGGCAATATTTGTTGTTTTGAAAGTAGAATAAAAGGATAATTGGTAGGCTTCTCTTCATGGGAAAAAAAAAGATGAGCTTTCTCAGCCTAAGTAGTCAAATTAATGCCTAAGGAAATAGGGCACCTTTATTATATGTAGACATGATGTCCCCTACGTGATATCCATCTGATTTTTAAAATCCAATATAGAACTTTGCCTTAAATCATATGTCTGTGTAGTTGAATCCAAAGTGTGATCCTAGAGAAAAATGTTCCAAGATTTCCCAGGCTTATTAAAGTGAGTCTCCGTGTATGCCAATGCACATGATATCCACATAGCATATATTAAACTTTCTCTTGATATGGAAATTTAATTTTTAATTGGTAATTTTATTTATTTACATTTCAAATGTTGTGCCTCTTTCTGACTTCCTCTCTGCAAACCTCCTGTCTCCTCCACTTCCCTCCCCCCTGTTTCTAGGAGTATGCTCGTCTACATTTTCTTCTATACCCCACATTTCATGAAGTGGTGATGTCTATTAAAATAATACTTGAAATTAGTTTGAGTGATTCTAATACTTTTATATAGTAGGAAGTAAAACTTTAAGAAAATATTAAGTCTCTTTATAAAAATTAATATAAGAAGATAATCCTTGATAAGAATACATTCAAAGCCACATGAGTTATTTTCTCAGAATATAAAAGATAGTTGTGTTAGCTTTTATTTTCCCCCCATTGGTTCTCTCATGCAATATGTTCTAGCCATGTTCACCTCCCTTCTAATTCAATCCCCTTTGTTTATACAATAAACTTTCTGCCATTCTTATTCAAATCATTCTAAAAAAATTTTCTGCTGGTCAAATATAATGGTCTTGCACTAGGGAGTGGCCTATCTGCACAAACTCTCTCCCCTTTCCTGCAACCAAAAACTGCCATTGCTTCTAGAGTTGAGATACGATTGGATGCTCCATTCCTGTCTCCTTGCTGGGATGTGGCCTGGTTTGGCCTTACAAACAGGTTTTGGGCATGATGCAACAAAAACTGTGAGTTCAACGGCGCCTTGCCATAGCTAGAAGACAATGTTTCCTCACAATAATCCAATACCTCAGGATCCTAAATTTTTTTCTGCCACATCTTCTGTAATAATAATCCCTTAGCCTTGAGAGTAGGGTTCTACTATATGTGTTCTAAGGAAGCCTGAACATAATGCAGTTTTCTTATTCTCTACACTCAAGCCAGTTGTGAATTAGTGTTTATTTCCACCCATTGCGATTAGATGCTTCTCAGGTGTGTTATTATAGATGGAGTGATCTATGGACAAAACAATAAGTCGTTACACTTCAGTTTAGTACTGTATCTACTTAACAGCATGATAGTATTAGGTTCTTCCTTAGAGCTTATGACTTCTCCAGCTATATGTTCTTAGCATGATAATGATGTAAGGTATATGCTTAATCCTGTGTATTAAAAATTATATCCAAGCAGATATAATTCGTTTTTAATTCTATGATGTTAATGTCCCTACTTCACTAGCCTGTATGTTTTTCTGTAGCAGCCAATCTATAGATAAATGGGTTCATAGTTGGGGATCCCCAGGAGCCTTCAGTTCACTTCCCATCCCTATCAAAGCTACTCATTAAGAATAAAACTTCCAAGTTCATCCACTTTGATTTTCTCATATTCTATGACTCAAACACATGGTGTCTCCAATAGTACTGTATTATCATTCACTTCCTATTAGGTCATCCAGAGTAGTTGCAATAACCTGCAATATTTATGGACCTATAAGACCACATGTGCCAATAACTCTAAAAGAAGCAATTCATACCTAGCAGTGTGCTCTTTTTTAAAATTAAACACTGATTTTAAACAGGGCATTGTTGACATATTGTACAACTGCACCATATTCATTCAATATTTTTGCAAGTTCAGTTAGAAAATTGAAATCATGAGAATTGTGTCATCTATGCACAATGTAACAATGTTCGAAATCTATAGCACGAACTTCAGAAACTAGAAGCAAAGCATAGAAAATAAGTGTCTTTGCCAGAGCACCTGGGGAAGCCATCTTGGTTCCTGGATCCCGCTGAGATTAGTATGCGCAGGTGAGAGTGTGGACTACAGAAGCTAACTGCTTCTGGGACAGGTGGAAGCCACAGAGCTTCTGAGGCAGACACTGTTTCGGCTCCAAACATCCGGGTACCTTCACTTCCAGAGGAGAGGTGTCCACCCCACCCAGGTGGGCATTGCTGGAGCACCTGGGGGAGCCATCTTGGCTCTCAGATCCCGATGAGACTAGTCTGTGCAGGTGAGAGTGAGGACTACAGAAGCTAACAGCTTCTGGGACAGGCCCTATTTCAGGTCTTCATCTTCTGCCAGGAGGCAGGTCCAAATGCCAGATATCTGTGCACCTTCCCTGCAAGAGGAAAGCATGCCTGCAGACAGTGCTCTAACCACTGAAACTCAGGAGAGATCTAGTCTCCTAGGTCTGCTGATAGAGGCTAACAGAATCACGAGAGGAACAGGCTCTAACCACAGACAACTATAACAACTAACTCCAGAGATTACCAGATGGCGAAAGGTAAACTTAAGAATCTTACTAACAGAAACCAAGACCACTCACCATCATCAGAACCCAGCACTCCCACCTCAGCCAGTCCTGGGCACCCCAACACATCTGAAAAGCTAGACCCAGATTTAAAAGCATATCTCATGATGATTGCAGAGGATATCAAGAAGGACTTTAATAACTCACTTAAAGAAATACAGGAGAACACTGCTAAAGAGTTTCAGGTACTTAAAGAAAAACAGGAAAACACATCCAAACAGGTGATGGAAATAAACAAAACAATACTAGACCTAAAAAGGGAAGTAGACACAATAAAGAAAACCCAAGTGAGGCAACGCTGGAGATAGAAAACCTAGGAAAGAAATGTGGAGCCATAGATGCAAGCATCAGCAACAGAATACAAGAGATGGAAGAGAGAATCTTAGGTGCAGAAGATTCCATAGAGAACATCAGCACAACAATCAAAGAAAATGAAAATGCAAAAAGATCCGAACTCAAAACATCCAGGAAATCCAGGACACAATGAGAAGACCAAACCTACGGATAATAGGAATAGATGAGAATGAAGATTTTCAACTCAAAGGACTGCCAAATATCTTCAACAAAATTATAGAAGAAAACTTCCCAAACCTAAAGAAAGAGATGCCCATGAATATACAAGAAGCCTATAGAACTCCAAATAGACTGGACCAGAACAGAAATTCCTCCCAACACATAATAATCAGAACAACAAATGCACTAAAAAAAGATAGAATATTAAAAGCAGTAAGGGAAAAAGGTCAAGTAACATAAAAAGGCAAGCCTATCAGAATTACACCAGATTTTTCACCAGAGACTATGAAAGCCAGAAGAGCCTGGACAGATGTTATACAGACACTAAGAGAACACAAATGTCAGCCCAGGCTACAATACCCAGCCAAACTTTCAGTTACCTTAGATGGAGAAACTAAAGTATTCCATGACAGTACCAAGTTCACACATTATCTTTCCACGAATCCTGCCCTTCAAAGCATAATAACAGAAAAAAAAAAAAAAAAAAAAACAATACAAGGATGGAAACCACATCCTAGAAAAAGCAAGAAGGTAATCCCTCAACAAACCTAAAAGAAGACAGCCACAAGAACAGAATGTAAACTTTAACAACAAAAGTAATAGGAAGCAACAGTTACTTTTCCTTAATATCTCTTAATATCAATGGATTCAATTCCCCCATAAAAAGACATAGACTAACAGACTGGCTACACAAACAGGACCCAACATTTTGCTGCTTACAGGAAACTTATCTCAGAGAAAAAGATAGACACTACCTCAGAATGAAAGGCTGGAAAATAATTTTCCAAGCAAATTGTCTTAAGAAACAAGCTGCAGTAGCCATTCTACTTTCTAATAAAATCAACTTCCAACCCAAAGTCATCAAAAAAGACAAGCAGGGACACTTCATACTCATCAAAGGCAAAATCTTCCAAGAGTAACTCTCAATTATGAATATCTGTGCTTCAAATGCAAGGGCAGCAACATTCATTAAAGAAACTTTAGTAAAGAACAAAGCACATATTGTACCTCACACAATAATAGTGGGAGACTTCAACTCACAACTTTCATCAATGGACAGATCGTGGAAACAGAAACGAAACATGGACACAGTGAAATTAACAGAAGTTATGAAACAAATGGATTTAACAGATCTGTACAGAATATTTTATCCTAAAACAAAAGGATATACCTTCTTCTCAGCACCTCATGGTACCTTCTCCAAAACTGACCATATAATTGGTCACAAAACAGGCCTCAACAGATACAAAAAAAATTGAAATTGGCCCATGCATCCTATCAGATCACCATGGACTAAGGCGGATCTTCAATAACAACATAAATAATAGAAAGCTAACATTCACATGGAAACTGAACAGCACTATTCTCAATGATACCTTGGTCAAGGAAGGAATAAAGAAAGAAATTAAGGACTTTTTAGAGTTTAATGAAAATGAAGCCACAACTTATGGGACACAATGAAATTTCTAAGATGGAAACTCATAGCTCTGTGTGCCTCCAAAAAGAAACTAAAGAGAGCACACACTAGCAGCTTGACAACACACCTAAAAGCTCTAGAACATAAGGAAGCAAATTCACCCAAGAGGAGTAGATGGCAGGAAATATTCAAACTCAGGGGCAAAATCAACCAAGTGGAAACAAGAACAACTATTCAAAAAAAAAAAAAATCAACCAACCGAGGAGCTGGTTCTTTGAGAAAATCAACAAGATAGATAAACCCTTAGCCAGACTCACTAGAGGGCGCAGGGGCAGCATCCTAATTAACAAATCAGAAATGAAAAGTGAGACATAACACCACATCCTGAAGAAATCCAAAATACCATCAGTTCCTTCCACAAAAAGCTATCCTCAACAAAACTTGAAAACCTAGATGAAATGAACAAATTTCTAGACAGATACCAGGTACCAAAGTTAAATCAGGATCAGGTTAATGATCTGAACAGTCCTAAATCCCCTGAAGAAATAGAAGCAGTCATTAATAGTTTCCCAACCAAAAAAAGTCCAGGACCAGATGGGTTTAGTGAAAAGTTCTATCAGACCTTCAAAGATCTAATTCAAGTTCTTTACAAACTATTCTATAAAATAGATGCAGAAGGTACTCTACCCAATTCATTCTATAAAGTCACAATTACTCTGATAACTAAACCACAGAAAGACTCAAAAAGATGAGAACTTCAGACCAACTTCCCTTATGAATATTGATTAAAAAAATACTCAATAAAATTCTTGCTAACCGAATCCAAGAACAAATCAAAACAATCTTCCATCCTGACCAAGTAGGTTTCATTCCAGGGATGCAGGGATGGTTTAATATACAGAAATACATCAAAGCAATCTGTTTTATGAACAAACTCAAAGAAAAAAACCATATGATTATCTCATTAGATGCGGAGAAAGCATTTGACAAAATCCAACACCCATTCATGATAAAAGTCTTGGAAAGATCAGGAATTCAAGGCCCATACATAAAAGCAATCTACAGCAAACCAGTAGCCAACATCTAATTAAATGGTGAGAAGCTGGAAGCAATCCCACTAAAATCAGGGACTAGACAAGACTGCCGACTTTCTCTGTACCTATTCAACATTGTACCTGAAGTCCTAGCCAGAGCAATTCGACAACAAAAGGAGATCAAGGGGGATACAAATTGGAAAGTAAGAAGTCAAAATATCACTTTTGCAGATGCTATTATAGTATATATAAGTGACCCTGAAAATTCCACCAGAGAACTCCTAAATCTGATAAACAGCTTCAATGAAGTAGCTGGATATAAAACTAACTCAAACAAGTCAATAGCCTTTCTCTATACAAGGGATAAACAGGCTGAAAAAGAAATTAGGGAAACAACACCCTTCTCAATATTCACAAATAATATAAAATACCTTGGCATGACTCTAACTAAGGAAGTGAAAAATCTGTATGATAAGAACCTCAAGTCTCTGAAGAAAGAAATTAAAGAGGATCTCAGAAGATGGAAAGATCTCCCATGCTCATGGATTGGCAGGATTAATATAGCAAAAAGAGGCTATCTTGCCAAAAGCAATCTATAGATTCAATGTAAGCCCCATCAAAATTCCAACTCAATTCTTTAATGAATTAGAAAGGGCAATCTGCAAATTCATCTAGAATAACAAAAAAACCTAGGATAGCAAAACCTCTTCTCAAGGATAAATGAACCTCTGGGGGAATCATCATGCCTGATCTAAAGCTCTACTACAGAGCAATTGTGATATAAACTGCATGGTGCTGATATAGCAACAGACAAGTTGACCAATGGAATAGAATTGAAGACCTAGAAATGAACCCACACACCTATGGCCACTTGATCTTTGACAAGGGAACTAAAACAATCCAGTGGAAAAAAATACAGCATTTTCAACAAATGGTGCTGGCACAACTGGTGGTTATCATGTAAAAGAATGTAAGTTGATTCATTCCTATCTACTTGTACTAAGGTCAAATCTAAGTGGATCAAGGAAATCCCCATAAACCAGAGACAGTGAATCTTATAGAGGAGAAAGTTGGGAAAAGCCTCAAAGATTTGGGCACAGGGGGAAAATTCCTGAATTGAACAGCAATGGCTTGTGTTGTAAGATCGAGGTTTGACAAATTGGACCTCATAAAATTGCAAAGCTTATGTAAGGCAAAAGACACTCTCAATAAGACAAAAAGGCTACCAACAGATTAGGAAAGTATCTTTGCCTACCCTAAATCAGATAGGGGACTAATATCCAATATATATAAAGAACTCAAGAATGTGGACTCCAGAAAATCAAAAAACCCGTTTAAAAAATGGGACTCAGTGTTAAACAAATAATTCTCACCTGAGGAATACCGAATGGCTGAAAAGCACCTGGAAAAATGTTCAGCATCCTTAATTATAATGGAAATGCAAATCAAAACAACCCTGAGATTCCTCCTCACACCAGTCAGAATGGCTAAGATCAAAAATTCAGGTGACAGCAGATGCTGGCGAGGATGTGGAGAAAGACCAACACTCCTCCATTGTTGGTGGGATTGCAAGCTTGTACAACCACTCTGGAAATCAGTCTGGTGCTTATTGGACATGGTACTACTGGAGGATCCTGCAATACCTCTCCTGTGCATATATCCAGAAGATGTTCCAACCCGTAAGAAGGACACATGTTCCACTATGTTCATAGCAGCCTTATTTACAATAGCCAGAAGCTGGAAAGAACCCAGATGCCCCTCAACAGAGGAATGGATACAGAAAATGTGGTACATTTATACAATGGAGTACTACTCAGCTATTAAAAAGAATGAATTTAAGAAATTCCTAGGCAAATGGATGGACCTGGAGGGCATCATCCTGAGTGAGGTAACCCAATCAAAAAAGAACTCACATGATATATACTCACTGATAAGTGAATATTAGCCCAGAAACTTAGAGTACCCAAGATATAAGATACAATTTGCAAAAAACATGAAACTCAAGAAGAATGAAGACCAAAGTGTGGACACTTTGCCCCTTCTTAGAATTGAGAACAAAACACCCATGGAAGGAGTTACAGAGACAAAGTTAAGAGCTGAGATAAAAGGATGGACCACCTAGAGACTGCCATACCTGGGGATCCATCCCATAATCAGCCTCCAAATGCTGACACCATTGCATACACTAGCAAGATTTTGCTGAAAGGACCCTGATATAGCTGTCTCTTGTGAGGCTATGCAGGGGCCTAGCAAACACAGAAGAGGATGCTCACATTCAGCTATTAGATGGATCTCAGGGCCCCAATGAATGAGCTAGAGAATGTACCCAAGGAGCTAAAGGGATCTGCAACCTTGTAGGTGGAACAACAATGTGAACAGTACCCCCCAGAGCTCATGTCTCTAGCTGCTTATATATCAGAAGATCGCCTAGTAGGCCATCAGTGGAAATAGAGGCTTATTTGTCCTGCAAACTTTATATGCCTCAGTTCAGGAAAATGCCAGGGTCAAGAAGTGGGAGTGGGTGGGTAGGGGAGTGGTGGGGGGAGAGGGCATCAGGGACTTTTGGAATAGCATTGGAAATGTAAATGAAGAAAATACCTAATAAAGAAATAATAATAAAAACAAAATAATTGTCACATTTATAGAGTTGCAAAGCCCACCTCCATTCCATATCCATAGATATGAACTCTAAAATGAATCCCTTAAAAAATGAATAATGCTAGAAAATCACCATATTGGTTTCCAGTGATACTACAGAGTGTTTATAAAAATAGCATGGGTCAAAAACATAATGTGAACCATCAAGTTGGGCAGAATAAAAAGACAGAAATAAGTCCAAAGAGCCACAGGCACCTGAATATTCTGACAAAGATGCAAAAAGCATTTATTCAAGAAAAGAAACAAACTCCTCAACAAAATGCTGTGAAAAAATTGGATATTTCAAAAAATTTAAGATAGGTCATTATATCTCCCTGGACATGAAAATCAATGTTACGGTATGAAAAACAACTTTTCATAAGGTCTAAGCTTCTGAAGATATTCCACAAAAGCAGAGAAAATGTTCATTATTATGTAGAGGCAAGAGTGTTCTAAAGAGAACATCAGTCACATAAGAAATATGGCCAGTTATTAACTAATTAGACTTTATGAAATTAAGAAGCTTCTGTTATTTAAATTAAGAAAATTGTTATTTAAAAAAAGACCTAGCCTACATAATAAAAGAGACAATTTGGGAGATATATACTTGACGTATCTGACATTTAAGAATAATAAAAACAAAACAAGAAAAAATAACCACATCCTATGTTTTTAAAAGTGGACTGAATGGCTGACCAGAAAGTTCTTTCTCAAAGAAGAAATAATACAAATACAAATGCGTAATATTTTAAAGTATATTCATCATCCTTAATTATGAGGGAAATAGATATTAAAAATAGCTTAAATTCTATCTCACAACACTCAAAATGAGTATCTTCAGGTACCTATAAGATAACAAATGCTGGGATGAGGACAGAACATGTAATTATTTACCACTGAGAGAGTGAGTAAACTGACACATTCATTAGGACGTGTGAAGTTTAAAAACTGAAACTCTGGGAAAGGGACTGGAAAGAGTCTAAGAATCAGGAGGGTACTGAATTTGCTTTGAGCTTGTGTCTATTAGGAAGAATAGATGCTATTCCCATAAATTAACATAACTGGGTAAAATGAACTAAGCCAGGACAACACTGGGCATGTAAAGGTGAGTTGGAACATAGTCCAGAAATAGAATCATATGAGCAAACTTCTGACTGAATATGAGAAAATTCCAAGGAAACTGAGGGTGTTGTGCCCTCAGTTTTATCAAATAAAGAAATTGATCTTGGAATATGTTTTCTTGTTGCTCCCAGCTGTAGGGAACAAGAGTGTGTTTCCTTCAGATTACTCATTATTGCTTGTTCTTGGTCAATTAAATGTTTAAACTTTTCTTTTTATGTCACTCTGAAATAAAACATGGTTTTGCACATAAAGCTTGTCCTTGTTATTATGTACAACTTAACTCTTGAAATGTTCATTAGTATGAAAATCCTTAAGCCTTAGAGTAGTGGTTCTCAACCTTGCTAATGCTGCAATTCTTCTTCTTCCTCTTTTTTAAATATAGTGCTATAGTTATACATCAAAATACTACTAGGTCATATAAAATAATGAAACAGTCATCTTCAACACTGTGGGTGCTGCTATGAAATAAAATAAATGTAATGAACCAGGTACAGAAAAATACCACATGTTCTTACTTGTGCTTTAATCTCTTTCCCATTGCTGTGACAAAGCATCTCACAGGAGGATGGTCCCAGGTTACAGCCCATCAAAGCAAAGAATTCAAGGCTGTAGGAATTTGATGCAGTTCATCACAACCAAAGTCCAGAGAGCAGTAGAAGATAATGGAACAGTGTTCATGAAAGTATTGGAAAAGCCCAGATATGTAAGTATGACAGCACCATAGTACAGAATGAGAACTTCTTGTTACTGTTATTTTATTAATTAATTAATCTATTTATCTATTTATTTATTTTGATGGTTGGACATTCATTTATTTATTTTTATAGGATATTTTCTTTACTTACATTTCAAATGTTATACCCTTTCCAGATTATCCCCCCCCCCCGGAAACCCCTTCTTCTATCTTCCTTCCCCCTGCTTCTATTAAGGTGTTCCATCACCCACCTACCAACTCCCACCTCACCACCCTGGCATTTCCCTACAGTGGGTCATCGAAGTTTAATAGGACCAGGGGCCTCTTCTCTCATTGATGTCCAACAAGGCCATTCTCTGCTATATATGCAGCTGGATCCCGGGGTCCCTTCATAGGTATTCTTTGGTTGGTGGTTTAATCCCTGGTATCTCTGGGAAATCTGGTTGGTTGATATTGTTGTTGTTCCTATGGGGTTGCAAACCCCTTCAGCTCCTTCAGTCCTTTCCCTCACTCCTCCATTGGGAACCCTGTGCTCAGTCCAATGGTTTAGGCTTTGGCAGAGCCTCCTAAGAAACAGCTATACTAGGCTCCTGTAAGCATGCACTTCTTGGCATCCAAAATAGTTGTCTGTGTTTGGTGACTGTATATGAGATGGGGCCCCAGGTGGGGCAGAGTCTGGGTGGCCTTTCCTTCAGCCTCTGCTCCACACTTGATCTTTGTATTTGTTCCCATGAGTACTTCATTCCCCTTTCTAAGAAGGACTGAAGCATGCACACTTTGGTCTTCCTTATTCTTCAGCTTCATATGGTCTGTGAATTGCATATTTGCTATCCTGAGCTTTTGGGCTAATATCCACTTATCAGTGAGTTCTTACCATATGTATTCTTTTGTAGTTGAGTTAACTCACTGAGGATGATATTTTCTAGTTCCATCCATTTGCTTAGGAATTTCATGAAGTCATTGTTTTTAATAGCTGTGTAGTACTCCATTGTGTAAAATGCACCATTTTTTCTGTATCCATTCCTCTGTTGAAGGACATCTGGGTTCTTTCCAGTTTCTGGCTATTATAAATAAGCCCGCTATAAATATAGTAGAACATGTGTCCTTGTTATATGTGTAGCATCTTTTGAGTATATGCCCAGGAGTGGTATACCTTGATCTTGAGATACTACTATGTCCAATTTTCTTAGGAACTGCCAAACTGATTTCCATAGTGTTTGTACCAGCTTGAAATCTGAACAACAATGGAGGCATGTTTCTCTTTCTTCGCATTCTCACAAGCATCTGCTATCACCCAAGTTTTTGATATTAGCCATTCTGACTGGTGTGAGGTGGAATCTCAGGGTTGTTTTTGTTGTTGTTGTTGTTGTTGTTTTGTTTTGTTTGACCTTTAACTTTATCTGCATTTATTTTATGCTGAATTTATTCCCGGGCCATGAGTTTTTGTCTCTTCTGTTTCTTCTGGGATATCTTTTTCTTCTGTGCAACCTCCTTTTCTGGCTTTGAAACAATCTGTTCCTTCTCAGTGAGGATCATCTCAGTGTGGCAGGGGGAGCTCATGTATGGGTTAATCCGGCCATGAGCTCTGTAGGTTCATCAGCGCATCTTAGGTGCCTTGTTCATCTGGATGTGTTCAGTGACTACAGAATCTACATCTAGACCCTTAAGTTCAGCATTACTCTCTGCATTTTTAAGCATGTGCAGCAAAAATTCAGCACTCTTTTTTGGCCACCGACCCTGTGTCCAGCCCCACTGTTTGGCATGGGCGCACCTACCGACTCTAATATTATACCGCCGAAATGGCACACATTGCTTCTTTAAGTGACATCCTTCAGATGCTTAGTGGCTTTGAGGATATGCATACCCTTGATGGGCTGGGCAGTTTTCCGGGTGTTCTTAAAGTGAACACAAAGGTTTGAACCTCTTGATTTGCATGATTTTGTGGGGTTTTCTGGGTCAAGAGAGTAGCGAACCATCTTGGTAGGTGACCTCTGGACGCAGGGTTGTTTCTGTTTGCGTTTCCCTGATGACTAAAGATGTTAAACGTTTCTTTAGGTGCTTCTTAGTCCTTTGAGAATCCTCACTTGAGAATTCTTTGTTTAGCTCTGTATCCCATTTTTAACAGATTTACTTGATTCTCTAAGGTCTTACTTCTTGAGTTCTTTGGATATATTGTATATTAGCCCTCTTTCAGATGTAATATTGGTAAAAATAATTTCCCAATCTGTTGGTTGCCATTTTGTCGTATTGACAGTTTCCTTTGCCTTACAGAACCTTTGCAATTTTACCAGGCCCTATTTGTCTACTATTGATCTTAGAGTATAAGTTATTTGTGTTATGTTCAGGAAAATTTCCCCTGTACCCATGTGTTCAAGGATCTTCTCTACTTTCTCTTCTATTAATTTCAGTGTATCTGGTTTTATGTGGAAGTCCTTAATCCACTTAGACTTGAGCTTTGTACAAGGAATTAACTTTAATGCTGTTTCTCATGCTATGTTTACTCCAACCTTAAAATTATTTCATTGCTACTTCATAATCATAATTATACTACTGTTATAAATCATAATGTAAATATCTTATATTCAGGATATCTGATATGTGTCCCCAATGTCGCTATGACACTCAGGTTGAGAATCACAGTCTTAGAGTATAAAGTGTCTGAATAAAGATGTCTATGGCATTAGAATTTAGTCTGCCTCATATATTTCTTCCATTCTTCAGGCCCTATCATGTCTAGAGCAGTAACAATGGTTCATGAGGGTAAACATCTGAGGAATGCTGAGAAAAGCCAAAATAGTCTACTCCAGGGGAGAATATACCAATGTGTCAAGTGGTAACAAATTATTTGTCATAAAATATATATACAAATAATATTTTATAGCCTGACAATGTATTTATGCATTTATGACTAAAATGGAGGTGATGAACTTGAAAAAGAACACAGAGGGTTATATGCAAATCTTTGAAGGGATGAAAGGAAAGGGGAAATTATGTGATTATATTATATACAAAATAAAATGTAAAATTAAAAAATTAAAGAGGGAGCAGAAAATTAAAACTGTAAAGCCCAAGCAATTTATGAAAACCACATAATGACTTAACATAGTCAAAGCCAAATGGACGGTTTAATAAATATCTGACCATGTTAAGTCAATAGAAAAAAGGTGATTCAGAGTTAAAAATCTGAAATTCCCATATAGACTAATAACATAACTCCTAGGAACATACCCAAAAGTCTATATATCATACCACAGAAATACTTATATATCTATATTTATAGCTGCCATAGTTATATTATGAAGAAAACAAAATCACTTTTGATGTCAATCAACACATAAGTGGCTTATAAAAATATCATATGTATATACAACATATTTCAGTCATACAAAATAAAAATTACAGTATAAGGCAAGCTAGACAGCACATATGTAAACCACTATCTGCACTGAGAACTTGAACTTGAATCTGATCTCTTCAAGAGATCAGGTGAAAAGAGAGAACGAATTTCACAAACTTTTCTTTGACTTACATGTGCGTGCTATGTCTGTCTTACCCATTATATCACCTACAACTTTACAAAATCATGAAATTTCCAGAAAATGTATAGACTGCACATATTATACTAATTAAAAAACCCCATGATAAAAACCACATAGATGTTCTTCCTCATATAGATCCTAACTTCTAATTGCTCATGTTTATTTACATGGAAGTGAACGTGTGTAGACACCCACTGACTAGAAAGGCGTCTATCAAATGGGGAACTACACCTTTCATAGAAATAGCACTATAAGAAGGACACATGCTCCACTATGTTCATAGCAGCCTTATTTATAATAGCCAGAAGCTGGAAAGAACCCAGATGCCCCTCAACAGAGTAATGGATACAGAAAATGTGGTACATTTACACAATGGAGTACTACTCAGCTATTAAAAAGAATGAATTTATGAAATTCCTAGGCAAATGGATGGACCTAGAGGGCATCATCCTGAGTGAGGTAACCCAATCACAAAGGAACTCACACAATATGTACTCACTGATAAGTGGATATTAGCCCAAAACATAGGATACCCAAAATATAAGATACAATTTGCTAAATGCATGAAACTCAAGAAGAATGAAGACCAAAGCGTGGACACTGTGCCCCTTCTTAGAATTGGGAACAAAACACCCATAGAAGGAGTTACAGAAACAAAGTTTGGAGCTGTGATGAAAGGATGGACCATCTAGAGACTGCCATATCCAGGGATCCACCCCATAATCAGTTTCCAAATGCTGACACCATTGCATACACTAGCAAGATTTTGCTGAAAGGACCCAGATATAGCTGTCTCTTGTGAGACTATGTCGGGGCCTAGCAAATACATAAGTGGATGCTCACAGTCAGCTATTGGATGGATCACAGGGCTCCCAATGGAGGAGCTAGAGAAAGTACCCATGGAGCTAAAGGGATCTGCAACCCTATAGGTGGAACAACATTATGAAGTAACCAGTACCCGGAGCACTTTACTCTAGATGCATATGTATCAAAAGATGGCCTAGTCGGCCATCACTGGAAAGAGAGGCCCATTGGACATGCAAACTTTATATGCCCCAGTACAGGGGAACACCAGGGCCAAAAAAATGGGAATGGGTGGGTAGGGAAGTGGGAGGGGAGAGTATGGAGGACTTTTGGGATAGCATTGGAAATTTAATTGAGGAAAATACGTAATAAAAAATATTAAAAAAATAGCACTGTTAATTAAATTGTAACTTATGGTTTCTGCCATGTGTCAAAAACCTAAAGAGTCACAATTGATTATGGATTAGGACTTAAAGGTTTAGGAGAAATCTTCCGTTACAGTGTTTTGTGTTTTGTTCACTTTCAGAAACATTCTATTTTATTTTAAGTAACATCATGCAAGAGCTGTGGTTTTTGCATACTTCTGTACATTTTATAATTTTTTAAAAATTTTCTGTGGACATTGCTTCTGATTCCTTTGATCTTTCATTAATTCTCATAATGTAAGTTCAACTTGTAAACTAAATTTAAAAGAAAAGAAAAATAATAAAAGCTTTATTTTAATGAAGGCTACAAAAATTTATTCTTTATTTCTGTAGAATATTTAATACTTTAGGTTTGCCTTTGGGTCTACATATTTTGAGCTAAATGTTATTTTCTTCCTATGTATGTAGCTAAGGTACAGTGTTGTATGAGTCTGGTGTGTTATGTGAGGTAGGGATATTCATGTTACACTGATCTAAGTGAGACACCATTTGTCAGGTTACTTTGGCATCTTGTTCAAGTCTGAAGAGTCCTGTTAAAGGCTCATGTATTCAAGATGCATTCTCTACCTTTTGGACGTCTTTGGAAAACTGACTGCATTGTGCAGCTTTGGTCTAACACAAGACTAGTTCTCTCATGAAATCATGTTCTTTTTTTTACAATTAGCAATGATCACACCTCAGAAAAACCTCATTGGCTACTACACTGCCACTGTGCAAAGCTCCTGTTATTTGTTTGTCTGTCTGTTTGTTTGTTGTTTTTTGTGTTTTGTTTTTTTCGAGACAGGGTTTCTCTTGTTGCCTGGCTGTATTGTTACATTCCAACATATACACTTCCCAGTCTGTACAGTGTTACTTGTATATATATTTTCAGGGGGAAATCATGGGAATTAAACAGAGGCCTTTTCAGTATCACACAGTGTAATGAAAAATTTAAGGAAATTTTAAAGAAACTTTTGAGATCAAGGCAGTAGAAAAAGCATAGCAGCTTGGGTGCTATGAGAAGTCATGTTAAAGAAAGACCTCCCTGGACGTGGTGGCACACGCCTTTAATCCCAGCACTTGAGAGGCAGAGGAAAGTGGATTTCTGAGTTCGAGGCCAGCCTGGTCTACAAAGTGAGTTCCAGGACAGCCAGGGCTATACAGAGAAACCCTGTCTCGAAAAACCAAAAAAAAAAAAAAAAAAAAAAAAAAAAAGACCTCAAACCATTACCCTCTCCATTTTCTTCACAGCCACGATTTGTGAAGGAGAAGAAAAGAAATAGTGACTGTTAGAGAAAAATAAACAACAAACTGAATATACAAAACATTAGTGAAGTAAAGAGCTGGCCACAGATAGTTATAGGGCTGTCAAATTAAGGAGAAAAACAAAAATAAAACAAAGAAACCACAACAAAAACAGAAGAAAGGAAAAGAAATAACCAAAGGAGCATTTCCATTGACACAATAAGAAACCACACATTTTTCTTAAATTAATCATTCTATTTGTTTACATCTCAAATGATATCCCACTTCTTAGTTACCCCTCCACCAACCTCCCATCTCTCATCCACCCCTGCCCTCCCCCTCCTTTTTGCTTGTATGAGGGTGCTCCCCCACCCACCCTTACTCTCCTGCCTCACTCCTCCATCATCCCCCTACACTGGGGCATCAAACCTCTCAGGGACTAAGGGCCTTCCCTCCCATTGCTGTTAGGTAGGTCCATCCTCTGCTACAAATGTATCTGGAGCCAAGGATCCCTCCAAGTATACTCCTCGGTTGGTGGCCTAGACATTGAGAGAACTGTGTGATCAGGCTAACCTATGTTGTTTTTCCAATAGGATTGCAATCCTTCTCTGCTCCTCCAGTCCTTTTGCCAGCTCCCCCGCCAGGTTCCCTGAGCTCAGTCTGATGGTTGGCTCCAAGCATCTACATCTGCATTGATCAGTTTCTGGCTGCAACAGACAATTTTAAAACATGAAAATTCAATATAATAGACTAACAGTCAATTTTGAGGTATATAGTTTATAAAATATTTTGTTTCTGTTTTGAAAATTTTTGATTTATGTTAAATAATATAGCTTACCAATGTACTCAGAGGCCTAATATGTTCTGTGACATTGTTAATATACACATACATTCTTTTGTTTGTTTGTTTGTTTGTTTTAAAGTTATTTACTCAAACGTTTATATTTTCTTCGTTTGATTTATTTCTAAAATAAAAACTGCATTAATATCTTATTTAATTTGTTTATCTTTTAAGTCACAGATTATGAGATCTATTTCTTCTATTATGCTAGTCTATTATTCAAAAATATCCACTTTTCTCTGTTCAGCATATGTCTTTCTTCATCTTCAGAAGGTAACAATTTTTAGTTATATTTTTCTAAATTTATTTATAAGTTTTACAAGCTCATCTCATGCTGCCAATTTGGCTAATCACATTACAATTAGTAATATATACAAATATGCTCCTGATTTATATATATACTTAATATTAACAGAATATTTTTATTTTAATTAATGTATTTGCAATCTTCTGGTTTCATATAATTGCATTATTAAAGGATAAAGGCTAGAGATATGGATGACTCAGTGGAAAAAGATCCCTTGTTGGAGAAGGATTAGAAATTGAGTTGGGATCTCCAAAAGCTATGTAAAGAGCCAACACTCTCCATGGCCACACATGCTTCCAGCCATGTGCTGATATGGGTTGAGGATGTAGGAAGCCAGCTGAAAATCAAGCTGCAACTGAGCTTCAGGTTCGGTGAGAAAGTACTCTCCCAAGAATTCAAGGTGGAGTGCTACGTAGTGGCACATTCTTGTATCCACACACAGTACGAAAAGATGGCAATACTTTTGTCCAACAATTTTGATTTTCAGTTTTCAGATAGGATATTTCTTAAAATATTTTAGTTTTGCTTTTACATATGCATCTCCCTTCTCACAGATATGGAAGTAGGTATTATATTACAGACAGAAGGTTTTATGATTTTCACCTTTTAATTTACATGCCAAGTATCATATCTTCATGTACACTCATATCTAATATGCCAGCAAATAGAAGGTTTCTTAATGTTACTTTTACTTGTGGGTTTCTGGTGATTGTTTTCTTAGACACTTAAATTAATTTTACACATTTACGTGGTCAAGTTTGTTTTGTTTTTCTCTGGGATACATTTATATGTGTACTAACTTCTTGAGTAACATTTTTCTAGGATTTTAAAATTTTTATTTAATAGTAGGTAAGTATTTTTTTCTCATTTTCCCCTGAAAGATAACATATTTTTAATATGACACTGGAAAACAGAAGGGTAAAGCAAGGAATACTAAGTTAAAATCAAGTAGTTTCAAAGCAGAGGCTGCTGGCAGCTTTCATTACTGCCACCCCTTGGGTACCAGGTTCATCAGTACATTCTCTGATGTTCAAAGATACTCCTTTTTCCAGGTCTGCAGTCAACAACCACTCCTTCCTGCCTTTTAAGGAGGTTAATGATCACATGTTAAGTCCATCCAAATAACCCGAGAAAAGCTTCTATTTTTAGATCTTCTCAGCTATCTGAAAAGCCTTGATAATCTCATTTATCTGAACACCTTTGTCCAGAGATTAGGATGGGGATGTTTCGGTGAAGGCACTTCTCCAAAAAGTTACTCTTAAAATATTGAGCCTGTCAATAGGAATTTGGTTATTTTATGTATATCTGTGGGTTAGTTTGTTGTTGTTTAGTTTTTATTCTTTAGTTCAAGAAATAAGTCTGTTTACAGAATTGTACATGGTGACAAATATTTTATCATTAGGAAAATTAACAATTCTTCATAATTAAATTGGATTTCTAGGGGGTTTTTTGTTTATATTTTTTCTTCCTTAGTTTTTAATAATCTGCTTTTCTTTGCATTCTGGGCACATTTCTGAAATGTATCCTTCATACTGTTCACTTGATTTTCTGTAATCAATCCAATAGGGATTACATCCAATGTAGATTTTTATTATTTCAGTCTTATGTTGCAAGCCCCCACCAGCTCTTACATCTTAACTCACTTTTTTTTTCCTTAAGGCTTCTTGCTTCTGTTTCATATAAGTCATTTCCTATTGAATTATTTTGAGGACAACAAGCTGCTACTTGCTTGAAAAAGAAGTCTTTTTTTTTTCTTATGAAGGTTATTTTCAAGGATATATTTTCCCATGACTATTAGGCACAATTTCCTCTTTCTTTGTATTACAACAGTAATTCATAGAAGAATTTTATTTGCCTTGAATGAGCAGAATGTCTGCCCTTAGGGTAGATGCTGTGTCTCTTAGCTCCAGTTAGTATTTATTCCAATGGTAGGTGGTAGGTGATCCTCTTAAATCTCAGCCCGAAGCACAAGTGTAAGCTTGATTTGCAATTCCTAGAGTAGTTCTATAAACTAAACTCAGATCATCTGCTGCTTCAAGGCTAAGCTCCTCTCCTCCCAGCATTCACTTACTGTTAGAATCCCTTGGACATAAAAAGCAGTGTACTATCTAATTCCTTCTTCCCCTGTGCATCCTCACAGTTTCAGTTCTCTGATTCTGAACATAACTTTAGATTAACATAGTTCTACTTAGGTGTAAGAGGGAGAGAAGCTAATGGTTTATACAAATGTTTTCTGACTCTAGGTACATTTCATCTACTTACATTATATTTTGAAAACAAATTAAAATTTAATGGTTTCTAATTTGACATGTTTCTCATGTTTCCCATTTAATATTACTAAAATAAGTTTCATACCTTAACCCACTGTCTGTTTCTAGATAAAGTTTTATTGGTATACTTCTAGTAATGTTCTGTTTGTTAGGTTGATTTTCTATATTTATCTAATTGATTTTTGTCTTCACTTTTACTTTTTATTTCCTTGTGTTTGCTTATTCTTCTGTTTTTAGTTAGTTTCCTTGGATGGAAACCAAATGACTAACCTTAGCTATGTCTGCTTTTCTAGCATCCATTCAACACAATAAGCATTGTTTCGCTCTAAATCACTGTTTCATAGGATACTATTTCTGTTTTTAACCTAGTTTAAAATAATTTTTAAATTTTGTCACTAGCTTATCTGTTTTTCAGAAATAAACTATTTGATCTTTCAGTTGTAGAGAAAATTTTAATCCAGCAACATGTCTTCCCTGGCAATGAATCATATCCAAAGATATGTTCTGGCTGGGATACAGACACACCCTTAGTAAAGACTTTTAATCCTGAGCAATGAAGGTCAGGTTAGTTTGTAAAAGGAAGCAGCTAATTTTGAAAGTGACATTGTATTGTGTGCAGAAAAGGTGATGAATCAAAGAAAGATTTAAGAAAATGAGTTAGAGATATGATAAAGCTGAAGCCTGCCTCGCTGAATAGTTGTAACCATTTTGTTTCATGCCTGCCAGCGATCTAATTTTGTTCTTGTAATATGCCTGCCAGCTACTTCATATTGTTGCTGTAAAATTGTTGCAGAGAATAACTTGACTCAGAACAGGGTCAAACTGACCACATACTCTGTTATATTCTGAGGTTTCCTAATCTTAAGACATTCCAAAACCATAAGTGCCACTGAGGACCAATCAAAAAGATGTCAGCTTGAACTGTTTTGTTTTAACTACAACAAAACAAAACAAAACAAAACAAAACAAAACAAAACAAAACAAAACAAAACAAAACAATACCTTGGCAAAGGCTATCAACCTGGCAGCCCTCCCCACACCTGCTTATGAGCTAATTATGGTTTTTCCCGTACATGAGCTGACTGTGGAAAACATTCAGGGTCCAGTATTAACTCCCGAGTCTAGACTGCACTGGTTATTTTTTATGTGTGCATTCAATAAACCAGCCTTGTTTAATTGAGACCAGAATATGAGTGGTTTGTGTAGCTATCCCGGAACCCCAGCAGATATGTCTAACTCATGAGAGAACTTCTCAGAAAAGAGAGGTTACTTAAGAGCAGAGAAAGAGAGAGAGAAAGAAAGAGGAGGGCAGAGAGACAGAGAGACAGAGACAGAGACATAGACAGAGGACAAAGTAGAAAGGGTGGTGTTATGAGATCTGTATTTCATTTTTACTGGGACAGATTGATAAAGACAGGTTAGGGAGAAAACAACCTAGACATAGCTGAAGACAGACTGAGCCAGAGAATGAGAAGAAAATAAGATTAGAACATATTGCCAAAGAGGTCAAGTGGAGCAACTCAGGCAGTACCTGAGAGGAGCAGGAATGAATCAGTGAGCTTGGAAGACTACATTGTATGGAAACTAGAAGCTTCCAGGCCTAGGCCTAGGGATTTTTAGGGTAAAGAAAGAGACTCTGGGTTCAGCTTGGTTATGGCTCTCAGCTTACCACTTCATTTGAGAAAATAAAAGGATCATTTATACCCAGTCTTCAGGGAATTTTGTAATTCTCCTTCTGGTGTTGATTTCTAGTTTAATTCTTCTGTAGTTCAGTAGCAGTGATCATCTGTTTTATATTGTCATGTCTATTAAGTTGAATGTTATGAATAAGATTGTGGCTTATCTTGGTAAATGTTCCACATGAGTTTTTAAGTAATATGTCAACTTTTGGTTGGAGATTGAGCTTCAGTTTTCACTCCTGAAAAGAATAATGATAGTGAGGGAGTTTATACCATGCCCTGTAAACTTCCATGACTTTGAAGACTTTGATATAGTCTTAATTTTCTGATTGTGAATCTTTATTGTTCTTCCAAGAAAATGATAGATTCTGTAATAAGGACAGATTATGCAATGACTTCAAGGTAATTGTACCTGTTTTTCTCCATGTTGTTTCTGAGTCTGGTGCCAGGGAGATATATACAAAGCCTGGTTACATGTCCTTGGAATAATGAACACCTTTTTATTACACTAACACTGCATCTTCTATATAAACTTAATAGAACTACTAACACTTGATTTTTTTTTACATATTTTTATCAATTGGTTGCTTTATTTATTTACATTTCAAATGTTGTCCCCCTTCCCAGTCACTCCTCCACAGACCCCTCATGCCATCCCCCTTCCCTTTGCATCTAAGAGCATACTACCCCATCTATCTGCCCACACCCAACTCACCCGTCTAATATCACCCTACTCTGGGGCAATCAGCCTCCACAGAGCTAAGGGCCTCCTCTCACATTGATGCAAGACCAGGAAATCCTCTGCTACCTATGTAGCTGGAACCATAAGCCTGTCCTTGTATAGTCTTTGACTGGTGGTTTAGTCCCTGGGAGCTCTGGAAGGTCCAGTTAGTTGATATTGTATTCTTATCAATCAGGTTGCAATCCTCTTCAGCTCCTTCATTCTTTCCCCTAACTCTTCCATTGTGGTTCCTGGACTGAGTCTGATGGCTGGCTGTGAGTATCTACATCTATCTTAGTCAGGTGCTGACAGAGCCTGGACAGCCATACAAGGCTCTAGTATATAAGCACTTCTTGGCATCAGCAATAGTGTCCTTGTTTGGTGTCTGCAGATGGGATGGATCTGTAGGTGAGGTGATCTCAGGATGCCTTTTCCATCAAATGGATGATGTTTTGATGTGTTCTTGAATTTGGTTTGTGAGACTTTTATTGAGTGTTTTTGCATTGATATTTGTAAAAGAAATTGGTTTGAAGTTCTCTTTCTTTGTTGGGTCATTGTGCAGTTTATATATCAGAGTAATTGTGGCTTCATAGAATTAATTGGGTAGTGTTCCTTCTGTTTCTATTTTGTGGAATGGCTTGGTATTAGGTCTTCTTTGAAGGTCTGATAAAACTCTGTACTGAATCCATCTGGTCCTGGGCTTTTTTAGGTTGGGAGACTATTAATGTCTGTTTTTATTTATCTAAGGGTTATGGGATTGTTTTGATCATTTCTCTGATCCTGATTTAACTTTGATACCTGCTATCAGTCTAGAAAATTGGCCATTTCTTTCAGATTTTCCAGTTTTGTTGACTATAGTCTTTTGTGGTAAGATCTGATGATTTTTTTGGATTTCCTCAGTTTCTCTTGTTATGTCTCCATTTTCATTTCTGATTTTGTTAATTTGGATACTGTCTCTGTCTTCTGGTTAGTCTGGCTAAGGGTTTAATCTGTCTTGTTGATTTTTCTCAAAGAACCAGCTCCTGATTTAGTTGATTCTTTGTATATTTCTTTTTGTTTCTACTTTGTTGATTTCAGTCCTGAGCTTATTTCCTGCTGTCAACTCCTCTTGGTATATTTGCTTCTTTTTGATATAGAGCTTTAAGTTGTGTTGTCAAACTACTAGTGTATGCTCTCTCCAGTTTCTTTTTCAGAACTATGATATTTTCCTCTTAGCACTGCTTCCATTGTGTCCCATAAGTTTGGGTGTGTTGTTGCTTCATTTTCATTAAACTCCAAAAAGACTTTACCTTCTTTCTGAATTTCTTCTTTGACCAAGTTATCATTGAGTAGAGTGTTGTTCAGCTTACACATGTATGAGTGGGTTTTCTATTTTTTATTTTGTTATTGAAGATCAGCCTTAATCTGTGATGTGATGATCTGTTAGGATGCATGGGATTATTTCAATCTTCTTTTATCTGTTGAGGCCTGTTTTGTGACAGAATATTTTGTGAGTTTTGGAGAAGGCACGATGAGATGCTGAGAAGAAGGTATGTATAATCTTTTGTTTTAAAATAAAATGTTCTATAGATATCAGTTTAAACCATTTGGTTCAGAACTTCTGTTAGTTTTACTTGTCTCTGTTTAGTTTTTGTTTCCATGATCTGTCTAATGATGAGAGTAGGGTGTTTTAGCCTCCCACCATTATTGTCTGAGGTACAATGTATGCTTTGTACTTTAGTAACATTTCTTTTATGAATGTTTTTGTCCTTATATTAGGAACATAGATGTCCAGAATTGACAGTTCATCTTAGTAGATTTTTCCTTTGATGAGTTTGAAATGTTCTTCCTTATATTTTTTATATCTTTAGTTTGAAAGTGTATTTAATTTGATATTAGAATAGCTACTCCAGCTTTTTTCTTGGCACCATTTGCTAGCAGAATTGTTTTCCAGCCTTTTACTCTTAGGTAATACCTGTCTTTGTCATTGAGATGGGTTTCCTGTATGCAGCAAAATGTTGTTTCCAATCTGTTAGTCTATGTCTTTTTATTGGGGAATTGAATTCATTGATATTAAGATATTTTTAAGGGAAAATGATTGTTTGTTGTTGTTATTTTTGTTGTTAGAGGTAGGATTATGATTATATGCTTATCTTCTTTTGGGTTTGTTAAAAGAAGATTATTTTCTTGATTTTTGTAGGATGTAGTTTCCCTCCTTGTGTTGGAGTTTTCTATTTATTATCCTTTGAATGGGTGGATTTGTTGAAAGACATTGTGTAAATTTGTTATTGTCATGGAATATCTTGGTTTCTCCATCTATGATAATTGAGAGTTTTGTTGGGTATAGTAGCCTGGGCTGGCATTTGTGTTCTCTTAGTGTCTATATGGTCCTGTCCAGGATTATCTGAGTTTTATAGTCACTGGCGAGAAGTCTGGTGTAATTCTGATAGGTCTGACTTTATATGATAATTTGACCTTTTTCCCTTACTGCTTTTAATATTCTTTCTCTGTTTTGTGCACTTGGTGTTTTGATTATCATGTGACAGGAGGAATTTATTTTCTTGTCTAATCTATTTGGTGTTCTGTAGGCTTCTTATATGTTCATGGGCATCTCTTTCTTAAGTTCGGGAGTTTTTTTCCCTATAATTTTGTTGAAGATATTTACTTGCCCTTTAGTTGGGAATCTTCACTCTCTTCTATTATCCTTAGGTTTGGTCTTCTCATTGTGTCCTGGATTTCCTGGATGTTTTGTGTTAGGATCTTTTCGCATTTTGCATTTTGCATTTTCTTTGATTATTGTGTCAATGTTTTTTATGGTATCTTCTGCACCTGAGATTCTCTTTTCTATTTCTTGTATTCTTTTGTGATGCTTGCATCTATGACTCCTAATCTCTTTCCTAGGTTTTTCTGTCTCCAGAGTTATCTCACTTTGTGATTTCTTTATTGTTTGTACTTCCATTTTTAGATTCTGGATAGTTGTGTACAATTCCTTTACCTGTTTTGTTCTGTTTTCCTTTAATTCTTTAAGGGACTTTTGTGTTTTCTATCTAAGGATTTCTACCTATTTATCTGTGTTCTCCTATAATTCTTTAAGGGGGTTATTTATGTCCTTTTTAAAATCCTCTATCATGAAATGTGATTTTAAATATGTAAATGAAGAAAATATCTAATAAAAAAGAAAAAATATATTAGACAAACATCAAAAAAATAGAAGAAGAAGAAGAAGAAGAAGAAGAAGAAGAAGAAGAAGAAGGAGAAGGAGAAGGAGAAGGAGAAGGAGAAGGAGAAGGAGAAGGAGAAGGAGAAGGAGAAGGAGAAGGAGAAGGAGAAGGAGAAGGAGAAGAAGAAGAAGAAGAAGAAGAAGAAGAAGAAGAAGAAGAAGAAGAAGAAGAAGAAGAAGAAGAAGAAGAAGAAGAAGAAGAAGAAGAAAAGAAAAGAAATGTGATTTTAAACCCAAATCTTGCTTTTCCAGTGTGTTGGGTTATGTAGGACTTGATGTGGTGGGAAAACTGAATTCTGATGATACCAAGTAGTCTTGGTTTCTGTTGGTAAGTTGTTTTTTGTTTTTGTTTTTTGTTTTTTGTTTTTTGTTTTTTGCTTGCCTTTCACCACCTGGTTATTTCTGGTGTTAGTTGGTCTTGCCTTCTCTGGCTAGAGATTGTCCCTCCTGTGGGGACCAGCTCTTTCCTGGTGGAACTTTTGTATAGAGGGCTGTGGAACAGCCAAAGTTCTGGGTACAGTTGGTGAGTGGAAGAATCCTGTCCCAGCTGCTCCACTGTTCCTGTGCCCCGTATGCTCCTCCCCGGTCCAGCCCTGAACAGTTATTGGAGAAAAAGTGACTATCTTACCTCTGAGCTCTGGAGTGGCACTCCTGAGAGAACAGCTCTCTCTTTGTGGGGCCTGTGCATAGAAGGCTGTGGAACAGCCTTAGCTCTTAGGGTGTAGATGGTGACTGGAAGGATCCTGTCCCAGCTCTCCAATTACTTTATGAAGGCACTCAGAGCTATGAATTTTCCTCTTAGCCCTGCTTTCATTGTGTTCCTAAGCTTCAGTATGCTATGCCTCCATTTTCATTATATTTTATAAAATCTTTAATTTGCTTCTTTATTTCTACCCTTACTAAGTTAGTGTTGAGTAGAGAGTTGTAGAGCTTCCATGAGTATGTGGACTTGTTGTTGTTTTTGTTTTATTGAGACCAGCCTTAGTCTTTATGATTCAATCTTATTGAATCTGTTGAGTCCTGTTTTGTGTCTGATTTTGTAGTTAGTTTTGGAGGAAGTTCCATGAAGTGGCGAGAAGATGGTATATTCTTTTGTTTTGGGGTGAATAGTTCTATAGATATCTGGCTGGGCCTCACTGGGAATGGATGGGGTCAGACCTGCAGAAACTAGATGCCCCAGAGTGGAGTGGTACCCAAGAAGGTCTCTTGTTCTCTGAGGAAAAGTGTTGGGGCAATGGTTGAAGGGATATGTAAGGGTTGGACTGAGAAGAGAGGAGGGAGGGGGCTGTAATCGAGATGTAAAGTGGATAAAAATATAAAGAAATTTACATTAAAATATTCTGAAGATTTATTTATATGTTTATCTGATGGTTAATTATGCTTATCATCTGATGCTATAAGCGCTGAAGGAATCTAATATAAAATGGTACACATAGAGGTAATGGGGGGATAGAGAAAGAGAGCATTGGAAGAAATGGTTGGAATGTGGAGGCATTAGGAACATTTCAGAATCCTAATTCAGTGGAAAGTTTCAGGAATCTATGAGGGTGATCCTAAAGAGGACTCCTCATAATGGAGGATATGGCATATGAACTGTCATCTTTTGTAGCCAGGCAAGACTTTCAGTGGTATGAGTGGTAACATTTATTTTAGTTGTTGGACAATGGGTAAGATGTAGATCCCTAAATAGCCCAGGATGATGCTAGAGTAAAAGGTCATTCTCTGAAAATTGGCTGCTGGGCCCTATTATGGAGGGCAACATTCACTCAGATCATTAAACATAGAGGGTCAAACTATTGACTGCATGGAGCATTCACCTCTACATTGTAGTCTCTTTGGTGCTGGAAGGTACAGGATTCAGGAGTAGAAACTTGGAAACCAACCCAGCCATAAACCCTCAATATACAATCTGTCTAATCTGCAAGATATGTTGGGGTAATTGGGGGCACAGAACTTGTGAGCATATCTAATAAATGTCTGGTTTATCTTGAGGTCCATTTAATGAGAGGAAGTCCACGCTCTACTGAATGGCCAGGGATTGAGACTAGATAGCCCAGACACCTAGAATTGGTAACTTGTCCAGTCATCACCAGGGAAACTTCATCAAGCAGCTTATGGAAGAGGATGCCCAGACCATTAGATATCATATGGAGAGAATCTGAATTAAAGATTTCCATCTGAATCATCTCCTTGGAGACTGGAGATCCCTGTGAAAGAGGGGAAGAAAAGATTGTACAAGTCAACAGGGATGTAAGACAACAGGAGAACATGACAAATTGAATCAACTGAGCAAGAAAATCACACAAAAGTTCACAGATATTGAGGCAGCAAGCATAGGGCCCGCAAGGGTCTGCACCAGATCATCTGCTATGGCTGTAAGCCTGGTGATTTCGTGGGACTCCTAATTGTGGGAGCAGGTATATCCCTGACATTTTTGTCTCCTCTTGAGATTATTTTCCTTTTATTAGGCTGCCTTGTCCATCCTCAGGATGAGGGCTTTTGCCTCGTGTTACTGTATTTTATTTTGTCATATTTAATTGTTTGCTCTTGTGTGTCAGTTCTTATCTGAAAGGAAGCAGAGTGGTAGTGGCTCTGGGGAAAATGGGAGGTGACAGGGGGAACTTGGAGTGGTAGAGGGATGGGAAACGGTTCAAGATGTATTGTATAAGAAAGAATCTATTTTAAACATAAAATAGAAAGATATAACATGAATAGCAACTTAAGCAGAATCAAAAAAAAAACCCAAAAAAACAAAAACAAAAAAAACAAATGTCATCTTCTTGGCCATAGAAAAATATATTAAAATTGTGGTCTTTTTATAAAGATACATTAAAAATTACATTAGACAGACAACAATATGTGTCACTATATTTGTTCATTAAGCCTGTCCTAGAACTATTTTTATTAGATATTTTCTTTATTTATATTTCAAATGTTATCCCCTTTCCTAGTTTCCCCTCAGAAATCTCCTATCCCCTCCCCCTTTCCACCTGCTCCCTAACCCAACCACTCCCATTCCTGGTCCTGGCATTCCACGATATTGGGGCCTAGAGCCTTCACATGACCAAGGGCCTCTCCTCCCATTGATGACCAACTTGGCCATCCTCTGCTACAAATATAGTGAGAGCCACAAGTTCCACCATGTGTTTTCTTTGATTGAGGGTATAGTTCCAAGGAGCTCTGAGGGTTCTGGTTAGCTCATATTGATGTTCCTTCTATGGGACTTCAGTCCCGTTCAGCTCCCTGGCTATTTCTTCTGGCTCCTTCATTGGGGTCTGTGTGTTCCATCCAATGGATGACTGTGAGCATCCACTTCTGTATTTGTCAGGCACTGGCAGAGCCTCAGAGGAGAGAGCTATATCAGGCTCCTGTCAGCAGGGTCTTGTTGACATCTACCTAATGACTAGGTTTGATGGTAGTTTATGGGGTGGATCTCCAAGTGGGGCAGTCAATGGATGGTCATTCCTTTAGGCTCTGCTCGGAACTTTGTTTCTATAACTCCATCCATGGATATTTTGTTCCCCATTCTAAGAAGGAACTAAATATCCACACTTTGGTTTTTCTTCTTCTTGAGTTTCATGTGTTTTGCAAATTGTATCTTAGGTATTCTTAATTTCTGGGCTAATATCCCCTTTTCATTGACTGCATATCATGTGTGTTCTGTTGTGATTGGGTTACCTCAGTCAGGATGATATCCTCTAGATACAACCATTTGCCTAAGAATTTCATAAATTCATTGTTTTTAATAGTTGAGTAGTACTCCATTGTGTAAATGTACCACATTTTCTGTATCCATTCCTCTGTTAAGGGACATCTGTGTTCTTTTCACCTTCTGGGTACTATAAATAAGGCTGATATGAACATAATGTTTCATGTGTCCTTATTTCAAGTTGGAACAACCCCTGAATATATGCCCAGAAGAGATATTGCTGTATCTTCCTGTAGTACGATGTCCAATTTTTGGAGGAATTGCAAAACTGATTTCCAGAGTGGTTGTACCAGCTTGAAATCTCAGCAACAATGCAAGACTATTCCTCTTTCTCCACATCCTCACCAGCATCTTCTGACACCTGAATTTTTGATCTTAGTCATTCTTACTGGTGTAAGGTGGAATCTCAGTGTTCTTTTGATTTGCATTTCCCTAATGATTAAGGATGTTGAACATTTTTTTCAGGTTCTTCTCAGCCATTTGGTATTCTTAGTTGAGAATCCTTTGTTTAGCTCTCTACCCAATTTTTAATAGGGTTATTTGATTTTCTGGAGGCCAGCTTCTTGAGTTCTTTATATATATCGGATATTAGTCTCCTATTAGATTTAGGATTGGTAAAGATCCTTTCCCAATTTGTTGGTGGTCTTTTTGTTTTATTGACAGTGTCTTTTGCCTTACAGAAGCTTTGCAATTTTATGAGGTCCCATTTGTCGATTCTGGATCTTATAACACAAGCCATTGCTGTTCTGTTCAGGAATTTTTCCTCTGTGTCCATATCTTTGAGACTTTTCCCCACTTTCTCCTCTATAAGTTTCAGAGTCTCTGGTTTTATGTGAGTTCATTGATCAACTTAGACTTGAGCTTTGTACAAGGAAATAAGAAATGATAATTCACATTCTTCTATATGATAATCGCCAGTTGTGCCAGCATCATTTGTTGAAAATGCTGTCTTTTTTCCACTGGATGGTTTTAGTTTCCTTGATAAACATCAAGTACTATAGGTGAGTGGGTCTTCAGTTCTATTCCATTGATCTACCCATCTATCACTGTACAATTACCATGCAGTTTTTATCAAAATTCCTCTGTAGTACAGCTTGAGATCAGGCATGGTGATTCCGCCAGAGGTTCTTTTATTGTTGAGAACAGTTTTTGCTATCCTAGGTTTTTGTTATTATAAATGAATTTGCAAATTGCCCTTTCTAACTCGGTGAAGAATTAAGTTGGAACTTTGCTGGAGATTGCATTGAATCTGAGATTGCTTCTGAGTTCTTCTTTGATTTCTTTCTTCAGATACTTGAAGTTCTTATCATACAGATCTTTCACTTCCTTAGTTAGAGTCACACAAAGGTATTTTATGTTATTTGTGAATATTGTGAAAGGTGTTGTTTCCCTAATTTCATTCAGAGCCTGTCTATCCTTTGTGTAGAGAAAGGCCACTGATTTGTTTCAGTTAATTTTATATCCAGCCACTGCACTGAAGCTGTTTATCAGGTTTAGGTGTTCTGTGGTAAAATTTTTAGGGTCACTTATATATACTATCATATCATCTGCAAACAGTGATATTTTGACTTTTTCCTTTCCAATTTGTATCCCCTTAATCTTTTGTTGTCTAATTGCTCTGGCTTGGACTTCAAGTACAATGATGAATAGGTAGGGAAAAAGTGGGCAGCCTTGTCTAGTCCCTGATTTTCGTGTGATTGCTTCTAGTTTCCCTCCATTTTGTTTGACATTGTCTACTGGTTTGCTGTATATTGCTTTTATTATTTTTATGTATGGGCCTTGAATTCCTAATCTTTCCAAGACTTTTATCATGAATGGGTGTTGGATGTTTTCAAATGATTTCTCAGCATCTAATGATATGATCATGTGGTTTTTGTCTTTGATTATGTTTATATAGTGTGTTACGTTGATGGATTACCATATATTATACCATCATGCATCCCTGGAAGGAAGCCTACTTGAACATGATAGATGATCTTTTTGATGTATTCTTGGATTCAGTTTGCAAGTATTTTATTGAGTATTTTTTCATCAATATTCCTAAGGGAAATTGGTCTGAATTTGTCTTTCCTCTTTGGATCTTTGTGTGGTTTAGGTATTAGAGTAATTGTGGCTTCATAGAATGAATTGTGTAGAGTACCTTCTGTTTTATTTTGTGAAATAGTTTGAGGAAAATTGGAATTAGGTCTTCTTGGAAGGTTTGATAGAACTTTGCACTAAATCCATCTGGTCCTGGGCTTTTTTGTTTGTTTGTTTGGGAGACAATTAATGACTGCTTCTATTTCTTTAGGGGGTATGGGGCTGTTTAGATCTTTAATCATAACTGGATTTAACTTTGATACCTGATATCTGTCTAGAAAATTGTGCATTTCATCCAGGTTTTCCTGTTTTGCTGAGTATAGCATTTTGTAGTAGGATCAGATGATGCTTTGGATTTCCTCAGGTTCTGTTGTTATGTCTCTCTTTTCATTTCTGATTTTGTTAATTAGGATGCTGTCCCTGTGCCTTCTAGTTAGTCTGGCTATGGGTTTATCTGTCTTGTTGATTTTCTCAAAAGAAAAAGAAAAAACAGTTCATGGTTTGGTTGATACTTTGTATAGTTCTTTTGGCTTCTATTTGGTTGATTTCAGCCATGATTTTGATTATTTTCTGCTGTCTATTCCTCTTGGGTGAATTTTTTTTCTTTTGTTCTAGAGCTTTTCGGTGTGCTGCCAAGATGTTAGTATGTGCTCTGTCTAGTTTCTTTTTTGTGGCACTCAAAGCTATGAGGTTTCCTCTTAGGACTGCTTTCATTTTGTCCCATATGTATGGGTATGTTGTGGCTTCATTTTTATTAAACTCTAAAAAGTCTTCAATTTCTTTCATTATTTCTTCCTTGGCCAAATATTCATTGAGTAGAGTGTTGTTCAGTTTCCACATCAACATTTGCTTTTTATCATTTATTTTGTTATTGATGATCAGCCTTAGTCCATGGTGATCTGATAGGATGCATGGGATAATTTCAATATTTTTGTTATTCTGTTGAGGCCTGTTTTGTGACCAGTTATATGGTCAGTTTTGGAGAAGGTACCATGAGATTCTGAGAAGAAGTTATATCCTTTTGTTTTAGGATAAAATGTTCTGTAGATATCTGTTAAATCCATTTGTTTCATAATTTCTGTTATTTTCACTCTGTCTTTATCTAGTTTCTGTTTCCAGGATCTGTCCATTCATTAGAGTGAGGCGTTAAAGTCTCCTACTATTAGTGTGTGTGCTGTAATGTGTGTTTTGAGCTTTAGTAAAGTTTCTTTAATGAATGTGGATGCCCTTGAAAGCATAGATATTCAGAATTGAGAGTTGATCCTGGAAGATTTTACATTCGATTATTATGACGTGCCCCTCCTTGTCTTTTGTGATAACTTTGGGTTGGAAGTTGATATTAGAATATTATTTGATATTAGATATTATTTGATATTAGATATTATTTGATATTAGAATGGTCACCCCAGCTTGTTTCTTTCGACCATTTGCTTGGAAAATTATTTTCCAGCCTTTTGCTCTGAGGTAGCATCTGTCTTTGTCCCTGAGGTGAGTTTCCTGTATGCAGCAAAATTTTAGGCCCTGTTTATGTAGTCATTCTGTTAGCCTGTGTCTTTTATTTGTGAATTGAGTCTATTGATGTTAAGAGATATTAAGGAAAAGTCATTGTTACTTCCTCTTATTTATGTTGTTAGAGTTGGGATTCTGTTCTTGAGGCTATCTTCCTTTAGGTTTGTTGACTTCTTACTTTCTTGCTTTTTCTAGGGAGTCATTTCCCTCCTTGTGTTGGATTTTTCCCTTTATTATCCTTTGAAGGGCTGGATTCATTGAAAGATATTGTGTGAGTATGTTTTTTTCATGGAATACTTTGGTTTCTCCATCCATGGTAATTGAGAGTTTTGCTGAGTATAGTAGCCTGGTTTGGCATTTGTGTTCTCTTAGGGTCTGTATAATATCTGTCTAGGATCTTCTGGCTTTCATAGTCTCTGGTGAGAAATCTGGTGTAATTCTGTTAGGTCTACCTTTATATGTTACTTGACCATTTTCCCTTACTATTTTGAATATTCTATTCTTATTTAGTGCATTTGTTGTTCTGATTGTTATGTGTCGGGAGGAATTTCCTTTCTGGTCCGGTCTATTTGGAGTTTTGTAGGCTTCTTCTATGTTCATGGGCATCTCTTTCTTTAGGTTAGGAAAATTTTCTTCTACAATTTTGTTGAAGATATTTACTGGCCCTATTATTTGAAAATCTTCATTGTCATCTATACCTATTATTTTTAGGTTTGCTCTTCTCATCGTGTCCTGGATTTCCTGGATGTTTTGAGTTAGGATCTTTTTGCATTTTACATTTTCTTTGATTGTTGTGTCCATGTTTTCTATGGAATCTTCTGCACCTGAGATTCTTTCTTCCATCTCTTGTATACTTTTGCTGATGCTCCCATCTATGGTTACTGATTTTTTTCCTAGGATTTCTATCTCCAGAGTTGTCTCCCTTTGTAATTTATTTATTGTTTCTGCTTCAATTTTTAGCTCCTGGATGGTTTTGTTCAATTATTTTACCTGTTTGTTAGTGTTTTCCTGTAACTCTTTAAAGGGGCTTTGTGTTTCCTCTTTAAGGGCTTCTAGCTGTTTACCAGTGTTTTCCTGTATTTCCTTCTTAAAGTCCTCCATCATAATCATGAGAAGTGACTTTAGTACCATATTTTGCTTTTCTGGTATAATGTTGTTTCCAGGACTTGCTATGGTGGGAGAGTTTGGTTTTGGTAATGCCAAGTAACTTTGGTTTCTGTTGCTTCTCCTTCTTATGCTTGCCTCCTGCCATCTGATTATATCAAGTGCTTGTTCCCCTCAATATATCTGATTGAAGAAGCTTGTCCTTCCTATAATCCCAGTTGATTGAGGACTCCTTAAAGTCCAGCTTCTCTGTGATTGTGGAATCTGTGAACCTGTGATTCTGGGTGTGTCAGAGTTCTTGGCAGTCAAGCTTCCTCTGAGACTGAGATCCTGCTATGACCAAGCTCCTTGTATCCTTGTCTCCTGTAATCCTAATAACCTGGGTATGTTACAGCACCTGGAATTCACGTCTCCTCTGAGGACTGTTGGGCTGTCTGGTGTGTTTCAAACCAAGGTGTATCAGTACAGATCAGAAAGAACCGGAGCTGCTGGTAAGGCAGGGCTCCCATGTCCTTGCTTTTGCTGTCACAGGCCTATCACAATTGGTTTGGAACAGAAGTTGTGTTCCACTCACCAGTAATTCTAAGATCGAGTAGAGAGTCCTCTGGGGACTCTGGCACCTTCCCCTGAGTTCCTCCCCAAGGTAAACAGGAGCTGGCACCAACAGGAAGGCACTTTTGCCCCTGGTCAGTTGGGTTTTCTGCTTCCCTGCTGCTGGCTCAAGCCTGGCATGATTTGTTTTTTTTTTGTTTGTTTGTTTGTTTGTTTAATATTTTTTATTACATATTTTACTCAATTACATTTCCAATGCTATCCCAAAAGTCCCCCATACCGCCCCCCACTTACCTACCCACCCATTCCCATTCTTTTGGCCCTGGCATTCCCCTATATTGGGGCATATAAAGTTTGCAAGTCCAATGGGCCTCTCTTTCCAGTGATGGCCAACTAGGCCATCTTTCGATACATATGCAGCTAGAGACAAGAGCTCCGGGGTACTGGTTAGTTCATCATGTTGTTCCAACTATAGGGTTGCAGATCCCTTTAGCTCCTTGGGTACTTTCTCTAGCTTCTCCATTGGGAGCCCTGTGATACATCCAATAGCTGACTGTGAGCATCCACTCCTGTGTTTGCTAGGCCCCGGCATCGTCTCACAAGAGACAGCTATATTTGGGTCCTTTCAGCAAAATCTTGCTAGTGTATGCAATGGTGTCAGCGTTTGGAAGCTGATTATGGGATGGATCCCTGGATATGGCAGTCTCTAGATGGTCCATCCTTTCATCACAACTCGAAACTTTGTCTCTGTAACTCCTTCCATGGGTGTTTTGTTCCCAATTCTAAGAAGGGGCATATTGTCCACACTTTGGTCTTCATTCTTCTTGAGTTTCATGCGTTTAGCAAATTGTATCTTATATCTTGGGTATCCTAAGTTTTGGGCTAATATCCACTTATCAGTGAATACATATTGTGTGAGTTCCTTTGTGATTGTGGTACCTCACTCAAGATGATGCCCTCCAGGTCCATCCATTTGGCTAGGAATTTCATAAATTCATTCTTTTTAATAGCTGAGTAGTACTCCATTGTGTAAATGTACCATAATTTCTGTATCCATTCCTCTGTTGAGGGGCATCTGGGTTCTTTCCAGCTTTTGGCTATTATAAATAGGGCTGCTATGAACATAGTGGAGTATGTGTCCTTCTTACCAGTTGGGACATCTTCTGGATATATGCCCAGGAGAGGTATTGCTGGATCCTCCAGTAGTAATATGTCCAGTTTTCTGAGGAACCGCCAGACTGATATCCAGAGTGGTTGTACAAGCTTGCAATCCCACCAACAATGGAGGCGTGTTCATCTTTCCCCACATCCTCGCCAGCTTCTGCTGTCACCTGAATTTTTGATTTTAGCCATTCTGACTGGTATGAGGTGGAATCTCAGGGTTGTTTTGATTTGCATTTCCCTGATGATTAAGGATGTTGAACATTTTTTCAGGTTCTTCTCTGCCATTCGGTATTCCTCAGGTGAGAATTCTTTGTTCAGTTCTGAGCCCCATTTTTAATGGGGTTATTTGACTTTCTGGAGTCCACCTTCTTGAGTTCTCTATATATATTGGATATTAGTCCCTTATCTGATTTAGGATAGGTAAAGATCCTTTCCCAATCTGTTGGTGGTTTTTTTGTCTTATTGATGGTGTCTTTTGCCTTGCAGAAGCTTTGCAGTTTCATGAGGTCCCACTTGTCAATTCTCGATCATACAGCACAAGCCATTGCTGTTCTATTCAAGAATTTTTCCCCTGTGCCCATATCTTCAAGGCTTTTCCCCACTTTCTCCTCTATAAGTTTCAGTGTCTCTGGTTTTATGTGAAGTTCCTTGATCCACTTAGACTTGACCTTAGTACAAGGAGTTAGGAATGGATCGATTCGCATTCTTCTACATGTTAACAACCAGTTGTGCCAGCACCATTTGTTGAAAATGCTGTCTTTCTTCCAGTGGATGGTTTTAGCTCCCTTGTCGAAGATCAAGTGGCCGTAGGTGTGTGGGTTCATATCTGGGTCTTCAATTCTATTCCATTGTTCTATTTGTCTGTCACTACACCAGTACCACACAGTTTTAATCACAATTGCTCTGTAGTAAAGCTTTAGGTCCGGCATGGTGATTCCACCAGAGGTTCTTTTATCCTTGAGAAGAGTTTTTGCTATCCTAGGTTTTTTGTTACTCCAGATGAATTTGCAGATTGCACTTTCTAATTCGTTGAAGAATTCAGTTGGAATTTTGGTGGGGATTGCATTGAATCTGTAGATTGCTTTTGGCAAGATAGCCATTTTTACAATGTTGATCCTGCCAATCCATGAGCATGGGAGATCTTTCCATCTTCTGAGATCTTCTATAATTTCTTTCTTCAGAGACTTGAAGTTTTTATTATACAGATCTTTCACTTCCTTAGTTAGAGTCACGCCAAGATATTTTATATTATTTGTGACTATTGAGACTATTGAGACTAATTTCTTTCTCAGCCTATTTATTCTTTGTGTAGAGAAAGGCCATTGATTTGTTTGAGTTAATTTTATATCCAGCTACTTCACCGAAGCTGTTATTCAGGTTTAGGAGTTCTCTGGTGGAATTTTTAGGGTCATTTATATATACTATCATATCATCTGCAAAAAGTGATATTTATGGGACGCAATGAAAGCATTTCTAAGAGGAAAACTCATAGCTCTGAGTGCCTCCAAAAAGAAACTAGAGAAAGCACACATTAGCAGCTTGACAACACAACTAAAAGCACTAGAACAAAAGGAAGCAAATTCACCCAAGAGGAGTAGACGGCAGGAAATATTCAAACTCAGGGGTGAAATCAACCAAGTGGAAACAAGAAGAACTATTCAAAGAATCAACCAATCAAGGAGCTGGTTCTTTGAGAAAATCAACAAGATAGATAAACCCTTAGCCAGACTCACTAGAGGGCACAGGAAAAGCATTCTAATTAACAAAATCAGAAATGAAAAAGGAGACATAACAACAGATCCTGAAGACATCCAAAACACCATCAGATCCTTCTACCAAAGGCTATACTCAACAAAACTGGAGAACCTGGATGAAATGGAGAAGTTCCTAGACAAATACCAGGTACCAAAGTTGAATCAAGATCAGGTTAATGATCTAAACAGCCCTATATCCCCCAAAGAAATAGAAGCAGTCATTAATAGTCTCCCAACCAAAAAAAGCCCAGGACCAGATGGGTTTAGTGCAGAGTTCTATCAGACCTTCAAAGAAGATCTAATCCCAGTTCTTCACAAACTATTCCACAAAATAGAAACAGAAGGTTCTCTACCCAACTCATTCTATGAAGCCACAATTACTCTGATACCTAAACCACAAAAAGACCCAACAAAGATAGAAAACTTCAGACCAATATCCCTTATGAATATTGATGCAAAAATCCTCAATAAAGTTCTTGCTAACCGAATCCAAGAACACATCAAAACAATCATCCATCCTGACCAAGTAGGTTTCATCCCAGGGATGCAGGGATGGTTCAATATACGGAAATCCATCAACGTAATCCAGTATATAAACAAACTTAAAGACAAAAACCACATGGTCATCTTGTTACATGCGGAAAAAGCATTGGACAAGATCCAATACCCATTCATGATAAAAGTCTTGGAAAGATCAGGAATTCAAGGCCCATACCTAAACATAATAAAAGCAATCTACAGCAAAACAGTAGCCAATATCAAAGTAAATGGTGATAAGCTTGAAGCAATCCCTCTAAAATCAGGGACTAGACAAGGCTGTCCACTTTCTCCATACCTATTCAACATTCTGCTTGAAGTCCTAGCCAGAGCAATTCGACAACAAAAGGAGATCAAAGGGATACAAATTGGAAAAGATGAAGCCTGGCATGATTTGATTGGAACCTATGTTGTGTTACACTCACCAGTGATCCTAAGATCTCATGGAGAGTCATCTGGGGACCATGGGACTGTCTGATGAGTTTGTGCCCAAAGTGACCTGGAGCTGACACAGACCTGAAGGGGGTCTTAGAACTATTTTAATGCTTTTTAAATCTATTTCTCATCTGCAAGGTTTTTTTTTCTCAATTTTCTTTTTCTAAGGCTAAAGAAAATTAACTCCATATTTGTATCACATTAAGATGAGTTTATAAATTTGTCTACAGCTATTATATTTTATCAAAGCCTAAATTTAACATCATGATTTAGTCTTCTTTGTTTTATATTTGCCCAACTGACAAAAAGTAAACTAACATTTCAATTACATAGCATATATATTTCCCCACTTCCATTTTATAATTAATTAAAATATTACTTTATGAAGTGATTACCAGATAATTTCAGATGTTATTTATTATATTATTCTCATTGAGTATATTCACATATTCATATATATTATTCTCATTGAGTATTATTTTCATTGAGTGTTTTCCTAAGTGTTACATTTAGTTCTTTTCTATTAACTTAATAAAGAACCTTCATGCTATTATTTTCTTACATCTAACTACTAAATTAGTTGCAAGATCAATTAATCTCTTACTATTAATATAAATTATGAAAGAAGGAAGCTGATCCTATGAACATCAAAATGGGATCTGGTTACCTCCTGTGCTTTGTAAACATTCTTGTGCTTTGATTTTTAATGTAACCAAGTTCTTCTTTCTAATATTATTGAAATAAAATGCATAAGACAGAAATTGTACATTGGTTTGATACTGATTCTGTTCTAAAATTGAATACAGGACATAGTGTAAATTTCTTATGAAAAGTTTAATTTTTATCCTTTGTAAGATTACTAACCAAGATTAATATGCCACTTTTCTCATATTAAGTTATGAATTTTAATAATAGATCTATCATTATTAAAATATAAGCATATATTTAAACAATATTTATATACTCAACAATCAGTCCCAATTGTTTTCTTTTAAAATTGGTTTTTTTAAATAAGTTATTTTATTTATTTATATTCCAGGCATTACCCAGTTAGTCCCCCAAACCACAGTTCCTTATCCCATATATTTTGCCAAACATTTTCCCAAATATTTATATATGCGAATGCCTGCATGCATGCATGCAAGTGTCTTGCGACTTGGAGTCAGAAAACAATATATCCTCTTCTTGATTAAAACTATAGATAGTCAAGTTCTTATATGTGTGTGCTTGTAAATGAACTCTGATGATCTGCAAGGTCCACAGTTTCTCCTTAGTAGTGAGCTCTCTCCATTCTTACAGGTGAGTAATTATTTAAATCATGTGTGGGAATTGCTCTTCCAGCACATAGTTCAGAGTCCATTGGTAGAAAATGATCCTTTGTTTAGTACATATTTGAGGTGACTCTGGATTCAAGCACCATAGGGACACCCTATCAGCTCTAACTCTAGGTTTAGGAGTTCCTATGTGGTTTTTTTCCCCTTTTGGTGGTTACTATTACATGTTACAAACAAGATAGCTGAGCAATCATGTCGTCAAGAGCTAAGCCAAAGTGAGAAGGCAGAGATCATATTTTCAAATTTAGAGTATTATTATTTAAGAAGTAAAAAAAAATTATAATTTTCCAAATGCTAAGTGAGACCCAGAAGAAAGAAGATTAGTTCTTATATTTCAATTTGATGGAAAGAATAGAGATGAGGAAAGAGAATTTACAGTTCATATAAGTTTTATTTAGATAAGAATTATTTCTTATGGAAGCCATGCAGTTTTAAAGATGGAACACATTTGAATAAATTAAATCAAAATTTGACCATTCCAAAATAAAAAGCAAGAGCCAAGCCTTTGTATATGTAAATGAGGTCTTTTTAAATGTACTTTTTAATTCTACTTTTTTTTTTTTTTTACAGAATACTTTTTGCATATCAAGCTAGCTAATGTGAATCTCAGGAAGGCTTCGTTAGTAAAGGAAATGGAAAGTTAAAGGAGGTTTAGTCAAAGTAGATAATATATGATTAGGAAGTTGGAAGAACAAGTTAGGAAATCAATATGCAGCTCCTCAAACTCTGGATCAAGGTGTTAGTATCTGTGCTTGATGACATGAAGAGAGGCTAGAGAGAGCATGAAGAGAGGAGATCGACCAACACCATTTCTGCCATCCATGCTTTTGTTAATGCTAATACCAAAACTACTCAGAAAGTACACATTCATTGAAATTAGAAGCTGTAGTGTTTAATTAATTTTTCTTTAAGGTTTTCATATCACCTTAAAAAGGGCTTTCTTCTATTTCTCCTATGTAGTTAGAATGCAAGAGGTTTTATTTCTCTCAGAAAATAAAATATATGATGGATTATAAAACTTCTCTTTGCATCAAACCAAGAACTTCTAATAGATGTAGAAGAAGACACCTCAGAAGAACTATTTTCTATTTGGATTGCATATTTCAACACATGGTAATGGGGGCAGGACCCCATAATAATTGTTTTAGATAATTTTTGTCTTTAAAAGTCATATCTTAGATATAGCCTTCTATTTTCCCCACATTCTGTGATAAATGAATGAAAAAAATTATAGCATTTTTGGTATGTTTTATAGCTGCCCACATTTCTGAAAACTCGGGTAATATTTATGATCCATGTAAAAGACTTTTCCTGTGTCCTGCAGCACATCAAAGACAAGGACAGGAACAGAAGCCTGTAAGCCAAATGTAGAGGCCAGATATCTTCCTAATACCATTTCCTCAACTTACTTCTTTGTCTGTTGCTCCCTGTGGCCTTTGGTTTCTATTTCTAGTGGATTTTCTTTTCTGTTTTCCTTCCTGTTTGTACTTCAGAATGAACAGTGATAAAAATGTAGCCTTTCGGACATGTAGCTTTTTTTTTTTCAACTCTCATACATTACATTCTAACAACAGCTTCCATGCTCTAGACCCTACCCCCATACACATCTCCTCTCTCGCTGATCCATTGCTCTTCCAGTTCTGTTTTGAAAATAAAAGTAGGGATATTAAAGGAATACAGCAAAACAAGATACAATATGACTAGATACAAGCCTTTATAGAAAGGCTACATTAGGCAACCCAAGAGGAGGAAATGGGTCCCAAGAGCAGGCAAAAGAGTTAGAGACAACTGCATTCCTATTGTTAGGAGTCCCACAAAATCCTCAAGCTAAACAACCACACCATGCATGGAGAGAACCCATCCACGCAGGCTTCTAGATTGTCATGCAGCCTTTTAAAATTGTTGCTGCCCTTACTTTAGGAACTGATGTTTACTTTCAAATATTTCTTTTTGGTTTTGAGATTATAATATAATAGCATCATTTCTTCCTTCCCTCTTTCTTATCTTCAAACCCTTCCACCCATACCTTCTTGCTGTCTTTCAATTACTCTTTTACATTATGTGTTTTCACATACACACACACAGACACACACATACTCCATATATAAACACAAATTCCACATATACATATTCCATATACATTCTAGATATTCCATACACATACTCCTGTATATTCCATTATATGTCTTTCTTATATATTCCAAATATTCTCCATATATTTTCCATATATACCCCATATATATTCAATTTAGCTTTCACATCTTGAAAAGTATAGTTTTATACAGCCATTTATGTGTGTTTTACTGGAGTTTGATTTATTTGTGTTCTGTATTAAATTCACTCCCTGGTGAATTCATGACCCTTTTAAATTATTTGGATTATTTATTTATTTATAGATTTAAAATCTTTTAGATTCTGTGTCCTAAGGTTAGTCTATGTAGAAAGTCTTCAGGGAGGCACACATTATTTTGGACTTCTAAGTTGTTTGTGTTTTTGTGATGAGCCCTGGGGGTATGGATTTATTTTACTGATTCACTGAGAGCTGGGAGACTGAGTCCTGCCTATATTGATGCCTATGCTTATTTTTCTTTTGCCAAAACATAGTTGATTTCATATCATGTAATAGGAATGTACAGGGTAGACATTATGGTGCTCAGTGCTGATTATTGGAAAGACAGGAGTTATTCTTCAGTGATAACTGGTTGTTAAGGATTTATTAGGGGTACCATAAATTGCTTGGTGGAAAATTTTAAGAAAACTCACTTGTCTAAACCTCCTTGGGTGCTTTGACCTGGAAAGACAGCAGTATATGAGACTTGACAGACTCATAAAGAAAAAAAAAATCTCATAAATTTAGGTCCTGGCTGGGTCTGGGCAAGAAGGTCTGGACTCAACCTGCTTTCTAATTATCCTTTTAATACAGTTTACCGCGCTCAGTGAACTCAAACCCAAACAGTGATTCCTTCTTGCCCAGATGTCTCAGTAATATCTGCCCTTTCTCTTCCCTCCTCCCATGCTCTCATGAAGGTCATATTCTACCTCAGTAAAACCTATCTTTTCTTCCCTGTCTGCCAGTGCCTGAAATTCACGTGGATCTCAGATTGTGATAACCAAATGTCTCTAGTGATATGTATGATCCAGACTATCAAGGGTTGACCTGACTTACAGTATCTCAAAAAAGACTAGGAGTTGTTATACGTGTCAATATGTGACTTCTAAATCAGGCATACTGATCCCAACTTCTTCATGAGCCAGAGGTGACAGGCTCTTTCATTGCTCATTTCAATGTCTTTCCCAATTTAAGCAGTTTGGATGCTGGGTCTTCCATGAATATCATAGTTTTGTTTTGTTTTGTTTTTGCATTGGATCACTACTAAGCATCTCTTTTGAGTACTGAATCATTTTTTCTCCCTTCTCAGAAATAATGAGTCTCCAAAACTTCTCTTATATTTTTTTCTTCCTTAATATGTGATGCTACCCAGGAGTTATAAGGCTTTGGATCTGGGGAATGTTTGTTTATTTGAATTACTTGCAGGAGCCTGGACAACTCAAAGTCATATATGTAACTGCAGTGTACTCAAACCTGGCTGAGAACTAACAAAAATATATACCCATACTTCCTGCATGACTATAATATATAATATAATATAATATAATATAATATAATATAATATATTACATATACTAATATGGATCCATAGTTCCCTGCACGACTATAATATATAATATAATATAATATAATATAATATAATATAATATAATATAATATAATATATACTAATATATATCCATACTTCCCTGCATGACTAGCAGGGGATTAATAAGGCAGGGAATTCTCTTTTCTACCAGCACTTCCTGCTTATATAATCCTAGAAAGGGATCTTGTAAATTTTGTACACTTTGGGATATGTATTTGTCCATTATTTACTTTTTGACCACTGTAAATTATATTTACTTCTCATGTCATAAGTAGCCTCATTCTAAGATGAAAGATTTCCATTCAGACAAAATCAAGAATTAGTACCACAATCTATATCATGTTGTGAAATGTAACATGGAGAGAATAACCATATTTAGCCCAAAATATTAATCTATAACTATTTTCAATTAATAATTCCTACCAAAATTTTTAAGCATAATAATGTTGTTAAATATATTTTAATTATTACTTTCACAGGGAAGTTACAACCAAGAAACCTTGATTTGAATAATAAAAAAATTCACAAAAGATTTGTATATCTTTTCATTCAATAATATAAGTGAATATTGGATCTTTTGGAGATTAGATTTCTTTTAAAATATTCTAATTAATTTTAATTATGTGTATTCATATATGTCCATGTGTGAGTATCTCCTTATAAGTAGAGGGGTCCATATAGCTCAAAAGCATCAGATTCCCCGGATCTGAAGTTACAGAACATTATTGACCTGCCTGTTGTGGGTACTAGGAATCTAATTCATATCCTGCAAACAGCAGCCCACCCACATAGTCAGTTAGTTAGTACTATCTCTCCAGCCGCATGTCCTATTGTTTAGAATTTTTTACAATTCATTATTATTATTATTATTATTATTATTATTATTATTATTATTACTAATACTGCTACTATCACTACTACTACTACTACTACTACTACTACTACTACTACTATTATTATATCTATATGCCCAGTCCAGTCGTTATCCTCTTTCTGGCCCACCCTCCTTCAGTTCCTCATCCCATTCCTCCTCTCCTGTGTCCAAGAGGATGTCTACAGCTCCACCACCCACTCCGCCAGACTTCCCCCATCCCACCCTGACAGGCCTCCCTACTCTCTGGGGCCTCAAGTCTCTCCATGGTTAGGTGCCTCTTCTCTCACTGAGGCCAGACCAGCAGTTGTATGTGTTGGGGGCCTGATATCATCTAGTGTGTGTATGCTGCCTGATTGGTGGCTCAGTGTCTAAGAGATCTCTGAGGTCCAGGTTAGTAGATACTGCTGGTCTTCCTATGGTGTTTAGTTTTTAAAATCAAAAATCAACTTTTCCAACTTTAAAAAAAAAATTGTATAGCAAACTGAATTTAAAGACTTTTAATTTTTTTTTAATCTATAGGGATGTTCCAGACATAAAATCCTAGAACAAATAATGGATGAAGATAAAAGATGCTCCCATTTAGAAGACAAAATTAACTTCATCATCTTAAATAAAACTTGTCCCATGTTATAAAAATGTCATACACTTCATCTTATTTTTGCATAATCATATCATCTTAAGAAATGTGTATTATGATTATAAATAAAAGAAAAATAGTTATAAAATTAAGGCATTTTGGCCTTTATTTTGAATTATTAGAAAGTTGATGACAACAGAGATTGAATGTTGCGAAAGAAGATAAGAATCAATTCCTCTTCAAATGGGGATAGTTTTTCCGTTTTAATGGTTTGTTCTGTATTCTTCATATTAACTTTTTCTAAAATGGCCAAGATTTAGATTAGCGACACCAAATAAAGTTTTTTTTTAATTAGGTATTTATTTCATTTACATTTCCAATGCTATCCCAAAAGTCCCCCACCCGCTCCTCCACCCACTCCCCCACCCACCCACTCCCACTTCTTGGCCCTGGCATTCCCCTGTACTGAGGCAGATAAAGTTTGCGTGACCAATGGGCCTCTCCACTGATGGCCCACTAGGCCATCTTCTGCTACATATGCAGCTAGAGACAAGAGCTCTGGGGGGGACTGGGTAGTTCATATTGTTGTTCCACCTATAGGGTTGCAGATCCCTTTAGCTCCTTGGTTACTTTCTCTATCTAGGTCCTCCATTGGGGGCCCTGTGATCCATCCAATAGCTGACTGTGAACATCCACTTCTGTGTTTGCTAGGCCCCGGCATAGTATAGAACATGTAATTATTTTACTTAATATTGAGACTTAGAAAAATTTCTCAGAGAAAATATGTGTCTCCTTTAAATTAGTGCAGTAAACTTGACAAACTTCAGTTTCATTTCAGTGTTTGCTTCCTGTTGAAATTCTCACCCAGATAGAATCAGTGTGTATCTGAAAGTCTCACAAAAATTTTACAGGTATTTATACATATGTGTGAGTAGACTGATTGTCACAAAATTTACATGAATTGGATGGTTTCTCTGTGGGTTCTAGGGTCTGAATTGTGTTTCTGTGGCTAGAATCCTTTAACCCCTCAGCAGCTCTTCAATCCAAGCCTCAATTTTCAAACCTTAGAAATTAAAGTTCAATGTTCCTGTCTCTGATTGGAATAGAACCACTTCCTAATTAGTAAGTGTTCTGGATATTTGTTCTGCTTCAATATTTTTGAAGAATAACACTGGGTCTCTAGTTCTCATATATCAGTGTTTAGTGTCACTTCTAAGTACATGGTAAAGCAACTTTAAAACAAAATAGAACATAACCTGTGTGCTAACCATTCCGTCTTAAACTTCATTCAACTTGAAAGTTAATTATGTTAGTGTGTGTGTGTGTAATGTAGATTAATAGTTTTATTGCACTTCTGTGGTTAGTCTCTGTTTGTTCTAATTTCTTCTTAGCTTCTTTTTAGCCTTTCAGTTAAAAAAAAAAAAAGCAAACAAACAAACCAGAAGATGTATTCCTTCAATTTAATGCTGATTTTGAGGTGTTTCTCCGGCACCATTGGATCAATGAAAAGTAAATAGCCTGCACTTCATACTTCACAGTGCAGTATTGATCTCTCTTCAGCTTTTGCTTCCCTTTCCCTGCATCGGTGTCTTCCAACCCCTGGGACTGAAGTGATTGCCACAGATTGGACAAGCTAACAAGCACATGATAAGGAAGAGGGATTTTGCGTCCCATACTCACACATGAGCTTGGGATATAAAGCCCTGTCTCTGTAAAGAGAGAACTGTGCCATGGTGTGTACATGACACAAGCCACTAAAGGAAGGAAATAGAAATAGAACGCCAAATAATTGAACCAGGAAGAAATATCTTATTTTCTATTTTCAATCTTTTGAGGTAGTGCTAAATTAAGTGGTGAACTCCTTTGTGAAGTGAGAGACAAGTAGCCTCGTTGAAAATACCACAAACTCTTAGTTTTGCCAAAAGACTGGATATTGGCAGCTGTGGGTAAGTCTACACAATTCTTTATCACATGTGATCGCTGGATAGTATTAATTACCTATGATTATGGGGTGGGGTTAGTTTGGTTCTTTTCAGAGACTAATTGTTTAAACTATGAGTTTGAGAGTAAGTATAATTAATTTTATTAAATATCTAACATTTTGAATATTTTAACTCACATGTTTTTTGTCTCAAAATAAATATTTGAAGATTTGCCTTATTTAACAATCCCACTGATTTTGGGATATTTTTGATGTAAATATTTAAATAAGTCAATGTGCATTTTAAATTCTCAAGGAATGAAGGAAATAAGGAAAACTTTGTAAAACTTAAAATATGTGTTTCTCTTACCTTTTAAAACATATTTACCATACACACATATGTCTAGAATTGAAAAATGGGAAAACAACTGATATTCTCTCATCCGCAATTGAATCTTTCTAGAATAAAATGATAAGTGGGTAATTCTCCAGCTTCCTGACCTTACAGAAGGATGCTAAGATAAGGTCTATTTCTTTGACTAATATTTATTAACCTTGGTCCCAATACTTCTCAGGTCAGTAAACTAACATGTGTGCAAATTTGCTTACTTGTTATTGTCTGTTGAATTTAGTTTAAGGATCTATAATCGGTTTATCATTCTGGACTTAATTGACATAAGAGAGTCACACAACAGAAGGAATAAACAGAGCTTGTACTTCTTATGGCAAACTAATTCTCCAATAAGCATTGGCATAATGTCCTGTGTAGAATCGTTTGTTTATATTTAAAGAAATTATGGATCAATACAGTCTCCTCATTTTAATATGTGTACTAATATACTGAGAGTCAAAATGATTCAGAGACCATATATGTCACTGCATTGTGGCTTTTTAACACACTGTGTCAATATAATGCTTTTAATCATAAAGTTATTTTTGGCTAGGTAACATATAGTGCACACAAAAACATAAATATGATATTGGAAGTTTTGTTCATTATTTAGGTTTTATGATATCATACCTTTTTTGGAGTTGAGAGATCATTCTAACCCAAGCTACCACGTAGTCTTTAAGGTAGACATGGTGCTTATTTGAAAGCTATTGATTTTGTACTGTTGTGCACAAAGGGTGTTCTATGGTGTGACACTCACCTGTATTATTGAGCCAATGATCAATTGCAGTATTGCTGAGTGAAAGTTGGAGCTTATCTCAACCCTTTGGGATCTCATTTATTATTTGTAGATATTGATTTTGCGAAAAGAAAAGCTAAGATGTATGAATATAATACAACTTGAACTTGGTCTGAATATTTTATGTCTTAACATTTATGTGTGTGTGTGTACATATATTTCCATATATTTAACAAGTAAACACGTGTATATTTTGTACATATAAATGTATGTATATTTTTTATATATATAAAATGTATACAATTTTATGTATCGATTATATATACATATATTACAATAATGTATTTTAATCTATTCAGTATAAGAATTCATTAAATATATAGAGTATGTCTAATTAAAAAGATTACAAATAATCTTGGTATATATTTAGACTTTGAACTTAGCTTAGTCAAATTTACTGAGTTGATGGTATATAAATAATAATAAATACATGCTGATTTATAGTGTGTATGGGACTTATATAATGTGTTTCTGTGTGTATACATATTTGAGAGAGTATGGCAGTGTATTTAGAAAAAATATAGATGCTCACATACAGACTTGCTCTTCTTAAAAAAATATATATATATATTATATAACAATTTCCTTAGCTGCTTTGGAGAGTCAAAAGCAAATGCATAAACATGTTTAATGAAGATTTTTACCTGGATGCATCTAAAAATCAAGATGAGGTCAGAGTTATGTTTCTCTACTAACTAAACAACCTCTTTACTGAGTAGGTACCTGTTGTGATAGCATTGCTTCTGCAAAGCTGAGCAAATCATGAGTTCATTCTTGTGTAAGCTCGGTGTTGTCACCTTCACACTCCCTCACACTTGTAGCAAAACAAATTATATACATACTTAGGCTACTAAGTGTTTCACTCAAATATCTTCATTATTTCTACAAAAATAGAATTTACATATATATGTTATGTATATTAAAATATTAAATACAGAAACTTAAATATTGAAAGATTATATTTTCCATTACCAATTTATTGCTGTAAATCAAATGAAAATAATTATCACTTATTACAAAGTATTCTTTTAAATGGCTCTTCCTGGGCCTGACCTGTAGCAGAATATTCCATGCCATGGGGCATTAAGAGCACAAACAGCATCTACTTTTTGCTTCCTTCCTCTTACACAGACTTTGGTCCAGATATGAATAGTACTGAAAGATTACCTCTGTCTGCTGCATGTAACAGCCTTAGTCAACCACGTTATTTATGTTAGTGTATGCAGAAATATATCGAACTCTCAAATATTAAGTATTCTATATGTTACAACTGACTTAAAAAAATCAAAGCTTCTAGGAGAAATTCAATGTGTATTAAAATATAGTCAGACAAGGTCTTTAGGCTGGCAGGATTTCAAAAATAAAGGGAATCCATTAAAAGACAGATTTAAGTGTATTTTACATGATAACGAATAAAAAAAATAATGAATTATTGACAGAGTACCTGAAATGTAAATTTCTAGATTTGTATTACATGTTAGCTTAATGTGTAAAAATACATTTCTATTAATATGCAGGATGTCTAACGATCTCAACAACTGAAAATATCATGTATGTTTCAACATTTATATGTCATCAATTTTGTTGTAAGACTTAGAAAAAACGTTACACTGTCAGCTAATGCAATCTAATAGGCTAGAGAGGAAGACACACAATCCCCATATCTCTACTCTTTTTAATATGTCCATTTAATATAGACTGCTTATTAACTATCAAAGACAAACTTTTGCTTTTCTCATACTTACAAATATTTCTCAAGGTTATATCATGCTCACAGTTCAATATATATTTTACTATAACACATATTTATCATGTACATGTGTGCACATGTGTGTGTATATACATGTACATGCTATGACACAAATGTAGAAAATAACTTGTGAAAGTTGGTTTACTCCATCCAAAGGTTGAACTCAGGTCATCAGGTCTTACATCAAGTGACTTTACATCCTAAACCTTCTTGTCATTTCCTCAATCCTCAAATGACATTCTAAATGAATCGTTGTTAATATTTTTTAACGATTGCTTCTTTCTGTAGATTAAATTGAACAAGAATGACAGTGACAATTAATTAACTGTAGGAAGCAGTATTACAAATGGTTTGAATGAGTTAATATTGATAACTTGAAGTTAATATTGATAAAATTCCTTACAAATATGTAGACAAAATACTTACATCATTAATTTTTTAAATATTTTATTAGGTATTTTCCTCATTTACATTTCCAATGCTATCCCAAAAGTCCCCCATACCCATCCCCACTCCCCTCCCACCCACTCCCACTTTTTGGCCCTGGCATTCCCCTGTACTGGGGCATATAAAGTTTGCATGTCTAATGGGCCTCTCTTTCCAGTGATGGCCGACTAGGCCATCTTTCGATACATATGCAGATACATCATTAATTTTAAGTTAACAATCCTTAGCTTCCTCAGAATTAGGTTGCTGCAGGAGCCCACTCCAGGGGTTGGAGAGTGCAGGCTGAAGTCCCAGGAGACTGCCGGAGCTGGCTCCAGGGTCCCTGGGCCTGTACAGAGGCAGGGGCCATCGGTTCTCAGACTCTTGGGCACTCAGACAGTACTGGATGCAGCAGAAGAGCTGAGAACTGAATAGAGGCCAACAGGGTGGATTGAGCCCAGGGCTGAAGGGAAAAAGAGGGGAGTTCCAGCTGGGTCTCACAGGGAGGAGAGCCCTTGCCTTGTCTGGCAGGAGGCTTGGGTGGTGGAGGCCATGGCTGGAATCACTGAGAAGCCTTCTGTGAGAGAGGCCACAAACCTATGGAGAGCTGCAGCCTCATGTCAGGGGCCTGGTGTACAGGAGCATGGCAAAAGGCCTACCGTTCCTTGCAGAATTATTCCCTGCGGGGTCACCTGTGGGGTCACTAGGGTTTCAAACCTAGCTCAACCAGAAACCAGACTGCCTTTCATGGTCCCACAATCCCTCTCCCAATCCATCCTTTGACCATTATACATCGCAGTCCTCTTCCCCCTCATCTCCACCATCTCCAAGAAGATGCACCATTCTACCCCTACCCAGCAGATCTCTCCACTACCTGAGGCCGCAAGTCTCTTCAAGTTTAGATGCACCTTTGATTGAGTCCAGAGCTGCAGTTCTCTGTTGTATATGTGTTGGGGGCCTCATATCAGCTGGTGTATGCTGTCTGGTTGGTGGCTCAGTGTCTGAGAGATCCGGGGGGGTGGGGGTGTCCGGGTTAGTTAAGATTGCTTGTCTTCCTATAGGGTCACTCTCCTCCTTAGGCTTTTCCCCTAATTCAGCCACAGGGATCAACAGCTTCTATCCATTGGTTTGGTGTAAGTACCTGCATCTGACACTTTCAACAGCATATTGGGCCTCTCAGATAGCAGCCATACTATACATCACAACCTCAGTAATAGTGTCAGTCCTTGGGACCTCCCCTTAAGCTGGATCCTAATTTGGGCCTGTTATTTGACCTCCTTTTCTTCAGGCTCTTCTTCATTTTTGTTCCTTCAATTCTTTAAGATGGAAACAATTCTCGGTCAGAATATTTGACTGTGGAATAGCAACCCGATCCCTCTAATTGATGTCCCGTCTTTGTATTGGAGGTGGACTCTACAAGTTCCCTCTTCCCACTGTAGGACATTTCATCTAAGGTCCCTCCCTTTATGTTCTGAAAGTCTCACCTCTGGTACATTCTAGAGGGTCTCCCCCACCTCCTATCTCCAAAGGTTGCCTGTTTCTGGTTTTGTTTGTTTGTTTGTTTTGTTTTGTATCGTATTGTTTTTGTTTGTTTTTTTATGCTGGCCATCAGGACTTAATTCATGTCCCCCACTGCGAATAACTAATCTTTTTTTCCTCTTACTCTCCCTGTCCCCTTTCCCACCCAGGTGGCCCTCCCCCTTACGATTTCTTTCCTCTCCCTCTCAAGCAGGATTGAGCATCCTCACTTGGGCATTTTGGTTTTTTAGCCAGCTTGAGTTCTGTGGATTGTATTCTAGGAATTCAGTAATTTATTGGCTAATATACACTATTGGTGAGTACATACCATGCATATACTTTTGGGTCTGAGTTATGTCACTCAGGATGGTATTTTCTAGTTTCATCATTTTGCCTTCAAAACTCATGATGTCCTCATTATAATAGCTGAGTAATATTCCATTGTGTACATGAACCACATTTTCTGTATCCATTCTTCCATTATGGGACATTGGGATGATTCCAGATTCTGGTTATCACAAATAAGACTGCTATGAACATAGTGGAAAACATTCTCCTGTAGCATTGTGGAGCATCTTTAGCCCAAAAAGCTGGGTCTTCAGTAGATCTATTTCCAATTTTCCATGGAACTTCCAGATTAATTTCCTGAATGGTTCTACCAGTTTGCAATCCTACCAGCAATGGAAGAATGTTTCTCTTTCTCCACATCCTACCTAGCATCTGCTGTCACCTCAGTTTTTGATCTTAGCCATTCTGATTGGGGTAAGGTGGAATCTCAGGGTTATTTGGATTCGCATTTCCCTGATCACTAAGGACTTTGTACATTTCTTCAAGTGCTTCTCGGCCATTCAAGATTCCTCTGTTTTGAATTCTGTTTAGTTCTATATCCCATTTTTTTATTGGGTTGTTTGTTTTCTTGGTGGTTAGCTTCTTGAATTCTTTATATATTTTGAATATTAGCCCTCTATTGGATGTGACGTTAATAAAGATTTTTCCCAATCTCTGGGTTGCCAATTTGTCATATTGCCTATGTCCCTTGCCTTACAGAAAATTTCCAGTTTCATGGGATCCCATTTATCAATTCTTGATCTTAAAGCCTGAGCCATTGGAGTTCTGTTTAGGTAATTTCCTTCTTGCCAATGAGATCAAGGCTCTTTCCCATTTGCTGTTCTATTAGATTTATTTTCCCTTCTTTTAGATTCAGTGTACCTGGTTTTATGTTAAGGTCCTTGATCTACTTGGATGTGAGCTTTCTGTAAGGTTAATTATAGGTCTATTTTCATTTTTCTACACACAGATTGCCAGTTAGACCAGTACCTTTTATTGAAAATGCATTTTTTCCATTGTATATTTTTGGTTTCTTTGTCAAAGATCAAGTGTGCATAAGTGTATGGTTTTATTTCTGGGTCTTCAATTCAATTTCATTGATTAATGTGTCTGTCTCTGTACTAGAACCATGCTGTTTTTGTTGTTGTTATTATTGTTGTTGTTGTTGCTGTTGTTGTTACTATCACTATTGCTCTGTAGTATAGCTTGAGGTCAGGGATGGTGATTTCCCCAGTTCTTTTATTGTTAAGAATTGTTTTTGTTTTTCTGTTCTGTAATTTTTTTATTTTTATATTTTTCACTTTTCCAGATGAATTTGAGAATTGCTCTTTCCATGTCTTTGAAGCATTGGTTTTGGATTCTGATGGGTAATTTATTGAATCTATAGATTGCCTTTGGTATGATAGCCATTTTTACTGTGTTAATTCTTCTGATGATCATTGAGCATGGGAAGTATTGTCAAGGGTTGTGTTTCCCTAATTTCTTAATCTGCCTGTATGCTATTTGTATAATGGAAGGCTACTGCATTATTTGAGTTAATTTAATACATAGCAATATTGCTGAAGTTTTTATCAGCTGTAGAAGTTCTGTGATAGAATTTTTGGGGTCACTTATGTTTACTATCATATCATCTGGAAATAGTGGTATTTTGACTTCTTTTTTGCCATTTTATATTCCCTTAATCTCCTTTTGTTGTCTTGTTGCTCTAACTAGAACTTCGAGTGCTGTATTGAATAGATATGAAGAGAGTGGGCATCCTTGTCTTGTCTCTGATTTTACTGGGATTGCTTCAACTATCTTTCCATTTAATTTGATATTGGTTGTTGGTTTGCTGTAAATTACTTCTATTATGTTTATTTACAGGCCTTGGATTCCTGATCTCTACAATAGTTTTTTTGTTTTTGTTTTTGTTTTATCGAGACAGGGTTTCTCTGTATAGCACTGGCTGTCCTGTAACTCACTTTGTAGGCCAGGTTGGCCTCAAACTCAGAAATCCACCTGCCTCTGCCTCCCGAGTGCAGGGATTAAAGGTATGCCCTGCCATGCCAGGATCTCTACAATACGTTTAACATGAGGGGTGTTATATTTTGTCAAATGATTTTTCAATATCTAAGGAGTTGACCATGTTTTGTTTTTTGTTTTTTGTTTTTTTGAGTTTGTTTGTATAGTGGATTATGCTAATGGACTTTCATATATTGAAACAACCTTGCATCCTTGGGAAGAAGTCTACTTGATTTTGGTGAGTGATGGTTTTGATGTGTTCTTGTATTCCATTTGTGAGAATTTTATTGAATATTTTTGCAATGATATTTTTAATTGAAATTGGTCTAAAGTTTTTTTGGGGGGTGGAGGGTTCTCGTGTTTTGGATATCAGAGTATTTGCAGCTTCAAAGAATGAATTGGGTAGTGTTCCTTCCATTTCTATTTTATGGAATAGTTTGTAGAATATTGTTATTAGGTCTTCTTTGAAGGCCTGGTTGAGTTCTGCACTAAAGCCTTCTGGCCCTTGATTTTTTGGTAGGTAGAATTTAAATGAATTCTTCTATTTCCTTACAGAGATATGGGTCTGTTTAGATAGTTTACCGGCTCTTGATTTAACTTTGGTATGTGGTATCTGTCTAGAAAACCATCCATTTATTGTAGATTTTTAATTGTGTTGAGTATAAGCTTTTGTAGTAGGATCTGATGATTTTTTTTTTAATTTCCTCAGTTTTTGTTGTTATGTCACCCGTTTTACTTCTGATTTTGTTAATTCAGATACTGCATCTGGCTCCATTAGTTAGTTTGTTTAGGTGTATATCTATTTTGTTGATTCTCTCAAAGAACCAGATTTTTTTGGTGTTGTTGTTGATTCTTTGTATTGATTCTTTGTTTCTATTTGGTTGATTTTGACCCTGAGTTTGATAATTTCCTACCATCTTCTCCTCTTAGGTGTATTTGCTTCTAATGCTCTCAGGTGTGCTGTTAAGTTGCTACTATAGGATCTCTCCCATTTCTTTACCAAGGCACTTCATGTTATGAATTTTCCTCCTAGCTCTGATTTCATTGTGTCCCATACATTTGGGTATGCTGTGTCCTCATTTTTACTGAATTTCAGGATGTCTTTAATTTCTCGTACTATTTCTTCTGTGCCCAAGTTATCATTCAGTAGAGAGTTGTTCAGTTTCCATGGGTATGTGAGTTTCCTGTTGTTTTTGTTATTATTGAGGGAGAGCTTTAGGATATGATAGGACACATGGGAGTATTTCTTTCTTCTTGTATTGATTGAGGCTTGTTTTGTGACTGGTTATATGGGCAACTTTGACTAAGGTACCATGAGGTGCTGAGAAGTTGTATTCTTTTGTTTTAGGGAGAAATATTCTGTAGATGACTGTTAAATCCATTTGGTTCAGAACTTCTATTAGTTTCACTTCTATTAGTGTCTCTGTTTAGTTCCTGTTTTAATGACCTGCCCATTAGTAAGAGTGGGGTGTTGAAGTCTCCAACTATTATTGTGTGTGGTTCAAGGTGTTTTGAGCTTTAGTAAAGTTTCTTTTACAAAAGTGCGCACCATTGCATTTGAGGCATAGATGTTCAGAGTTAAGAGTTTCTCTTGGTATATTTTCCTTTGATGAATATGAAGTTTCCTTTTTCATCTCACTTGATAACTTTTGGTTGAAAGTATAATTTATTGGATAATAGATAACAACTCCTGCTTGTTTCATAGGACAATTTTCAGGGAAACCATTTTCTAGCCTTTTATTATGAATTAGTGTCTGTGTTTATTATTGAGGTGTGTTTCTTTTATACAGCAAAATTCTAGATCCTGTTTGCATATCCAGTCTGTTAGCTTTTGTATTTTTATAGATGAGTAGAGTCCATTAATATTGAAAGATATTAAAGACAGATGATTGCTATGTCCTCATATGTATGTTTTTGTAGATGACATTATGTATATGTGATTCTCTCCTTTTGGTTTTATGGTGAAATGATTAATACCTTGTTTTATTTGGTGTAGGTACCTTCGATTTGTTGGAATTTTCCTCGTAGAATTCTCTGTTGTGTTGGGTTGGTAGCTAGGCATTGTTTGAATTTGGTTTTGTCCTGGAATATGTTGATTGGTAGGTATTTTGCTAGGTATAGTAGTCTGGCTTGCATTTGTGTTCTCTTAGGGTCTGCAGGACACCTGTCCAGGCTCTTCTGGTTCTTAGTGCCTTTGTTGAGATATCTGGTGCTATTCTGATAGGTCTGCCTTTCAAGGTTACTTGGCTCTTTTCTCTTGCAGCTTTTTAATATTCTTTCTTTGTTTCATGCATTTAATGTTTTGATTATTATGTGACAAGAGGATTTTCTGTTCTAGTCCAATTTATTTGGTGTTCTGTAGGCTTCTTGTACCTTTATGACCATCTTTTTCTTTAGGTTGGGGAAGTTTTCTTCTATGAATTTGTTGAAGAAATTATTATTGTTATTATTATTATTATTATTATTATTATTATTATTATTATTAGTCCTTTGAGCTGGGAATCTTCACTCTCCTTGATTCCTTCTATGCTTAGATTTGGTCTTTTCATGTGTTCTAAATTTCTTGGATGTTTTAAGGTAGGAGATTTTTATATTTTGAATTTTCTTTGACAGCTGTGACAATTTGATCTTCTAAGGTATGTTCTATATCTGAGATTCTCTCTTCTATTTCTTGTATTCTGTTGGTGATGCTTACATCTGTAATTTTGACCCCTTTCCTAGGATTTCCATTTCAGTGGTTGCTGCCATTTGTGTTTCCTTTGATGTTTATACTTCCAATTTTAAGTCTTAGACTGCTTTGTTCTATTCCTTCATCTGTTTGATTGTGTTTTCCTCTATGTAAAGGAATTATTTGTTTCCTCTTTTTTTGTTCACATGTATTTATTTATTAGACATATTAGACTACATAATAACTGTCATTTTACAAAGAAAACAAGAAAGTTTTGCACAATAGATGTGAATTTCTAAAAGCAGTAAGAAAGATTTTTTTATTTCCTTTATTAGATATTTTCTTTATTTACATTTCAAAAGTTATTCCCTTTCCTAGTTTCCCCTCCCCGAAAATCCCCTATCCCCTCCACCCTGCCCCTGTTCCCCAAGCTACCCATTCACATTCCTGGTCCTGGCATTCCCCTATACTGGGGCATAGAGCCTTCACAGGACCAAGGGCCTATCCTCCCATTGATGACAGAATAGGCCATCCTCTGCTACATATATCGCTAGAGCCACAAGTTCCATCATGTGTTTTCTTTGATTAGTGGTATAGTTCCAAGGAGCTCTGGGGATACTGGTTAGTTCATGTTGATGTTACTCCTATGGGGCTTCAGACCCCTAAAGCACCCTGGATCCTTTCTCTAGCTCCTTCATTGAGGACCTTATGCTCTGTCCAGTGGATGACTGTGAGCATTCACTTCTGTATATGCCAGGCACAGGCAGTGCCTCAAAGGAGGCAGCTATGTCAGGCTCCTGTCAGAAGGCACTTGTTGGCATCTCCCTAGTGTCGGGGCTTGGTGGTTGTTTTTGGGATGGATCCCAAAGTGGGGCAGTCTCTGGATGTTCATTCCTTCAGTCTCTGCTCCGAACTTTGTCTCAGTAAATCCTTCCATGGGTATTTTAGTTGCCCCTTCTAAAAAGAAATTCTGAGCATCTGGGCTAATATCCACTTATCAGTGAGTGCATATCATGTGTGTTCTTTTTTGATTGGGTTATGTCACTCAGGATGATATCCTCCAGGTACATCCATTTGTATAAGAATTTCATAAATCCATTGTTTTTTGTTTTCTTTTTACTCTTATTATTTTTATTAGGCATTTTCTTCATTTAAATTTCCAGTGCTATCCCAAAAGTCCCCCATACCCTCCCCCCCTATTCTCCTACCTGCCCCCATCCCACTTCTTGGCCCTGGTGTTCCCCTATACTGAGGCATATAAAGTTTGCACGACCAATGGGCCTCTCTTTCCAGAGATGGCCGACTAGGCCATCTTCTGAAACCTATGCAGCTAGAGACATGAGCTCCGTGGGTATTGGTTAGTTCATATTTTTGTTTCACCTACAGGGTTACAGACCCCTTTAGCTCCTTGGGTACTTTGTCTAACTCCTCCATTGGGGTCCCTGTGATCCATCCAATAGCTTCCACTTCTGTGTTTGCTAAGCCCCGGCATAAACTCACAAGAGACAGCTATATCAGGGTCCTTTCAGCAAAATCTTGCTAGTGTATGCAATGGTGTCAGCGTTTGGAGGCTGATTATGGGATGGATCCCCAGATATGACAGTCTCTAGATGGTCAATCCTTTAGTCTCAGCTCCAGACTTTGTCTCTGTAACTCCTTCCATGGGTGTTTTGTTCCCAATTCTAAAAAGGGGCAAAGTGTCCACTCTTTGGTCTTCGTTCTTCTTGAATTTCATGAGTTTCACAAATTTTATCTTGTATCTTGGGTATTCTAAGTATCTGGACTAATATCCACTTATCAGTGAGTACATATCATGTGAGTTCTTTTGTGATTGAGTTACCTCACTCAGGATGATGCCCTCCAGGTCAATTCATTTGCCTAGGAATTTCATAAATTCATTCTTTTTAATAGCTGAGTAGTACTCCATTGTGTAAATGTACCACATTTTCTGTATCCATTCCACTGTTGAAGTTCTTTCCAGCTTCTGGATATTATAAATAAGGCTGCTGTGAACATAGTGGAGCATGTGTCTTTATTACCTGTTGGAGTATCTTCTGTGTATATGCCCAAGAGTAGTATTACTGGATCTTCTGGTAGAACTGTGTCTAATTTTCTGAGGAAAAACACAAAACTGATTTCCAGAATATTTGTACCAGCTTACAGTCCTACCAGCAATGGAGGAGTGTTCCTCTTTCTCCAAATCCTCACCAGCATCTGCTGTCACCAGAGATTTTGATCTCAGCTATTCTGGCTGGTGTGAGGTGGAATCTCAGGGTTGCTATGATTTGCATTTCCCTGATGATTAAAAATGTTGAACTTTCTTTTTTAGGTGCATCTTAGTCACTTGTTACTCCTAAGTTGAGAATTATTTGTTTAGCTCTGTACCCCATTTTTAATAGGGTTGTTTAGTTTTCTGGCATCCAACTTCTTGAGTTCTTTATATATATATTGGATATTAGCCCCTATCAGATATTGAATAGGTAAAGATCTTTTCCCAATCTGTTGGTTGCCTTTTCTTTTTATAGACAGTATCTTTTGCCTTACAGAAGCTTTGCGATTTTATGAGGTCCCATTTGTCAATTCTTGATCTTACAGCACAAGCCATTGGTGTTCTGTTCAGGAATTTATCCCCTGTGCTCAAATCTTAGAGGCTCTTTCCCACATTCTCTTCTATAAGTTTTATGTAGACATCCTTGATCCACTTAGATTTGAGCTTTGTACAAGGATATAAGAACAGTCACATCACATTCTTCTACATGCTAACTGGTTGTTGAGAGAGTACTATGTGTTGAAGATGCTGTCTTCTTTCCATTGGATGGCTTTAGCTCCTTTGTCAAAGATCAAGTGACCGTAGGTGTGTGGGTTTATTTCGGGGTCTTCAATTCTATTCCATTGATCTATGTGTCACTGTAACAGGACCATGCAGTTTTAATCACAATTGCTGTTTAGTACAGATTGGAGTCTGGGATTGTGATTCCCCAAGAGGTTCTTTTATTGTTGAGAATACTTTTTACAATCCTAGGAATTTTTTTATTCCAGATAAATGTGCAAATTGCCCTTTCTAACTTGGTGAAGATTTGAGTTGGAATTTTGATGGGGATTTCATTGAATCTGTAGATTGCTTTCGGCAAGATTGCCATTTTGACTATATTGATCCTGCCAATTCAAGATCATGGGAGATCTTTTCCATCTTCTGAGATCTTCATTGATTTCTTTCTTCGTAGACTTGTAATTCTTATCATACAGATCTTTTACTTCCTTAGTTAGAGTCACACCAAAGTATTTTATGTTATTTGTGACTATGTTGTAAGTTGTTATTCCCTAATTTCTTTCTCAGCCTGTTTATCCTTTGTGTAGAGAAATGCCACTGATTTGTTTGAGTTAATTTTATATCCAGCACTGAAGTTGTTTATTAGGTTTAGGAGTTCTCTGGTAGAATTTTTGGGGTCACTTATATATCATATCATCTGCAAATAATTATATTTTGACATCTTCCTTTCCAATTTGTATTCCTTGATCTCATTTTGTTGTCTAATTGCTTTGGCTAGGACTTCAAGTACTATATTGAATAGGTAGGAAGTGAGTGGGCAGTCTTGTCTAGTCCCTGATTTTAGTGGGATTGCTTTGAGTTTCTCACCATTTAGTTTGATGTTGGCTACTGGTTTGCTGTATATTGCTTTTATTATGTTTAGGTATTGGCCTTGAATTCCTGATTTTTCCAACATTTTTATCATGAAGGGGTGTTGGATTTGTCAAATCTTTTTTAGCATCTAATGAGATGATCGTATGTTTTTTTGTCTTTGAGTCTGTTTATATACTGGACTATATTGATGGATTTTTGTATATTGAACCATCCTTGCATCCCTGGGATGAAGCCTACTGCATCATGATGGGTGATCTTTTTTATGTGTTCTTGGATTCAGTTTGATAGAATTTTATTGAGTATTTTTACATCAATATTCATAAAGGAAATCAGTCTGAAGTTCTCTTTCTTTGTTCGGTCTCTGTGTGGTTTCAATATCAGAGTAATTGTGGATTCATAGAATAAATTTGGTAGAGGACTTTCTGTTTCTATTTTGTGGACTAGTTTGAGGAGAATTTGAATTAGGTCTTCTTTGAAGGTCTGATAGAACTCAGAACTAAACCCATCTGGTCGTGGGATGTTTTGGAGGGGGGAGACTATTAATGACTGCTTCTATTTCTTCAGGGGCTATGAGACTGTTTAGATCATTAACCTGATCCTGATTTAACTTTGGTACCTGGTATCTGTCTAGGAAATTGTCCATTTCATCCAGGTTTTCCAGTTTTGTTGAGTATAGCCATCTGTATTAGGATCTGATGATATTTTGAATTTCCTCAGGTTTTGTTGTTATGTCTCCCTTTTCATTTCTGATTTTGTTAATTAGGATACTGTCCCTGTGCCCTCTAGTTAGTCTGGCTAAGGGTTTGTCTATCTTGTTGATTTTCTCAAAGAACCAACTCCTCATTTGGTTGATTCTTTGAATAGTTCTTTTTGGTTCCACTTGGTTGATTTCAGCCTGAGTTTGATTATTTCTAGCTGTCTACTCCTCTTGGTTGAATTTGATCCTTTTTTTTTCCTTGAGATTTTAGGTGTGGTGTCAAGCTGCTAGTGTGTGCTCTCTCAAGCTTCCTTTTGGAGGCACTCAGTGCTATGAGTTTTCCTCTTAGAAATGCTTTCATTGTGTCCCATAAGTTTGGGTATGTTGTGGCTTCATTTTCATTAAGTTCTAAAAAAGTCTTTAATTTCTTTTTTTTTTTTTCTCCCTTGACCAAGTTATAATTGAGTGTTGTTCAGCTTCCTTGTGTATTTGGATTTTCTATTGTTTATGTCATTATTGAAGATCAGCCTTAGTCCATGTTGATCTGATAGGGTGCATGGGATTATTTCAATATTTTTGTATCTCCTGAGACCTGTTTTGTGACCGATTATTTGGTCAGTTTTGGAGAAGGTACTATGAGGTGCTGAGAAGAAGCTATATCCTTTTGTTTTAGGATGAAATGTTCTATAGACATCTTTTAAATACATTTGTTTCATAACTTCTGTTAGTTTCCCTGTATCTCTCTTTAGTTTCTGTTTCAGGATCTTACATTGATGAGAGTGGGGTGCTGAAGTCTCTCACAATTATTATTATTGTGTGAGGTGTAATGTGTGCTTTGAGTTTTAGCAAAGGTTTTTTTTTTTTTTTTTTTAATGAATGTAGATGCCCTTGCATTTAGAGCATAGATGTTCAGAATTGAGAGTTCATCTTGGTAAATCCTACCTTTGATGAGTAAGAAGTGTCCCCTCTTATCTTTTTTGAGAACTTTAGGTTCAAAGTCAATGTTATTCGATATCAAAATGGCTAATCCAGCTTGTTTCTTAGGACCATTTGCTTGGAAAATTGTTTTCCAGCCTTTTACTCTAAGGTAGTATCAGTCTTTGTCCTGAGGTGGGTTTCTTTAAACAGCAAAACGTTGGGTCCTGTTTACATAACCAGTCTGTTAGTCTAAGTCTTTTTATTGGGGGAATTAATCCATTGTTGTTAAGAGACATTAAGGATAAATCATTGATGTTTCCTGTCATTTTTGTTGTTAGAGTTGCAATTCTGTTCATGTGGCTCTCTTCTTTAGGTTTGTTGAAAGAAATGTAATTGAGGAAAATATGTAATAAAAATATTTAAAAAAAATAAAACCTATTCTATGAATTTAAAAAAAAAAAAAAGAAAGAATAGTTTCTTGCTTTTCCTTGAGCTTAGTTTCCCTTGTTGTGTTGAAGTTTTCCTTTATTATCCTTTGAAAAGCTGGATTTGTAGAAAGATATTGTGTAAATTTAGTGTTTTAATGGAATACCTTACTTTCTCTATCATTAGTAATTGAGAGTTTTGCTAAGTATAGTAGTGTGGGCTTACATTTGTGTTCTCTTAGGGTGTGTATGACATCTGCCCAGGATCTTCAGGCTTTCATAGTCTCTGGGGAGAAATCAGGTGCAATTTTGATAGGTCTGCCTTTATATATTACTTGACCTTTTTTCCTTACTGCTTTTAACATTCTTTGTTTTGTGCATTTGGTATTTTGATTATTATGAGACAGGAGAAACTTCTTTTCTGGTCTAAACTATTTGGAGTTCTGCAGGCTTCTTGTATGTTCATAGGCATCTCTTTCTTTAGGTTAAGGAAGTTTTCTTGTATAATGTTGTTGCAGATATTTACTAGTCCTTTAAGTTGAACATCTTCCTTCTTGTTTATGCATATTATCGTTAGGTTTGGTTTTCTCATTGTGTCCTGAATTTCCTGGATGTTTTGGGTTAGGATCTTTTTGTATTTCACATTTTCTTTGATTGTTGTGTCCATGTTTTCTATGGAATATTCTGCACCTGAGATTCTCTCTTCCATCTCTTGTATTCTTTTGCTGATGCTTGCATCTATGCTTCCTGATTTCTTTCCTAGGGTTTCTATCTCCAGAGTGGTCTCCCTTTGTGATTTCTTTATTGTTTCTACTTCCTTTTTTAGATCCTGGATGGTTTTGTCCAATTCTTTCTCCTGTTTGGTAATGTTTTCTTGTAACTCTTTAAGCATTTTTTGTGTTTCCATTTTAAGACCTTCTAGTTGTTTACCTGTGTTTTCCTGTATTTCTTTAAGGAAATTTTTTATTTCCTTCATAAAGTCCTCCATCATCATCATGAAAAGTGAATTTAGATCCATATCTTGCTTTTCCTGTGTGATGGTGTATCCAGGACATGCTGTGTTGGGAAAGTTTGTTTCTGATGATGCCAAGTACCTTGGTTTTTGTTGCTTTTTTTCTTATGCTTGCCTCTTTCCATCTGATTATCTCAAGTGCTTGCTGCCCTCAATATATCTGATTAGAGCCTGTTCTTCCTATAATCCTGGTTGATTCAAGATCTTCAGAGTCCAGCTTTCTCTGTGATCCTATGATTCCTGGCTCCTGTGAATCTGAGATTCTGGGTGGGTCAGAATACTTGGCAGTTAAGCTTCCTCTGTGACCCTGAGATCCTGGTGTGACCAAGATCCTGTTATACTGGGAGCCTGGGATCATAAGATCCTGGGCATGTTACAGTGCCTGGAAGTGGTGTCTCCTCTGGGGAACATGGGGCTGTCTGGTGTGTTTGAAACCAAGGTATACCGGCACAGATCAGAAGGAACTGGGGCTGCTGCTCTGTCCGGGCTCCTGTGTCCTTGCTCCTGCTGTCACAGACCCGTCACAATTGGTTTGGAATTGATGTCGTGTTCCACTCACCAGTGATCCTAAAATCGCATGGTAAGTCCTCTGGGGACTGTGGATCTGTCTGCTGAGTTAGCATCCAAGGTGACCTGGAGCTGGTGCAGACCGGAAGGCCCTTTTCCATATTTCTACCTCTTTGATGAATTCTACTTTTACATCCTAAATCTCCTTTTTATTTAATCAGCTTTATGGTTATAATTTTTGGGGGAATATCACATAGGTGTTTATTTTCCTTAAGTTCATCTTTTCTTTTGTTTTCTTTCCTTTTCTTTCTTTCTTCCTTTCTTTTTTCCTTCCTTCCTTCCTTCCTTCCTTCCTTCCTTCCTTCCTTCCTTCCTTCTTTCCTTCCTTCCTTCCTTCCTTTTTTCCTTCCTTCTTTTCTCCTTCCTTCATTTTTCCTTCCTTCCTTCCTTCCTTCTTTCTTTCTTTCTTTCTTTCTTTCTTTCTTTCTTTCTTTCTTTCTTTCTTTCTTTCTTTCTTTCTTTCTGCCCTTCCTTCCTTCCTTCCTTCCTTCCTTCCTTCCTTCCTTCCTTCCTTCCTTCCTTCCTTCCTTCCTTCCTTCCTTCCTTCCTTCCTTTCCATCCATCTTAAATGCTGTTCCCCTTCTCATTCATCTCCTCACAGAGTTACTTCCCTCATCCATTCTCTTCTTCTCCTCTGAGATGTTAGGGTCCCCTGGGGTATCCACCAACCCTGCCACAACAAGTTTCTACCAGATTAGGTGCATCCTCTCTCGCTGAGACCAGGCAAGGTAGCCCTGTTGGGATTTGGACACCACAGTCAGCTTTAGGGAGAGGCTCTGCTACAGTTGGTGGGCAATCCACATCAAGATTGAGCTGCATGTCTGCTATATTTGTACCAGGAACCATATTCCAGACCATGCATGTTCTTTTGTTGGTGGCTGTCTTGTTAGGGTTTTACTGTTGTGAACAGACACTATGACCAAGGCAAGTCTGATAAAAACATGTAATTGGGGCTGGCTTACAGGTTCAGAGGCCTGGTCCTTTATCACCAAAGTTGGACTGAGGCAGCACCCAGGCAGGCATCATGCAAAAGGAGCTGAGAATTCTACATCTTTATCTGAAAGCTGCTAGCAGTATACAGGCTTCCAGGCAGCTAGGTCTAGGACATTAGAAGTGCACACTCACAGGGCGTGGTGGCACACGCCTTTTATCCCAGCACTCGGGAGGCAGAGGCAGGCGGATTTCTGAGTTCGAGGCCAGCCTGGTCTACAAAGTGAGCTCCAGGACAGCCAGAGCTATAAAGAGAAACCCTGTCTCGAAAAACCAAAAAAAAAAAAAAAAAAAAAAAAAAAAGAAGTGCACACTCACTGTGACACACCTATTCTAACAAGGCTATACCTCCTAATACTGCCACTCCGTGAGCCAAACATATACAAACCATGAGAGTGGTTCCATCTCTGAGAGCTCTCAGGGACTGACTCTCTTGGTCTTCCTATGGTGTTACTATCACTTTCAGGGCCTTCAATCCTTCCCCCAACTCTTCCATAAGAGTCTGAAACCTTTATCCAGTGTTTGGCTATGGGTATCTGCAAATGTTTCAGTCAGCTGCTGGGTAGAGCTTCTCAAAGGACAGTTATATTATGTGCTTGTCTGCAAGCATAACAGAGTATCATTAATAATGTCATGGATTGATGCCTGCCCCTAGCATGAGTTTCAAGTTGGGCTGGTTATTGCTTGGTCATTCCTTCAGTGTCTGCTCCATCTTTTTCCTTGCATTTATTTTATGCAGGACAAATTTGGGGTTGAAAGTTTCGTGACTAGTTTGGTGTCTTTATCCCTCCACTCTTAGTTCTGCCTAGATACAAAGGGTGGTCTCTTTTAGTTCCATGTCCTCACTGTTAGCCAACTTGTCTTAGATCACCTGCTTTAAATTCTGGGAGCTTTTCCCAATCCAGATCTTTTGGACTTCCTAAAGATTCCCCTGATTACTCCACCCTCAGAAGCTGCAGATTTCCATTCATTCTTCTGGCTCTTTGTGCCTCTCTCCTGACTATCCTCCATCGTCCCCCCCCCATTTCCCCTCTATTATCCTGTTCCCTACCTCCCTGTGACTCCTCTGGTTTCTTTGTTCCATATTCTAAGTGTCATTCAAGCATCCCTGTTGGGCCTTCATTTCTGTTTAACTTCTTGGGGCTTGTGATATTTAACATAGGTATTCTGTACTTCAAGGCTAATATCTACTTATCAGTGAGTACATACAGTGCATAAACTTTTGGGTCTGGGTTATATCACTGTTTTAGTTAGGGTTTTACAAGGATGAACAGACACTAGGACCAAGGCAACTCTTATAAAGGACAGCATTTAATTGGGGCTGGCTTACAGGTTCAGAGGTTCAGTCCATTATCATCAAGGAGGGAGCATGACAGCATCTGGGCAGGCATGGTGCAGGCAGAGATAGAGTTCTATATCTTCATCTGAAGGTGGTTAGTGGAAGACTGACTTTCCAGACAGCTAGAATCATGTTGCTAAGGCCATACCTACAGTGATACACCTACTCCAACAAGGCCATACCTCTTAATAATGCCACTCCCTGGGCCTGGGCTTTACAAATAGTCACAATCACTCAGGATGATATTTTCTAGTTCCATCCATTTGCCTGGAAAATTCATGATGTCCTTGTTTTTGACTGAAGAATAGTATTCCATTCTGTAAATGAACCATATTTTCTGTATCTATTCTTCAGTCAAGGGACATTTCAGTTGTTTCCTGTTTTTGGATATTACAAATAAAGCTGTTGTGAGCATAGTGGAACATGTGTTGTTGTAGTATAGTGGATCATCTTTTGGGTATATGGCCAAGAGCAGTATAGCTGACATTACAAAAGTAATATACAGCAAACCAATAGCCAATGTCAAATTAAATGGAGAGAAACTTGAAGTAACACCACTAAAATCATGGACAAGAAACAACTTCAGCAAAGTGTATGGATATGAAATTAACTCAACAATATCAGTAGCCATCCTTTATGTAACTGATAAATTGACAGAGAAAGAAATTAGGGAAACAATAGCCACAAATAATATAAAATATCTTGGTGTAATTTGAAGAAAGCAAAGGGAAGACCTGAATGGCAATAACTTCCAGTCCCTGTAGAATGAAATTGAAGGAAATATCAGAAGATGTAAAAATCTCCTAGGCTCATCAATCAGTTAGATTAATATAGTGAAAATGAACATCTTACAAAAAGCAGTCTATATATTAAATGCAGTACTCATAAAAATTTTTATACATTTTTTCATAGACCTTGAAAGAGAATTCCCAAAATCATATAAAAAAGGTAGTCAAAAGAATCCTTAATAATACAAGGTCTTCTGGAAGAATCACCATCACTGACCTTAAGCTATACTGCAGGGCAATAATAATAACTGCATTATATCAGTATAGAAACAGACAAGTTGTGCAATTAGAACTGAAGATTCAGAAAGAAAGACACACACCTATGGCCACTTGATTTTTGACAATTAAGCCAAAATCATAAAATAGGAAAAATGCACTGTTAACAATCAGTTCTGGTTTAACTGGATGTCTCCACATAGAAGAATGCAAAAGGATTCACATTTAGCATCCTCCATAAAACTCAAGCCCAGATGGATCAAGAACCATAAAATAAAACCAAATATTTTATCTAATAGAACAGAAATTGGGAAATAGCTTTTAATGCATTGATACAGAAGACAAATTTCCTGATCAGAACACTAATGGCTCAGGCCCTAATGTCAACAACTGATAAATGCCATTTCATGAGAAGCTTCTGTAAGGCAAGGGACACTCTCAACAGTACAAAATACAGCCTACAGATTAGGGAAAAATCTTCACTAACCATACATATAACAGAGGGCCAATATCCAAGATATATATATCAAGAAGTTAGACTCCAGAAAACCAAATAACCCAATTTTAAAATGGAGCTAAGCAGAGCTAAGCAGAGAATTCTCAACATAGAAATCTGCAATTGTTAAGAAGCACTTAAGGAAAAACTCAATCATCTTACTCATCAGGGAAATGAAAATAAATACCACCCTGAGATCCCACCTTATATCAATCAGAATGTCTAAGATCAAAAGCTCAAGGGACAGCATATGCTAGCAAGGATGTGGAGAAAGTTGAACTCTCCTCCATTGGAAACTTAGACAACTACACTGGAATTCAACATGCTGGTTGTCAGAAAATTTGTCAGCAATTTTTCTTTAATTTTATTTAGGATTTTTTTTTAAACTTTTATAAATTCCTAAAACTTTTAAATGAGTGCCTGATTCTCCTTGCTCTGCCTCCTTCAGTAAATCCTACCAGTGTGTGCCACCACCACCGGCATTTTATTATTGTTTTTTAAAATTATGTTTCCTCTACTGTTGTGCTATTGTGAATAGATAGGGAGAGAGTGGGCATCCTTGACTTGTGATTTTAGTGGGATTGGTTAATTTAATTTAGGATTCTCTCCACTTAATTTCATGTTAGCTGTTGGTCTGCTGTATATTGCTCTTATTATATTTAGGTACATTTAGATATGTGCCATAAATTCTTGATCTCTCCAAGATTTTATCATGAAATGTGTTGTATTTTGTCAAAGGGATTTTTCACTATCTAATGAGATGATCATATGATTTTTTTTCTTTGAGTTTTATACTCCTTTCTCATCAGGAAAATGCAAATCAATATGACCCTGAATTCCATCTTATACCATCAAAATGGGTTTGATAAAAAACTCAAGTGATATCACATGCTGTGGAGAAAGATGAATATTTCTCCATTGCTGGTGGCATTGCAAACAGACATAGCAACTCTGGAACTCAATCTAGCACTTCCTCAGAAAATTATAAATAATTCTACTTGAAGAGCCTGCCATACCACTCTTAGGCATGAACCCAAAAGATGCTCCTCCATACCACAAAGACATGTGATCCACTATGTTCATGACAGTCTTTTTATAATAACCAGAAGCTGGAAACAACCGAGATTTCCCTCCACAGAAGCATGGGTACATAAAATGTGATTCATTTACACAATGGAAAATACTATTCAGCTATTAAAAATGGGGACATCATGAATTTTGTAGGTGAATGAATGGAACTATCATCCTGAGCAAGGAAACCCAGACACAAAAGAACATGCAGCAGAGGGAACTACTGTGGCTGTCCTCTGAGAGGCTCTACCAGCAGCTGACTAGGACAGATGCAGATACTTACAACCTACCATTGATCTGAAGTCGAGGACCTCTATGGCCAAGTTAGGGAAAGGATTGAAGAAGCTGAACGAGATAACAACCCCACATGAAGAACAGCAGTAGCAACTAACATGCCCCCCCCCAGAGCTCTCAGAGACTAAGCCATACACTGTAGCATGTACATGGGCTTGTCTGTGGCCCCACGCACTTATGTAGAAGAGGACTGCCTTGTCTGGCCTCATTGGGAGGGGGAACTGGGAAGGGAGGCAACATTTGGAATGTATATAAATAAAATAATGTAATAAAATATACGTCATTATTTGTAAGAAAAAATGTTTTCTGGAGTTTAAGTAATTCTCATTGGCATGCATTTCTATAGGGCTGGTAGGTTTTATGCTTGCTTGATCTTTAACAGTGTTTGTATTTTTTAAATCAAATCTGGATATGTGAAAAAAAATATAGTTCTGTGTCAGATATGAACATAGTAGATTTAGCCAGAAGAGGAATGTGCCTACGCATAGGCACAGTAGGGCTTATGTTTGGACATGGTTTAGGTGGAATAAATAAAGTCTAGTAAACAGAGGAAACGGGGCTATTATGCAGTATGTTCAGCCTCTCATTCTGAAGTAGGTCTGGCTGGGTTGAGATGTTGATTGTGGCATGGAAAGGGCCTGTGGAGGGGCAGACATAATGGCATGATCCTAGATGTTGCTTATCATAGAGCCAGAGGCACCTAGAAAAGTTCCTAGACTTGGTTTCTAATGTATACCACATTGAGCTAGGTCTGGGGATTGGAAAAGAGTTCATGGACTCTGGAAAATGATGTGTAGTATCTAACTGGGTGGAGAGATTTGATCTGTCACTATTATTCCCTGTACTTAAAAAAATTAAAGCCAGTTACGAGTCATTATCACCACTGACTACTATTAAAGAGAAACTTCTCTGGTCAGTGCTGAAAATTGGCATACACATAAATATTTTTTAGGCACTTTGATAGACAGACCATGTTGATTTACCAAAATAACACTATAATTCTTACTAGAGAATATAATTGATCCAGTCAGACATTTTACTAAGTTTACAGTAGAAAGAATGAATGTCCTCCTATGGAGCAAACCTAATTCTAATGAGAAAAACTTCCCTGATATCAATCACACCACTATTGCATTAATAAATGCACAGTGTATGATCACTGCAGCATTGTATTCAATGTCCACAGCTAATAATGCTACAGATAACAACAGTCTTTCACCTGAATGCAGTCTTAGGATACTATGAGGCTTAGCCAGTCGGGAAACATATCTAGATCATTTTAGTTTGACATCTTTATTTCTTCAATGTGGGCCATATAGGGAACAGATTATGTTTTTATGACTAAGAGTTTTGCAATTTTAAGCCTCTGAGATACTGAAGATGCTTATTCTTCAGAATAGTCAAAGATACCATGAGTAACATACTTTCAACGTTTATCAGCTGATCTGGTTTTCTCTGCTGTGGATAGTTAAAACACTCTAACGCATTTTCTTTCTATGATGATAAAACGGTGTTTGTGTGTTTTCAAATATAGAGTTCTAAATAGTTTTGTATTAATGTGAGATGAAATAGAGGCCCATTGGCCTTGCAAACTTCATATGCCTCAGTACAGGGGAATGCCAGGGCCAAGAAGTGGGAGTGGGTGGGTAGGGGAGTAGGTGGGGGAGGGTTATGGGGGACTTTTGGGATAGCATTGGAAATGTAAATGAAGAAAATACCTAATTAAAAAAAAGAATTCCGAACCAAGGAAAAGAAAAAGAAAAAAAAAAAGAATTATACACTGCCAACATTTCAATTGTTAGCATTAAGCAATGATTCTCATTTTTCCTGAAGCTACGGCATTAAGTAATTATTTTCGGTTAAAGCTGTCAGATAGACACAGTCCTGCATCTTATCTCACTAAAATAACTTATTTGATATAAATTATTCATCATGTTTATGAAGATAAATGCATGTGAATATATATGTATATATATATGTGTGTATATATATATATATATATATATCAGAGAGAGTGATCAAAATGAAAAAGGCAGATATATACATAAATACATAAAGACAGATACACAGAGAGACAGAAAGACAGAGAGAAACACAGAAAGATAGCACATAAAAAGTGATTGTAAAAATAGAACAGTTTGAGAGATTAATTTCATCGGTATGTAAATGTGAATATGACATATCTAAATTATAACTCTCTCTGATACATCATATTGTTCTATTTTTTCTTATTTTCTTCCCTTTCACAACTTATTAACAAAACTAATTTACATCTATGGCTTGAAATTCATTAACTAAGAACTACGTGTTGCTTATATAGGATGTGAGTGCCTTTATGTACCCACTGTTCACTGAACTGAACAGTGTGTATATCCTGGCTTGAATATATCACTTATCAATTCTTTCTTATTTACAGGTTTACCTATGGCTACTTATAAATTTATAAACAGATATATCCCATTTGATGTTCCTAATAAAAATGTGCATTTTTATTAAATTGTTTTTATTAAACAGAGTAATTCAGAACCTAAAGTATTATGTCAACATCATAATCCATTCATATCTACTACTGACACCATTTTCTGCATTGATATGGTGGTTCCTAAATCAGCCCCAATACCAACACTGGTGAGTTTAGGAAAGCAGTATTGAGAAGAAGCCTCTGACCTTCAAATTTCCCATGGTACCATGATGGAATAATTGGAACTTTCTTTTTATCATACATCTTGAAAACTTGACACTATTTATGTGTACACATGTTTGCCTCAGTCCCGTGTCTGTCTGCCCTGGAACTCTGACAGGATGCGGGTTCTCTCCTGCTACCCTCTTTCCCCTATACACATGGCCCCGCAGTTATTTGTCTAGAAATGGGTCCCAATGACATTTCTTACTTCTGCTTTAGTATAGAATTGTCCTTGGTTGAGTTTTGCTTAGGCAGACATATTTTTGAAATTCTGCTGGTGAACGTCTCTTTCATTTCTAGATGGGATTTCACACCTTCTCTTTCATATTTCTGGATAGTTATTGTCGCTTGCAGTTTGTTTTTTTTTTTTTTTTTGTATTATAGTAGGAACAACGATATGAACTAATCAGTAACCCCCAGAGCTGTGTCTCTAGTTGTGTTTGTAGCAGAGGATGGCCTAGTTTGCCATCATTGGGAGGAGAGGCCCTTGGTCTTGTTGCTTGCAGTTCTAATCAAGATGACTGGGAGTGGGTGGATGGGTAGGTGGGGGAGCACTCTCATAGAAGCAGGGGAGGAAATGGGAGAGGGGATTTGTGGAGAGAACATTGGGAAGGGGGGATAACATTTGAAATATAAACAAATAAAATAATCAATAAAAATGAAAAAAATTCAGTTAAGCAAACACTTGAAAAACAAAAAATACCCTTGTGGCAGGGGTGGGTGGATAAGAAGGTACAGAGTCAACTACACAGACAATGGGAATCGGGACATGGCAAAAGCAGGAACTCGGCCCAGTCAGTATCATTAAGTCAGTCATCTCATTGCCCTTAGCCAAGTTTCCTGGCAGTCTGCAGTGCAATCTGTTGTGAGAAATGAAGAATGATGGGCCCTATTCTCAAGGTCTCCTTGAAGGGACTTTATAGGGCTTTGTATGGGAGGTATTTTCTGAGTCTGAAGATCCCCATGAGCTCCAACAACTCCCCTAACTGGACTGATCCAGGGTTCAGAAGGATGTGAATAATACTCTTCAAGTTTGGCCTCTGTAGTAAAATCAAATATCTTCCTTTGTTGGCATCAGAGAAAGCCATAGTGGCCTCAGAGATCAGGCTGGAACTGGGTAGGCTGTAAGTAAATAGGTAAATAAGGAAGGGCAGCCAGCTACTTATTTGGGGATAGGTGGTTATTAAGAGCACCCAGGAAGCCTGTCATAATTTCTTGAAAATTAAGGGAATCTGCTCATAAAGATTGAGAGCACACTTAAGAGAAAATGGTAGTACTATATTATCACTTTCCTTATTGTAATTTCTTCCTGCCAAGCCTCTCACATTAAGAGCAAGTTTAAAGGCAATTTCCTATTAGGAGGAAGCAGTATGTAGATCTGGTGCAACTACAGGAGGAGATCATCTTGCCACAGAGTCCCTAGGACCCCTTCTATGTGGGCCTGTATACCAGATACTTTCCACAGAGATCTCTGGACTTGCCTGGTGTGAGAGTTTCAGCAAAGGGAAGCAAGTACAGGCAGAGAGGGGAAGCTGTTCTAGTGCTTCTGCTGCTTCAGTTGGCTCCACCTCTGTCTCTACCAAGACTTCCAGGTTACTGGGTTACTGTGCACTGCCCTGCATTGAGTTAGGTCAGGCTGGGCCCATGAGAGGCCAACTCGTCAGTTAGGAGTGCAGTGGAGCTTCAGGCAGTGCTTCAGGAGAACAGACCTCTTCCCAAGTGTTACAGCTCTAAGGACAGAAGACTCAGATGACAGAGTAATTCTTGCACACTTTTAATCCTTCTGGATAGGATTCTTATATACAATTTTTCTCCACACTACTGTGGTTCACATAATTATTGCCAGCAAAGGTCTCAAAGTGTTACATTACTGCTTCCTCCTAATAGGAAATTGCCTTTAAACTTGCTCTTAATGTGAGGGGCTTGGCAGGAAGAAATGTCTATTAAGGTTCCTGTCAGACAAGAAGGTTATTATCTTCTGCAGAAATTTCTTAGTGTCCTGAGTAATGGTGATCTTAGTAAAGGGAATCTTAGGGTCCTCCAACAGGGAGAAGAAATTTCTCATCTCTTGGTCAGAGATCCAGAGAAATGCTTTAACAAATTAACAGTCCCAATACAGTTGTTGAAGCTCCACAAAAGATAGGTCTCATTCTGAGAAATAGAGAAGGCCAGGGGTATAAAACAGAGAATCCCAGAAAGGCATACAGAGGGACTGACTGGATTTTTTTTTTCAGGGGCAATCTGCAGATTAAGCTTTTCTAAGTCTTTTAGGAGCTGTATGGTAACTCCTTGTAAGAGATGAATCAGGATGTCTCAGCATAATGTCTTCCTTATAGTGGATGATCAAAATATCTTTAGGGATTGCCTGTAGTAGCTCAGCTACATAAAGCTGGCAGACATGTCCATTAGTATCTCCTAGCTGATTTTTGCAAATTAGGTTCTAACACTGTAAAGGAAAAGTGGTATCTATCCTGTAGTGCTGGGGGGGGTGGATTTAGAAAAAAAATCCTTAATATCCATAACTAATATGTGATAGGAGGGTAAGAGGATACTGGGATGAGACAGTCCTGCCTGAGTAGTCTCCATTTTTTCCATTGGTTCATTGATAGCTCTCAGATCTTGTAAGAGTCTATATTTTCCTGACTTCATTTTTATGACAAAGATGGGGGTGTTATGCCTACTGGTTGAGGGGTCTAAGTCACCTGGTTTAAGTTGTTCCCCAATCAGTCCTTTGTGTGACCACAGACCGACCCAGATATTAGCATCTGACAGCGGGGCCAGTTGTAGGAGTCAGGTATAATGATGGAAGGAGGCGCTGGGTGGGAAGTGACCTTAGAATTGTGGATGATCCCTTTAGGTAACCTGTTAAGCCCAGTTGTTTAAATTCTACAAGGTCATCAATGAAGGACTGATTGTCCATTGTAAGGATGATACCCATGTCCTCTAAGATGTCCCTGTCACAAAGTGTGTGAGGGAAGTCAACGACAACAGGGGTGAACGAGCCCTGGTTGCCATCTAAATTCTTCCAACTCACGGGGTCATCCTTGTGGTTTGCTGGTCTCCAACTCCTCTAAAGGTGTGGCTAGGTTTAAACTTCCAGCAAGAGAACCTCAAAGCCTCATTTTCAGTGATAATGTTGACATCCATACCAGTATTTACCAGACCTTTTATAGGCATCCCATCTAGGTATACAGTCATCATGGGTGAATGTGAAAACTCTGGGAGAGTACAATATACAGTATGCTTGGAGTTGTCCCCTCTTATTGCCAGAGCTGAGGGCAATACTCCCCTTTGGAGTCTAAATTGTCTTGAGTTTATCAGAGTTCTGAGACCTGAAGTCTTGTGGTCAATGAAACCCTTTATAACAGCTGGCACACTTTGTTCTTGGCTTAGCAATAGGACAGTCCCTAAAGAGATGTCCTGTCTTTCTGCAGGCCCATCATGAACAATCAGGCAGGCCTCCCTGCAAGAGCCTTGTAGGATCTTTGCCAGCTAGCACACGGGGTATTGAGAGAGGCAGTCAGGGCTGATATTGTGCCTGCTCCAGGTTCAAGGTCTCTGGTGGCCACTACCCATTTATGAAGGCCATCATTATGGACTGCCAAAAGGGCATTGTGGGTAGGTGCATTAAGACTCTCCAGAGCCAATTGTTTAACAAGCCATGTCTTAAGTGGGTCCTGAATCAACTTTTCTCTCCATTACCTCTGTAATCCTCCTGAGAAAATCCATAAAGGATCTCTCGATTGTTGTACAAGGTTATGGAAGTGGGCAGAGTGATCTCTGAGAGTGCAGGCCTTAAGAGCCTTAAAAGACAGATTGTAACCCTGGCTAAAGTAGGCATGTTGGCTGAGAGTAGCTTGGGTAACTAGGTTAATGTATGTCTCCCATGGCTGGTCATCATGTTTAGGGTGATATTAAGGCTAAATTGAAGATTTTAGTGTGCCTGACACTTGCCAGTTTCTGATACACTGAACTCCAGTTTAAAAGCATGGTAGCTTCAGGACTGCTTTAAGAAGATTTTACCAGTCATAATAGGTTTGTGCTTTCATGTCCCACTGTCTCAAGACCTGTTCAAATTAGGGAAATTCATTGGCCACCTTTCTAACTACAGCGAGGTCAACTAGGGGCATAGGGACCCAATGGCTGTTGGCCTCATCAATTCTGGGGTTGATACGATAAACCTTGTGTTGGGCTCTATGGAACAAGGGAGGCAGCTGAGCAGCAGGGGGCTGTAGGAGGCTGTACATGTAGGGGAAGGAGAGCAGTTGCATTCCTGGCACAAAGTTTACATCAATGGTACACTGAAGGGGTCTTGCAGTGGGCACCAGGGAATTGGACACCTTTGAGAGGTGAGGTGGTTTCAATGGTGCCACAGTAGCAGGTCCCTGCTCCTCCTCCTGTCCCTCCTCTTCCTTCTTTCTCCTTACTTGAGGAGTCTGCCACAGCCTAGAAGGTTGAAGGAGGGGCAGTTATGGACAAGTTCAAACTTTCCTGTTCCTAACAATGTTTTGTAATAACAATAATGGCAATAAGAATCAGAACAAGAGTGGTGGGTGGTACGAACTATCCCCAAACTCACCTCAATTTACCTTACGTTTCTGGGCCAGAAACAAAACCCTTATCCATAAATCAAGTTCCCATATGTTTTCAGGAGATATTCATCGGGCTAGATCTGCCACCTCTGTCCAGTTTTCCAGATCTGAAGACTTGACTTTCATGTCCCTGGGGACAAGGAGGAATGTAAGGGCTCTTATTGTAGATCCTTGCAGTGGGAGGACAGGCTACCAATAGCAGGACAAGACACAAGGGAAAACTAACAATAACAGAAAAGGAGGAGGAAAGAAGAAAGTGTGTGTAGGACTCAGGTGTCTTGTGCTTAGTTAGGGACTTCCATGGTTGTTAGGTCAAGGCCCTATGCCCACAGTGTCTCAATGGAAGGCCATTGAGAGGGTCAGTCCTTGGTTTCATCTCCTGGATGGTCAGTCTTTATGTGGAGACTCAGGTCAAATTGAAAGTAAAACAGAATACCCCTCCTTATCAGGGCAAATGACACAAAGGAATAAGAGGAAGGCCTCTGAGCTTACACCTTGCAGGGGCAAAGCATACATAACATGAAGGGGCCAACTTACTGAAAACAAAACAAAAAACCCCACAATAAAAAACAAAACAAGAATGACAAAACAAAACAAAACAAAAACAAAAACAAAAACAAAAACAAAAACAAACAAACAAAAAAACAAGAAATAAAATAAAAAAGCCAATTGGGGCACTTGACCATGCTCCAGTTAGGAAAAAACTTTTCAGTTGGAGGAATTTAAAGATGATACTACAATAAAAATAAATAAATAAATAAATAAATAAATAAATAAATAAATAAGCTCAGACACAAGCAAGCTCAATATCCCTGCTCATATGGGTAGAAAGCCCCATATTAGGCACCAGGTATTCCTTGCAACCCCAACCAAGATCCTTGGTGGCTGGGAAAAAAAAGGCTCCGAGCCAATGACTCAGACTCCAGGAATTGAACAAGTGGTAAAGGCAGACTAAAGGAACCAGGCAAACATTTATATCACCCTCCCAGCATCTCACTGTAAAATAGCCATATGAGAAGCCTTTTCTTCAATGGCTTGCTCCAACACCTGATCTAGCATCAGTGATCTCTAGTCATGCTGGCATATTCTAGGTTGGCTCAGGGAGGAGGTATCAGTGGTGCATATGCCAGCATTGCTACTGGGCCTGCTTGGCTAAGTTTCTCCTACAAGTTATATGTCTGAATTTTGCTGTAGGCGTGTCCTCTGGGACTAAGAACCATATGATCAGTTGTTCTCTTCATTTTGACCACTTTTGATTTTCTAAAATGGTTTGTGTTTGATGTGAAATAAGCTTCTTGGATAAGGAGTGAAAGGTACACAATTATGGATAGGTACACTATTATATCCATATAATAGTAAGTATTTTGAATGCAGTTAGGAACTGTGGTGGTTTGAAAGTTGTGGTTGTAGGCTCTTCTCCAGTATCTACAATATTGTTAGCCCTAGGGAGTTAGTTATGCTTCTAATAGTAAGAAAAATTTCCCTGATGATGAGTGAATATTAAATCCAATTAGACAATTTCTGGTTTTGCACTCAATGCTGCTATTGCAACCTTAGGGTCATAGTGACATGTTGGCTGTTGTGATTCATAGGATTCAAAACTAAGAAGGACTGTTGTTTGCTTCTACTTCCTGCAGCCTCTAATCTTATAAAAAGTAGTCTTTAGGGACAAGGCTTCTATTTCAGATCCAGGTCAGATCATCTAGGATTTACGCACTCTGAAGTACATCATCTTCAACAACAGAGACGCACCTTCAACATCTAGCAGGCAACTAAAAGCAACAGCTGTACTTTTATTGTTTGGGGAGATTTTAAATTCATCTGACCAACAACTTGAAAGGGAGTCTCTTCTGTTTAGTTCTAAGGTTTTGTTACATTGTCTATGGCTCTTTGAGGAAGCACTATCAGTGTAAGTGGTATAACTTTAGTTAATATATATGTTAGTACATATACACATATAATATAGATAGATGATAGATAGATAGATGCACATATATGCATTTCCATATATTATGTTTATGAAAATGAAAAATAGTATATTTTCTAATGGCTTTTCCAAAAATCATTAATATGATGAAATTCTTTTACATTTAGAATTTTATAACTATTCAAAGATATAAGACTAGTTATCAATGATTGAATGACAAAATGTGGTTTATCAATAATTATTTTATTTTTATTCTATTACTTCTAGAGTTGAAATCTATTTCAAAAACATGTAGCATTACAGCTATTATAAGAAATAGCATCACATGAGCCAAACACTTGAAAAGAATAGAACCTAAAAATGTGTATCATATATATCCCATCTTTCTATGCATAATTATTAGGAAATTCCAAATCCAGGATTAAATTCAATATGCATGTTAGTAAATATTTTGATCAACAGGCTCGTACTTTAGAACTATATATGGCATATCTATATATTATCTATGTTCTGAGACTTAAGGTAGTTAAATGCCCATTTTAAAGTTCTTAGCTCATATTCAAAGTATAAAGTTTCTGGGACATTTATAACATTTTAAATGAGAAGTGCTTTCGTAGCAACGCAGGATGCAGCATCTCTGGAAAGGAAGATCCCATGGTTTACTATGATGCTGAATTAATGCTTGTGAAGAGTGACATTTATAGAGATTGCAGGGTTTCTGTTACAGCTCTATTATGCTGCACTAATATATAAGAAATTTGTCAATCTTTGGATCCCTTTAGATTCTCTAATACCCTATCAGTATTTTCATTTACTTGTAAAGATGTCATTGCTTAATGATTATTGTGATTATGTCATTGCTTATTGACCAACAGATTAAAATATGAAGTGATGTGAAATTCTAGTGCCTAGGAAACTTCTTAGAATCTATGAATGTGGCACAGAACTTCAGAGCATAGCCAAGTAATGTCTGATTTGATCTAAGGTTCACTCCATTAAAAGGAAACCATGCAGGGACAAAGAGTATAAATTGGAGGTCTTTATCAACTCCCTCCAGTAAGAGCTCATGGAATCCCACAGAAGAGAAGGTGGAAAGATTATGAGAACCCCACAAGACAAAGGACAGCAGAAGACCAAGTTCCTCTGAATCAACTTATCAAGGTGAATACTTGCTCACAGACTTGGGCGGCAAGCACAGGGCTTACAGGGGTCTGCAACAGGTCCTATGCACATATATTATGTCTATTAGCATATCATTTCATGGATCTTAACTATGAAAACAAGTAGGTCTGTGAACCTGTGCCAGTTCTTGGGCCTCCTTTCCTGTCAAGTTGCTGTGTCCAACTTTAATATGAACATTTCAACTTCATCTTATTATACTTCATTTTGTCATGTTTGGTTGTTATCTCTTAGACACCTGTTCTTTTCTAATGAGAGACAGAAAGGTAGTGATTCCAGAATGGAAGGGAAATGGAGAGAAACTTGGAGGAATAGAATGAAGTATAATTCAGATATAGAGGATATATTGTATGAGAAAAGAATCTACCCTCAATAAAGGAAAAAAAGTGATTAGGCATCCAGTAGATGCTCTGAAATTCTATTATGAATCGTAAGCATAATTTATAGGATACAAAAAACCCACTATATTACATATTTGTTCTAAGTGTGTCACATTCTTAGGAAAAATTTATAGGTGAGAATAAGGGATAATAAATTAGGAGCTAGAGATGGTTTGGTAGTCAAGAACACAAGAAGCTCAAGAAACAGTAAAATAAAACCTTTATTTGAATTACTAGTATTGTCAAAGACTTGTGTAAAGAGTCCAGCAGCCACCCTAATCATGTGGTGAGTCTGCATGCCAAGCGGCAGAGTGGTCGCTCCTGGGCTAGGGTGGTAGCCATACCCTCTGTGGCACTACCATGGACACAGAGAGCATGTGCAGCTGTTCTCTGGAACAGGTTTAAGCTGTGTATTCATTTCCATTTCAACAAATAATGACAGAAGCTTCTAACATGGCAGTCAGGACTGGACCACAGGTACCAGAAGAGGCTCCTAACATGGCAGCCATGACTGAACAGAAGATGGCCCCAGAAGCTCCTACCCAGGAACCTGTACCAGAGGTTCCAAAGGGAAAGAAAAGGAAAACCAGAGCAGCAGAGCCCCAGGACCCAGTGGAGCTCAAAATACCTGCTGCATCAAAGAAATCCGGCAAGTCCACAAAATCAAAACAGAAGCAAGAGAAAAATCACAGACTTTTAAAGTGAAAAGGAAAGTGAACCATTTCAATGGCGTCTCTGAAGCTGAGCTTCTAACCAAGACTCTTCCTGACATTTTGACATTCAATCTGGGTATTGTGATAGTTGACATTAATCCAGGAATTAATGGCTGTTTACAAAGGACATCACTACCCTGGGCTTGGAAATCATTTCAGGAAGGGTCTATTTATGTCAGGGCTGAGTAAAGTGTCACTGAATCACATGGATAAACACATCTTACCCGGGAAATTCCGCATCGGATTCACCAACATGGTTGAATGAACGACACCAGGCAACAAGGATCTGTCTAGTAAAGAATTTCGGGGAGGGCATACCTAGCATAGAAACTGCAGAAAAACCAGCCATGAATAGCAGTGTTTAATGGAAAGTACATTTATGAAATTTTCAATAAAGAAGTTTTTGGTAGAGTTAAGAGTAAAGGTTAAGAACTGGGAGTTTGGGCTTCAACCCCACAAGGTTCCCGACAAAGAAACTCTTTGCGATGTCATAGGGTCTTCCAGTGCCAGATGTGCTCACTTTCCTCTAGCCCAAGACAAAGTTCATCACTACATTAAGCTGAAGGACTTAAAAAATCAGCTGAAATGTATTGAAAGCAACACGGACGTTCAGGAACTGTAATATACATTACATTTGACCTATAGCTTGTGCAAGAGAATGCAAAAAAAAAAATGGCTGTTAAGAAAGAAAAGTATGATCCAGGCTACGAGGCAGCATATGGCAGCACCTATGGTGAAATCCCATCATCTAACAGTGAGGAGCAGAGAGGAGAATCATCTCCCTGAATGCATAGTGGGTGACACAGCTGCTTGCAGAGCAGATCCTTTCTTTTAATAATTGTGGGACACAATATCAGTAAGAAGGAAGCAATGCTTAGTGAAGATGCCTGTCAGATCTGGCTCAGTGCTGCAGTTTTAATTCAGTAGAACCTCAATTAGCTCACTGAAGAGTTTTAGTATTAATAGTACTTTAGGCTAGTGGTGTAATTAGATATGGAGTATTTATATGGTAGAGTCAACTATATGAATCTGTGTAGTTTGGAATGAAAAAATAAGGTGTTTTGTACTTGACTTTTATATTTGAATTATCCATCATTCCAGCTTTTTATATTCTCTATCTCATTTATAAAAGATACAAACAAACCTGGTTTTCTTTGAGGAGTCACATTAGTCTATTATTTTCTAAAGCATGGGTCTGAATATTTATAGTCTATTCTTCACTGAGCATACCTATATATGCCGTTATCCCTTTAAATGCCTAAGAATAGCATGCTAGTAAGAATCAAGCTGGTAAGAAGGCATGTGTGCCTGTCTCCGTGATTGAAGCTGACTAAACCTCTGTGGAGTCAAGTTCAGAAACCCCTCACTCTCCAGTGCTGTGTGTGGCAGTTGTTTGGTAAGAGAAACAGAGTATGGCCTTTCCTGATGAGGCTTGAGCCCTGAAGTTGGCCTCTGCCTCTTGTGTGTTAATCCTCTCAGAGACAGAAACTTCTGCTGAGCTTGTAGGTTCCTTAGAACACAGTGGAACTTGGAAAGCTTGCCACTCATCAGTTTTTCTGAATTTCTCATTAGTATTCATCAACAATGGAAGAGTGTTCATCTTTTCCAAATCCTCAGCAGCATCTCCTGTCACCTGAGTTTTTGACCTTAGCCATTCTGGCTGGGATGAGGTGGAATCTCAGAGTTAATTGGATATACATTTCCCTGATGACTAAAGATGTTGAGCTATTCTTTAGGTGCTTCACAGACATTTGAGATTCTTCAATTCAGAACTATTTGTTTAGCTCTGTACCCCATTTTTAATAGGGTTATTTGATTCTCTGGAATTTACCTACATTAGTTCTTTCTATACATTGATATTAGCCCTCTATTGGATGTAGGGTTGGTAAAAATCATTTCCCAATCTGTTGTTTGCCATTTTGTCCTAATGACAGTGTCCTTTTCCTTACAGAAGTTTTGTGATTTTATGAGGTCATATTTGTCAATTCTTAATCTTATAGCATGAGCCATTGGTGTTCTGTTCAAGAAATTCTCCTGGTGCACATGTGTTCAAGGCTCGTCCCCAGTTTCTCCTCTATTCATTTTAGGGGATCTGGTTTTATGAGGAGGTCTTGATCCACTTGGACTTGAGCTTTGGAAAGGAGATCAGAATGGATCAATGTGCATTATTCTACATGCTGACTACCAGTTGAACCAGAACTATTTGTTGACAATGCAGTCTTTTTTCCACTGGATGGTTTTAGCTCCTTTGTCAAAGATCCAGTGACCATAGGTGTGTGGGTTCATTTCTGGGTCTTCATTTCTATTCCATGATCTTCCTGCCTATCACTGTACAAATACCATACAGTTTTTATCACTATTGCTCTGTAATACAGCTGAAAGTCAGGATGATGATTTCCCCAGAAGTTCTTTTATTTTTGAGAATAGTTTCTTTATCCTGGGTTTTTTGTTATTCCAAATAAATTTGCAAATTGTTCTTTCTAACTCTATGAAGAAATGATTTGAAATTTTGATGGTGATTGCATTGAATCTATGGATTGCTTTCAGCAAGATGGCCATTTTTACTCTATTAATCCTGCCAATCCATGAGCATGGGAGATACTTCCATCTTGTGAGATCATCTTTGATTTCTTTCTTCAGAGATTTGAAATTCTTGTCATACAGATCTTTCACTTGCTTGGTGGGAGTCACACCAAGGTATTTTATGTTTGTAAGTATTGTGAAAGGGGTTGTTTCCCTAATTTCTTTCTCAGTCTGTTTATCCTTTGAGTAGAGGAAGGCTACTGATTTGTTTGAATTAATTTTATATGCAGTCAGTTTGCTGAAGTTGTTTATCAAATTTAGGAGTTCTCTGATGGACATTTTGGGGTCACTTATGTATACTATGATATCTGCAAATAGTGATATATTGATTTTTTCCTTTCCAATTTTAATCCCTTTGATCTACTTTTGTTATCTCAGGCTTTTGTTTTATTTGCTCAGGCTAGGACTTTGAGCACTATACTGAGTAGGTAGGGAAAGAGTGGGTAATTTTGTCTAGTCCCTGATTTTAGTGGAATTACTTCAAGTTTCTTTCCATTTTGTTAGATGTTGGCTACTGGTTTGCTGTATATTGTTTTTTAATATGTTTAGGTATGTGACTTGAATTCCTGACCTTTCTGAGACTTCTATGAGGGGGTGTTGAACTTCTTCAAATGCTTTCTCAGCATCTAATGAAATGATCATGTGGTCTTTTTCTTTGGGTTTGTTTAAATAGTAGACTACAATGATGGATTTCCATACATTGAACCATTCTTACATCGTTTGGATTAAACTTACTTGATCATAATGGATGATTGTTTTGATGTGTTCTTGGATTCAGTTTGTGAGAATTTTATTGAGTATTTTAGCATCAATATTCATACGAGAAATTGGTCTGAAGTTCTTTCTTTGTTGGGTCTTTGTGTAGTTTATGTATAAGCATAATTGTGGCTTTATAGAACTAATTGGGTAGTGTTCCTTCTGTTTCTATTTTGTGGAGTAGTTTGAAGAATATTGGTATTAGGTCTTTTTTGAAGGTCTGATAGAATTCTACACTAAATCCATCTGGTCCTGGGCTTTCTTTGATTGGGAGACTTTTTATGACTGCTGCTATTTCTTTAGGTGTATGGGTATGTTTAGATGGTTTATCTGATCCTGATTTAACTCTGACCCCTGGTATATATCTAGAAAATTCGCCATTTCTTCCAGAATTTCCAGTTCTGTTGAATATAGGCTTTTGTTGTAGGATCTAATGATTTTCTGAATTTCCTCAGTTTCTGTTGTTATGGCTCCCTGTTAGTTTCTGGTCTTATTAATTTGGTTACTCTCTCTGAGCTCTCTGATTAGTCTGGCTAAGGGTTTATCAATCTTGTTGATTTTCTCAAAGAACCAGCTCCTGGTTTTGTTGATTCTTTGTCTAGTTATTTTTCTTGCTACTTTGTTGATTTCAGGCCTGAGTTTGATTATTTCCAGCCTTCTACTCCTCTTGAATGTGTTTGCTTCTTTTTGTTTTAGAATGTTCAGGTGTGCTGTTAAGAGACTGGTGTATGCTTTCTCTGGTTTCTTTTTGGAGTCACTCAGCTGAGTTTTCCTTTTAGCACTGCTTTCATTGTGTGCCTTAAGTTTTGTTATGCTGGGCCTTCTTTTTCATTACATTTTAAAATGTCTTTAATTTCTTTCTTTATTTCTTAAATTCTTCCTTAACCAAGTTATCATTGATTAGGGCACTGTTCAGCTTCCTTGTGTATGTCGGCTTTCTGTTGTTTATGTTGCTATTGAAGACCAGCCTAAGTCTGTGGTGATAGGATAAGATGCATGGGATTATTTCAATCTTCTTGTATCTGTTGAGGCCTGTTTTGTGACTGATTATATAGTCAATTTTTGAGAAGGTACCATGAGGTGCTGAGAAGAAGGTATATTCTTTTGTTCTAGGATGAAATGTTCTATAGATATCTGTAAAATCATTTGTTTCATAACTTCTGATAGTGTCACTGTGTCTCTGTTTAGTTTCTGTTTCCATGGTCTGTCTATTGATGATAGTGGGATGCTGAAGTCTTACCTTATTTTTGTGTGGAGTGTGGTATGTGCTTTGAGCTCTAGTAAAGTTTCTTTTATGAATGTGGGTGCCCTTGAATTTGGAGGATAGATGGTCAGAATTGAGAGTTTATCTTGGTAGAGTTTTCCTTTGACAAGTATAAAGTGTCCATTTTTGTCTTTTTGATAACTTTTGGTTGAAAGCTGATTTTATTCGATGTTAGAATGGCCAGTCCAGCTTGTTCCTTGTGACCATTTGCTTGGAAAATTTCTTTCCAGCCTTTAATCAGAGGTAGTATCTGTCTTTGTCACTTAAGTGTGTTTCCTGTATGCAACAAAATGCTTGGTCCTGTTTACTTATCCAGTCTTAGTGTATGTCTTTATATTGAGCATTTGAATCCAGTGATGTTAAGAGATATTAAGGAATAATGATTGTTGCTTCCTGTTATCTTTGTTTTTAGGGGTAGAATTATGTTTGTGTGGCTATCTTCTTTTGAGTTTGTTGTAAGAAGATTACTTTCTTGCTCTTTCTATGGTGTAGTTTCTCTCCTCGTGTTTGGGTTTTCCATTTATTATCCTTTGAAGGGCTGGATTTGTGGAGGGATATTATATAAATTTTGTTTTTGTCATTGAATATCTTGGTTCCTTCATCTATGGTAATTGGAGTTCTGCTGGATATAATAGCCTGGGCTAGCATTTTTGTTCTCTTAGGGTCTGTATGACATCTTCCCAGGATCTTCTGGCTTTTAGAGTCTCTGATTTGAAATCTGGCGTAATTCTAATAGGTCTGCATTTATACATTACTTGAACTTTTTTCCGTACTGCTTTTAATATTTCTTTTTTTGTGTGTGCATTTGTTGTCTTGATTATTATGTGATAGAAGGAATTTCTTTTCTGGTACAGTCTATTTGGAGTTCTGTAGTCTTCTTATATGTTCATGAATACCTCTTTCTTTAGGCTAGGTAGTTTTCTTCTATAATTTTGTAGAAATTATATACCTCTACAATTCAACATGAAATCTGGGATGGTGATACCTGCAAAAGTTCTTTTATTATTCAGGATCCTTCCAAAGCTACTCTGACTTTTGTGTTTTTATGTAAAGTTAAAGATTTTTTTTTCTATGTCTGTGAAGGGATCATTTTATAATTTTAATAAGGTTGCATTTAATGTGTAGATTGCTTTTTGTAGGATTGCCATTTTAACTATCAATTCATGATCATAGGAGTTCTTTCCATTTTCTGCATCCATTCTTCTGTGGTGGGACATCTGGGTTGTTTCCAGTTTCTGGCTATCACAAATATGGCCACAATGAACATAGTGAAATATGTCATTCCGTGGCCTGCTGTGGGCATCTTTGGCTACATTCCCAAGAGTAGTATTTCTGGGCCTTCAGGAATATCTATTTCCAATTTTCTGAGGAACCTCCAGATTAATTTTTTTTAAACCAAGACATCCATTTTTTTCTACTTTCTTTGAACAACTAAATTTTTCTTTCCTATCATTTAGTGTGTTGGTGAGACTTATCTTTGAAGTTGTGTGATATCTATCAATTTTTCTCATCCAGTTTTAGTTTAGTATGAGGTTTCTATAGTGATATTGTTTTCTTCTAAATTCTACTTTCATGTCAAAATTTTTTTTCATTATTTCCACCAACTTGCTGTTTGGATTTAAACACTCTTCATTAAAGCTTTTATCCATATCTTCTCTAAGACACTAAGAACATAGTCGTAATTTTGAAGTCACTGTTCTCTGCTTCTACTGAACTGATTTTTCCAGGATGTAATACAAAAAATCATGGCCTTCTGGAGGAGGTATATTGCTTTGGTTTTTCATGTTTTTATTTTTGTGCTGGCATCTAGACATGTGGTATTTTGTGGCTTGAAGTATTTTGGGGATATGTATTTGGTTTCATATTTGTTGAGTGTGTGTTTCAAACCCTTACTCTGGGTTTTAGTCAAATGTGGAAGTGTTACAAAGAGAACTGATTAGAAAGAAAACTGAAAGGAGCAACTAGGCAAAACTTGGTAGAGTCCAGATCCATATCAAGGTCTCAAGAGCTGAGGGGATGGAGGTAGAATGGAAAGAGGGGCTCTTGAAGAAAGGGTGCAATAATACTGTTGTAGTATTTTATTGCTATGAATAGATGCCATGACCAAAGCAACTCTTATAAAGAGAACATTTAATTGGGGTTGATTTACAGTTTCAGAGACTTAGTTCATTATCATTGTGTCAAGATACACAGAGGAATGTAGGCAGGCATGGTGCTGAAGCAGAAACTGGATGTTCTACACCTTGATCATCAGGCAGGAAGGAGGAGACTATATCTGTTTTACACTAAGTGTACTTTGAAATTTAAGATTTTAGAGCCCCGATTTCACAGTAGCATATTTCCAATTACAAAGACAGACCTACTCTATACTTTCTAATGTTGCCACTCCTTTTGGCCAAAATTCAAACACATGAAACTATGGGGCCATATATATTCAAACTACAACATTCCACTCCCAGGCTCCCATAGGTTTATAGGTATACCATAAAACAAATTGCATTTAGTCTAACTGAGAGAAAATTTGGAGAGACCTGAATAGAAATGATTCTTTAAAAAAAAATCCCAACAGAACAGTTGAGTTTTGTATAATGTAGTATTGTTAGATATACCTATATATTAAAATTAAGCAGGTGGATTTCAGCACCTGATTTTTGCTTGATATATGGTATAAACTCTTGAGATACATTAGACCCTATTGTTTTTCAACATTAAGATGGACATCTTGTTATTTCTTGACCCTTTTTCTTACTTATAGATCAACAATATTTATAAGTTTTATATTTCTGTGAAATCATCCAAATAAACACATTCTTCAAGAAAAATTGTAGCAATGATTTAACCTTAAAAATATAGAATAGTCTTACATGTTTAATGTACATAGTATATAATTCCTGATAACATATTATGGAAAGCAAATATATAGTAAAAATTCAACATTTCAGTATATATGTATGTATGATAAAAATCAATTAAATTCAGCAGATAATCAAAGTTTTAGCACTATTTTCTTTGTAATAAAAGGGAAACAATGAAAGGGTTTAAAATTAATAACTGAAAATATAAACTTAGCATCATATTTTTAAGATGAGAAACTTAAAATATTCCTAGTACTTTAAGGATTATATTTTCCAAGCAATTAAACAATTTTGAAAGATAATCTAACACACTATTTATTATTTAGTCTTCCATCTACAGCCACCTCAGGTAATTAAGTGAGAAAATGTAATTTTTGGTGCCTTTAATTTAACTAATTTATTTCATCTATCTTTTCAAGTGATAACAGAAAGTACCTTGTGTATACATCAGCATTCCAGACTGTTCTAGTAAGTACCCAAAGTAACATGATTGTAGCCCAAATCATGCTTTTTTCTGAAAGGCCTATGGAAGGACCTGTTTCTAATCTCCATTGTAACTTTAAGCATTCCCTTGATGTGTGAACTTCATTGTACTCTTTATATAACAATCTGTGGCTGTAAGTATTTGTCCAAGTTTCCTTTCCTTATTAGTATCATCAACCATATTGTAGCAGGGTTTAGTCTACACCTATATGGTCATATTTTAGTTTAACTAATTGTATCTGTATAGACCATGTTCCTAAAGAAGGCCACATTGTGATTTCTAATAGTTATAACTTCAACATGTGACTGGGAGTAAAGTCATTCAACCCATAACAATATGATTGAAGAACCAAATGAACCAGTGACTCTCTTGAGTACAAGAAAATAAATCATTTTTATTGCTCCAAAAATGTCTTGAATAGTGGATAAAGAACACCAAACATATGAAGAACAACTTTCACAGATGGTTGCTCTGAACTGCTGCTATTTAGGTTGGCCTGATTTAAAACAAATGGTGATACTGTTTTGAACACAGGTCACTTCATTCTATTATTTACCAAGAAAAAAAATGTATATATGGGGTAAAATATTAAAAATGAATAAAAACATAGGTATTCCCCATTGCAAATTAAATATTATACAACTTAAGTATAATTCAAAAGGCTTTGCTTGGCTTGAGCTTGGTGTGCCACAGGGAAGTCAGATGACACTGCTGGCATGGCATACCAAACGATGCTTAGAACGATGAAAGATACCAACTTGTTAATATCATTTGAGAGAAAATCCATTTCTCAGCTCACAAGAAAAGATTGGATCAAAAACTTGGCTTTTTGTATTGGCATTATAATTCATCTGAATAAACACTTTGAATAATTCTTTGCAAATGCATTCAAAAGTAGTTACACAAATATGTACTTTAATTCATTTGGAAATGAATAACATGTCTAAATTTTCTGCAGTGAAATCAGACTCCAGAAATGAAAGTGATGGCCTGAATTACTTTCCAAAAATCAAAGCTTTAAAGAATAAATTCACATATACATATTCTTTACTTTTATTTCAAATGTTAAGAAAATGGACAATCTTTACTTGTGGTCAAAGGATAAAGGCTCAATTGCATATTGAAATCATAGATAAGGCCCTGTGGCTAGAAGTAGTCATTTTATGTAATTATGCTTTTCTTTTTATATTAAAAATTAATGTATAATTATATTACATATAATTTTACCTATTCGTATACTTATTAAAGCAAAATTTTGTTCTGTTTCCAGCAGTTGTTTTTCTTCTACATGATTCATTTCACTTTTTTCTCTTTGCATAATAAAGCTTTTCTACATACTTAGTATACATTAGACAGAACATGATCACTCAGTTCTAACTTGTTTACCCAAGTATCCAAAGTAGAGTAAGTTATAGCTATTCATAAGGTTTGCAAACATATAATAAATACTTCAATATAATAAATAATAACTACTTCAAATTTTTAACATACTCTAGAGAATAGTCAATTGAACATTTTCAAACTTTGCCATGATAAGTAGCATTCTTTTATTTGACAGTACCAGCTGCTGTTCTCAATATATGCTAAAATGTTTAACAAGATGAAGATTCAAAAATACTCAACTTTCCTTGGTTAAATCTAGGCTAAACTCTGCAAGGTAGAACTTTATCTTATGGTACCAGATGCCACATATGTCTGTTAGCCAATTAAGTAAAATGACATGACCAACTTACTAACGTACAACGTTTGTTAATGAGGTATGTATAAAGAAAGTCATAGAATTGTAGATATGTGTATTTGTCTCCCATAAGTAAGGTAGTGTTTTTCTCAATCATCATATTCATTTTAGAATGGAAGGGCATCTTTTTTCCAATACAATTTTATTTTCTATGAATTTCAGAACTGATATCTAGTTTTTATTTTTCTATGTGTATGTTCCTTTTGTTTTTACATTAATTTGTTTTTATCCACAACTTATTTTGGAGTACTGATGAATATTTAATTTTCTAATATAATGTTTAATTCTCTTTTTAAATTATTCTGTCAAATTTTTGTGAATACAATAACCTTAATTCCTTGAGACTTTGAAATCAAGTAAATATATAATGTAACTGGACCATTAAAAAATAAATGTTTTTCTCTAATTTAATTATGTATAGACAAACAATAGATTCTGAATTTTAAAATTTATTTTTAAGAATATCAAGCCAGATCTTCAATCCCTCTGAATGACCTCTAACAGCTGTTTTACATCTGTTAGTGAAGTCTCTTTCTCTAATAACTCTCAAAATTACGGTACAAAAATACGCTGAGTCTGTGGCGTCTTTATTTAAGCCCCAAAGAATGCTTCAAGTGACTGAAGACCCTTGACATGAAGAGATTATATGAGAACAAAATAAAAAGCACAATAGCTGGGATTTTTATGAGAGTTATACTAACACATCAAATCCCTTGAGATCCTGAGGAGAAGTTGGAGAATTGGCTCAGAATCTTTTAGATTTACAGCTTTCTCTCTTATAAAACACAGTTGAAAGAATACAGAGTTAATGGTTAAATTAATATAAATAATTAAAGCTAATACATATGAAAAATAACTGAAAAACAATAGTATATATGTCATCCCCATGTATATCAAATCAATTCATCTGTAAAATTTTAAACTTGAAGGGTTATAACCTCAGAAAAGAATATTTGATATCTTTTCTTGACATTAAGTAGATACCTACACATACTTATAGCACAATTTGTAACATTGACACAGATCTTTTTGTCCACTTAAACTTTGTGGCAGATGCCTGAAGAATGCCTATAGATATGATGTGAATATAAGATGTTATAATACAAGTACATTGTTGCCAATTTTTAAAGCAGTAAACATTGCTGAAATATGCAGGTATTAAAGTGTCAAGAATTATATCTAACCACTGGAGCCCAAAAACATCTGTTCAATGTAGTGCCGCATGTATTTCTTATATATTTTCTATGCACAAAGATAGAAGAATGAGAGTAGAGGCAGTTGTTAGAAAGGAATTAGCTCTTTACAGACAAGAAAAACAATAGATCTTATTTTGTTATGCAATACAAAGATAATCCAATGAAATGGATGTAGTAATAGGATGGCATGAACAAGTTTGATTTAGATAATAAATTGCTGTGCACTGTAATATCAATAATGTAAAGAAAGCAGAAGAGAAACCAAGTTTTAATATGTGATTATTGAATTGAATCTTCTAAATAAAAAAACAATTACAGCTATTTATTGTAAAAATAAAAAAATGGTTGTTGGTATAAAACTTCAGTAACTTCTGAAATCTATTAATACTTGTTATTTGATGAGTGAATTATTGGGAAGAATTCATATTAAACTCCAATGGGTTATGTCTAATTTTAGGAGTGTAAAATGGTAACAATTAAGTCCCACTGAGTTGTTAGACTCACAGCAGCCTATTAAGAACTGCAACAGTTAAATATTCATCTTAATCTTAAATTTAAAAATGTTAAGGATCAAGTTATAATGATGATGTAATAGCTTTTTGTTTATTTTTTAAATATTGAATCAGAAATAAATGTTTCCAAATATTTCTTTTTTTGTAATTCATTTTACATCCCCATGGTTTTCCCCATCCTGATCCCTCTCTCCCACATTCCTTTCCTTTATATCCCCTCTTTTTCTCCTCTGAGTGTGGAGCCCCCTGGAAGCCTCTCTCTCTCTCTCCTCTCTCTCTCTCTCTCTCTCTCTCTCTCTCTCTCTCTCTCTCTCTCTCTCTCTCTCTCTCTCTCTCTCTCTCTCTCTAACATACACACACACACACACACACACACACACACACACATCAATTCTTTTCAGGACTTAGGTACTTCTCCCACTGAGGCCAGGCAGGACAGCTGAGTTAGAAGAATGGGTTCTACAGAGAAGCAATAGCTTTAGGAATAAAGCTTTAAGGATAGCCCCTGCATCCATTATCTGGGACCTACATGAAGACTGAGCTGCACATTTACTACATATGTGTATGGGGCCTAGGCCCAAGGCTTGTATGCTCTTTGGTTGGAGGCTCACTATCTGAGAGCCCCTAAGGGCCCAAGTAAATTGACACTGTTGGTCTCCCTGTAAAGTTCCTATCACCTTAGGTACCCTCAATCCTTCCCTCAACTCTTCCATAAGGGTACTAAAGCTCCGTTCAATATCTGTTTGAGTCAGCTGCTGGGTGGAACCAGAGGACAGTCATTCTAAGCACATGTCTGCAACCATAACAGATTCTCATTAAGTGTCAGGGATTGCTGATTGCCCATTGGATGGGTTTGTGGTTGGGATGGTTATTGCTTGACCATTCCCTCAGACTCTGTTCCATCTCCTTTTGCTACATTGCTTGTAAGCACAATAAATTTTGGTTCAAAAGTTTGGGGGTTTGATTGGTGTTCCTAACTCTGTACTGGGATTCCTTCCTGGCTACAGGAGGAGGCTATTTCAGGGTTGTTTTTTTTTTTTATCTCCCCTGCTGTGTTTCAGCTAAGGTCACTCCCATTGATTCTTAGGAACATTCCCTATTCGAGGTCTCAGGCACATACTCGAGATGCCCTCCATTCTTCTCACCATACCAGCTGCAGAGTCTACTCATATTCATTGCTATCTGGACATCTCCCCGGTCTCTCACCACACCTAATCCTTATCCCTACATCTTTCTCTTTTCTTTGTCCATTGGTTAGTTTGGCTAAGGGTTTCTCGATCTTGTAGATTTTTCTCAAGGAACCAGCTCTTGATTGCATTCATTCTTTGGATTGTTTTCTTTTTAATGGATTGATTTCAGCTCTGGTCTTGTTTGCTTATTTTTTTCTCTTTTTAAATATTTTTAAATTAATTATTATATTTATTTACATTTCAAATGTTTACCTCTTCTCAGCCTCGCTTCCACAAGATGTTTCCCCCACATCTTCCCCATCCCTTTGCCTCTTAGAGTGTGCTACCCCCCGCACACCCACTCCTGCCTCACACCACTAGTATCCTCCTTCCCTTGGGCAACAAGCCTCTACAGGATCAAGACCCTCCTCTCCCAATGATGCCAGATAAGGCAGTCCTCTGCTACATATGTAGCAGGAGTGATGGACCCACCCATGTATTTGCTTTGCTTGGTGGTTTAGTTGCTGGGAGCTCTGAGGGGTCAAGTGAGTTGATACTGTTGTTCTTCTTATGGGTTTGCAATTACTTTCAGCTCCTTCAGTCTTTTCTCTAACTCTTCCAGGTCCCTGGGCTTAGTCCAGTGATTGGCTGTGAATATCTGGATGTGTCTTAGTCATGTGTTGGGAAAGCCTCTCAGATTACAGCAATACCAGGCTCCTCACTGCAAGTACTTCTTGTCATCAGCAATAATGTTGAGTTTGATGTCTACAAGTGGGTTGGATCCCAAGGTAGGACTGTCTCTGGATGGCCTTGCCTTCAGTCTCTGCTCCATTTCTTTTGTCCTTGTGTTTCCTTTCAGCAGGAACAATTCTGGGTTCAAACTTTTGAGATGGGTTTGTAGCCATGTCTACCTATTTGAGGTAGACTCTTCAGGCTCTATCTTCCCTCTTTTGGGTATTTCAGCTACTGCAATCCCCATTGGGTCCTGGGAGCCTCTTTAATCCCTGGTGTCTGGGACTTTTTAATGGTTCCCATGTTCCCTAACCCCTCACTGCTACATATTTCTATTCATTCTCCTGGCTCTCTGTACTTCTGTCTCTTTCCATAGCTGATCCTATCCCCCCTTTCCCTTCCCATCTTCTCTGCCACTCAGGTCCCTTCCTCCCTCTGCCACCCATAATTACTTTATTTCCTCTTCTGATTGTGACTGAGACATTCACACTTTGCCCTCCCTTCTTGCTGAGCTTCATATGCTGTGTGAATTGTACTGTGAATATTCAGAGATTTTGGACTAATATGCACTTATCAGTGAGTACATACCATGTATGTCATTTTTGGGTCTGGATTACCTTACTCAGGATGATATTTTCCAATTCCATCCATTTCCTGAAAAATTCATGAAGGTCATTTTTAATAGCTGAATAGTGTAAATGTACCACATTTTCTGTATCCATTCTACCATTGAGGAACATCTGATTGGTTTCTAGCTTCTGTCGATTATAAATAAAGCTGTCATAAGCACAGTGGAGCATGTTTCCTTATTATATGTTGGAACATTTTTTTGAGTATATGTTAAATAGTAGAAGAGCTGAGTATTCAAGTAGAACTATTTCCAAATTTCTGAGGAGGTACTGGATTGATTTGTTAAGTGGTTATAACAGATTGGAATCCCATCAGCAATGAAAGACTGTTTGTCTTTCTCCACAACCTTGCCCACATCTACTGTTCCCTGAATGTTTGATCTTACCCATTATGATTAATCTAAGGTGGAAGTTCAGGGTTGTTTTGATTTGATTTGCATTTCCCTGGTGACTAAGGATGTTCAACATTTCTTTAGGTGCTTCTCAACCATTGAAGAGATTCCTCAGATAAGAATTCTCTGTTTAGCTCTGTAACTCGTTGTTTAATTGTATTGTTTAGTTTTCTAGAGTCTAATATCTTGAGTTCTTTGTATATTTGGATATTAGCCCTCTTTCTGATATTTAGTTGGTAAAGATCTTTTCTCAATCTGAAGGTTACTTTTTTGTCCTATTGACCATGTTCTTTACCATACAGAAGCTTTTCAAGTTTCATGAGTTTCCACTTGTCAATAGTTTTTCTTAGAGCCTGAGCCATTTTCTGTTTTGCTCAGGCAATGTTTCCCTGTTCCTATATGTTCGAGGCTCTTTCCCTTTTTATCTTCCACTAAATGAAGCATATATGGTTTTATGTGGTTTTGATCCACTTGGACTTGTGGTTTGTACAAGGAGATAAAAATGGATCAAATTAGATTCTTCTGCATGCTAACCACCACTTAGACAAGCACCATTTGTTTAAAATGCTGTCTTTTTTCTACTAGATGGTTTTGACTTCAAAGATCAAGTGGCCCTATTGTGTGTTGGTTCATTTCTGGGTCTTTAGTCTATTCCATTGATCCACCTTTCTGTCTCTGTAACAATACCATGTGGTTTTTATCACCATTACTCTGTAGTACAGCTTGAGGTCAGGAACAGTGATTACCCCAGGAGTTCTTTTATTACTGAGAATTATTTTAGCTTTCCTTGGTATTATGTTATTCCAGATGAAGCTGAGAATTGCTCTTTCTATTTCTGTGAAGAACTGTGTTGGAAATTTGATGGGGATTGCATTCAGTCTGATGATTGCTTTTTGTAAGATGGCCATTTTAACGAAGTTAATCCTACTTATTCATGAGCATGGGCAATCTTTCCATCTTCTGAGGTTTTTAATTTCTTTCTTCAGAGATGTGAAGGTCATGTCATGAATATCTTTCACTTGCTTGGTTAGAGTTACAACAAGATATTTTATATTATATGTATAATATATATTATATTATAAGATATTTATATTATATATATTATAATATAAGATATTTATATTATATATATAATATTGTGAAGTGACTATATATATATAGTGAAGGCTGTTTTTTCTCTAATTTCTTTTCAGCCCATTTGTCCTTTATGTAGAGGTAGGCTATTTGTTTGAGTTAATTTTATTTCTGGCCACTTTTGTGAAGTAGTTTATCAGGTGTCAGAGTTCTTTTACAGAACGTTTTGAGATGTTTATGTATGCTATCATGTCATCCACAAATACTGGCCCACTGACTTCTTCCTTTCCAATTTGTACTCCTTTGACCTCCTTTTGTTGTCCAGAACTTCAATTACTATATTGGATAAATAAGGAAAGAGGGGTCAGCCTTGTCTTGTACCTGATTTTAGTGGGATTGTTTCAAGTTTTTCTCCATTTAATTTGATGTTGGCTGTTGGTTTGCTGTACATTGCTTTTATTATGTTTAGGAATATACCATATACCTTCAATTCCTCATCTTTTCTAGGCTTTAAAAATGATGGATTGTATTTTGTCAAGGGTTTTTCAGCATCTAATAAGATGATAATGTGATTTTTTTCTTTGAGTTTGTTTATATTGTGGATTATTTTTGATGGCTTTCTCTGGAATGCATGATTTTGATTTAACTTTGGTACCTGGCATGTTTTTAGAAAATCATGGTTTCATCTATAGTTTCCAGTTTTGTTGAGTATAGGCTTTTGTAGTAAGTTCTGAGAATTATTTTAAATTCCCTCAATTTCTGTTATGTCTCCTTTTTCATTTCTAATTTTGTAAATTTGGATAATGTCTTTGTGCCCTTTAATTAGTTTGGCTAAGGGTTTATCTATCTTGGTGATTTTATCAAAGAACCAGCTCTTAGTTTTGTTGATTCTTTCTATATTTCTTTTTGTTTCTAATTGGTTGATTTCTGCCTTGAGTTTGATTATTTCCTGCCATCTACTCCTCTTGTATATGTTTGTTTTTTTGCTCTAGAACTTTTAGAGGTGCTACTAAATTGCTAGTGAAGGATTTCTCTAATTTCTTTATGAAGAAACTAAGTGCTATGAATTTTCCTCTTAGTACTGCTTTCCTTAAACTAAACTGTGTCTCTGTTTAGTTTAGGTTTCCATGATCTTTCTATAGCTAAGAGTGAAGTCTTTTACTATTCTGTGAGGCCCAATGTGTGTAACATTGAGCTTTAGTAACATTTCTTTTACAAATGTGCAAATTCCTTCCATTTGGTGCATAGATCTTCAGAATTGAGACTTCATCTCAGTTGATTTTTCCTTTAGTGAGTATGAAGTGTCCTTCCTCACATCATTTATTACTTTTGGTTGAAAGTTTGTTTTATTGGATATTAGAATGTCTACTCCAGCTTGTTTCTTGGGACCATTTGCTTGGAAATTTTTCCCAACCTTTTAGTCTGAGGGAGTATCTGTGTTTTTACTGAGGTATGTCTCCTATATGCATCAAAATGCTGGTCATATTTATGTATCCAGTCTATTAGTCAATCTCTTTTTATTGGGGATCTGAGTTCATTGATGTTGAAATATATTAAAGAACAATGTCTGTTAGTTCCTGTTATTTTTGTTGCTAGAGGTGGTATTATGTTTGTATGGTTCTGTTCTTTTGGTTTCTTTGTGAGATGATTAGTTTCTTGTTTTTTCTTGGTTGTAGTTTCCTTCATTGTGTTGGAGTGTTCCTTATTTTCCTGTGAAAGTTCAGATTAATGGAAAGGCATTGTTTAAATCTGAGTTTGTCATAGAATATATTGATTTTTCTATCTACAGTGATAGAGAATTTTACTGGGTATAGTAGCATGAGCTGGCATTCGTGTTCACTTAGGGTCTGCATGGCATCTGTCCAAGATCTTCTAGCTTTTAGAGTCTCTGTTGAGAATTCTGGTGTAATTCTAATAGGTCTGCCTTTATGTGTTACTTGGCCTTTTCCCCTTACTGCTTTTATTATTATTTTGTTGTTGTTATTGTTCTGTGTATTTAGTGTTTTGATTATTATGTGACAGAAAGAATTTCTTTTCTGGTTCAATCTCTTTGGTATTCTTTAGCTTCCTGTATGTTTTTGGCCATTTCTTTTTTTCAATTAGGGAATTTTCATCCACCATTTTGTTAAAGATGTTTTCTGACCATCTGAATTGGGAATCTTCACTCACTTCTATACCTATTATTCTTAGGTTTGATCTTTTAATTGTATGCGGAGTTGCCTGGATGTTTTGGGCTAGGATATTTTTGCTCTTTGTATTTTCTCTGACTGTTGTGTCAATATCTTCTCTGATATCTTCTATGCCTAAGATTCTCTGTTATGCCTATTGTATTCTGTTGGTGATGCTTATATTCATCACTCCTTATTTCTTTTCTACGTTTTGCATCTCCAACTTGGTCTCCCTTTGTAGTTTCTTTGTTTCTATTTCCATTTTTAGATACTGGGCAGTTTTATTCAATTCTTCACCTGCTTGTTTGTGTTTTCCTGTATTTCCTTAAGCAAGTTATTTATGCCCTCCTTAACATCCTCTATAATCTTCATGAGATGGGATTTTAGGTCAGAATCTTGCTTTTCAGTTAGGAGATCCATGGCTTGCTATATTGGGAAAAGTAAGCTCTGATGGTCCTAAGTGTCATTGGTTTCTGTTGCTTATGTTTTATGCCTGATCTTTTCGTGGCAGAGTTGTGAAGCAGAAGGAATATATGACAGGGTGAATAGGTCCCATGTCCACTGGGCTCCATGGCAGTCTCAGTTAGTCCAGGTATTGGGCCAGGAGGAGTCTTATCTTTGAGCCTGGTTGTGATGGACCTCCTGGGTCACACGCTATTTTTGGGTGTGGAAGGGGATCTGGAGTATCCGATCTGCCCTGGGCATACTTGTGAATTGAAAGCTGCCTTTTTTTTTTCTAGAGATTTTAGGTATAGATTTAAATTGGTGGTACAAGAACTTTCTAAATTATTTTATACTTTTTTCAATTTTTATTAGATATTTTCTTCATTTACATTTCAAATGCTATCCCAAAATTCCCCTATACACTCCCCCTGCTCTCCTACCCTACCCTACCACTCCCACATTTTGGCCCTGGCTTCCCCTATATGGGAGCATATAAAGTTTGCAAGACCAAGGGGCCTCTCTTCCCAATGATGGCCAACTAGGCCATCTTCTGCTACATATGCAGCTAGAGACATGAACTCCTGGGTTACTGGTTAGTTCATATTGTTGTTCCACCTATTGGTTTGCAGATTCCTTCAGCTCCTTGGATACTTTCTCTAGCTCCACCATTGCGGGCCCTGTGTACCATCCAATAGATGTCTATGAGCATCCACTTCTGTATTTGCCAGGCACTGGCATAGCTTCACCAGACATAGCTATATCAGGGTCCTTTCAGCAAAATCTTGCTGGCATATGCAATAGTGTCTGCGTTTGGTGGGTGATTATGGGATGGTTCCCCAGGTGGAACAGTCTCTGGATACTCCATCCTTTTGCCTCATCTCCAAATTTTGTCTCTGTAACTCCTTCCATGGGTAATTTGTTCTGTATTCCAAGGAGGAATGAAGTATCCACAATTTGTTTTTCCTTCTTCTTGATTTTCTTGTGTTTTGAAAATTGTAACCTGGATATTCTAAGTTTCTGGGCTAATATTCACTTATCAGTGAGAGCATATTCTGCAGATCCATCCATTTGCTTAAGAATTTCATGAATTAATTGATTTTAATTGCTGAGTAGTATCCCATTGTGTAAATGTACCACAACTTTTGTATCCATTCCTCTGTTGAGGGACATCTGGGTTCTTTCCAGCTTCTGACTATTACAAATAAGGCTGCTATAAACATAGTGGAGCATGTGTCCTTATTACAATTTGGAACATCATCTGGGTATATGCCCAGGAAAGGAATTGCTGGATCTCCTGGTAGTACTATGTCCAATTTTCTAAGTAATGGCCAGACAGATTTACAGAGTGGTTGTACCAGCTTGCTATTGCACCAACATTGGAAGAGTGTCCCTCTTTCTCCACATTCTCACCAGCATCTGTTGTCACCTGAAAATTTGATCTTAGCCATTCTTACTGGTGTGAGGTAGAATCTCAGGTTTGTTTTGATTTGCATTTCCCTGATGATTAAGGATGTTGAACATTTTTTCAGGTGCTTCTCTTTCATTTGGTATTCCTCAGTTGAGAATTCTTTGGTTAGCTCTGTACCACATTTTTAATAGGCTTATTTGATTTTCTGGAGTTCATCTTCTTGAGTTCTTTATATATATTGGATATTAGTCCCCTATTTGTTTTAGAATTGGTAAAGATCCTTCAGCTATCTGTTGGTGGACTTTTTGTCTTACTGACAGTGTCTTTTTCCTTACAGAAGCTTTGCAATTTTATGAGGTCCCGTTTGTCAATTCTCAATCTTACAGCATAAGCCATTGCTATTCTGTTCAGGAATTTTTCCCCTGTGCCCATATCTTTGAGACTTTTCCCCACTTTCTCCTCTATAACTTTCAGAGTCTCTGGTTTTATGTGGAGTTCCTTGATCCACGGAGACTTGACCTTAGAACAAGGAGATAAGAATGGATCAATTCCCATTCTTCTACATTATAATCACCAGTTGTGCCAGCACCATTTGTTGAAAAGGCTGTCTTTTTTCCACTGGATGGTTTTAGCTCCCTTGTCAAACATCAAGTTTGACACCATAGGTGTGTGGGTTCACTTCTGGGTCTTCAACTCTATTCCATTGATCTACCTGTCTGTCACTGTACCAATACCATGCAGTTTTTATCACAATTGCTTTGTAGTACACCTTGAAGTCAGGCATGGTGATTTCTCCAGAGGTTCATTTAATGTTGAGAATAGTTTTTGTTATCCTATGTTTCTTTGTTATTCCAGATGAATTTGCAATTGTCCTTTCTAATTCATTGAAGAATTGAGTTGGGATTTTGATGGGGATTGCATTGAATCTGTAGATTGCTTTCAGAAAGATAGCCATTTTTACTATATTGATTCTGCCAATCCATGAGCATGGGATCTTCTGAGATCTTCTTTGATCTTCTTTCTTCAGAGTTTTGAAGTTCTTATCATACAGATCTTTCACTTCCTTAATGAGAGTCACACCAAGGTATTTTATATTATTTGTGACTATTGTGAAGGGTGTTGTTTCCCCAATTCCTAGAAAGGCCACTGTTTTGTTTGAGTTAATTTTACATCCAGCTATTTCACCTAAGCTGTTTATTATGTTTAGGAGTTCTCTGGTGGAATTTTAAGGATCATTTATCATATCCTCTGCAAATAGTGATATTTTGGCTTCTTCCTTTCAAATTTGTATCTATTGTCCTCTTTTTGTTGTCTGTAATTGCTCTAGCTAGGCCTTCGAGTACTATATTGAATAGGTAGGGAGAAAGTGGGCAGCCTTGTCTAGTTCCTGATCTGAATGGGATTTCTTCCAGATTCCCTCCATTTTCTTTGATGTTGGCTACTGGTTTGCTATAGATTGCTTTTATTATGATTAGGTATGGGACTTGAATTCCTGATCTTTCCAAGACTTTTATTATTAATGGGTATTGGATTTTGTCAAATGTTTTCTTAGCAACTAAGGAGATGATAATGTGGTTTTTGTCTTTGAGTTTGTTTATATAGTGCATTATGTTGATTCATTTCAAAAGTCTAATTTCTTTCTTTATTTCTTCCTTGACCAAGGTATCATTGAGTAGAGTGTTCTTCAGCTTCCATGTGAATTTTGGCTTTCTATTATTTATGTTGTTATTAAAGATCAGACTTAGTATGTGGTAATCTGATAGGATTCATGGGACAATTTCAATATTTTTGTGTTTGTTGAGGCCTGTTTTGTGACCAATAATATGGTCGATTTTATAACAGGTGCCGTGAGGTGCTGAGAAGTTATATCCTTTTGTTTTAGGATGAAATGTTCGGTAAATATATGTTAAATACATTTGTTTCCTAACTTCTCTTTGTTTCAATGTGTTTCTGTTTAGTTTCTGTTTCCAGGATCTGTCCACTGATGAGAGTGGGGTGTTGAAGTCCCCCTATTATTGTGTGAGGTGCAATGTGTGCTTTGAGCTTTACTATAGTTTCTTTAATGAATGTTTATGCCCTTGCATTTGGAGCATAGATAATCAGAATTGAGAGTTCATCTTGGAAGATTTTACCTTTGATGAGTATAAAGTGCCCCTCCTTGTCTTTTTTGATAACTTTGGGTTGGAAGTCGATTTTATTTAATATTAGAATGACTATTCCAGCTTGTTTCTTCAGACCGTTTGCTTGGAAAAAAATGTACAGCCTTTTATCCTGAGGAAGTTTCTGTCTTTTTCCCTGAGGTGGGTTTCCTGTAAGCAGCAAAATGTTGGGTCCTTTTTATGTAGCCAGTCTGTTAATCTATGTCTTTTTATTGGGGAATTGATTCCATTGATGTTAAGAGATATTAAGGAAAAGTAATTGTTGCTTCCTGTTCTTTTTGTTGTTAGAGTTTGGATTTTGTTATTGTGGCTGCCTTCTTTTAGGTTTGTTGAAGGATTACTTTCTTGTTTATTCTAGGGTAGAGTTTCAGTCCTTGTGTTGGTGTTTTCCCATTATTATCCTCTGAAGTGCTGGGTTCCTGGAAAGGTACTGTGTGAATTTGATTTTGTCATGAATACTTTAGTTTCTCCATCTATGGTAATTGAGAGTTTTGCTGGGTATTGTAGCCTGGGCTGGCATTTGTGTTCTCTTAGGGTCTGTATAACATCTGTCCCAGATCTTCTGGCTTTCATAGTCTCTCGTGAGAATCTGGTATAATTCTAATAGGTCTGCCTTTATATGTTTCTTGACCTTTTTCCCTTACTGCTTTTAATATTCTATCTTTATGTTATGCATTTGTTGTTCTGATTATTATGTGTCGGGAGGAATTTCTTTTCTCATTCAGTCTATTTGGAGTTCTTTAGGCTTCTTAGTGTTCATGGGCATCTCTTTCTTAGGTTAGGGATCTTTTCTTCCATAATTTTGTTGAAGATATTTACTGGCCCTTTAAATTGAAAATCTTCATTCTCATCTTCTCCTATTATCTGTAGGTTTGGTCTTCTCATTGTGTCCTGGATTTCCTGGATGTTTTGAGTTAGGATCTTTTTGCAGTTTGCATTTTCTTTGATTGTTGTGCCCATGTTCTCTATGGAATCTTCTGCACCTGAGATTCTCTCTTTCATCTCTTGTATTCCATTGTTGATGCTTGTGTCTATGGTTCCTGATTTCTTTCCTAGTGTTTCTATCTCCAGAGTTGTCTCCCTTTGGATTTTCTTCATTGTTTCTACCTCCATTTTTAGATCTTGGATGGTTTTGTTCAATTTCAACACCTGTTTGGTTGTGTTTTCCTGTAATTCTTTAAGGGATTTTTGTGTTACCTCTTTAATGTCTTCTACCTGTTTAGCAGTGTTTTCCTGTAATTCCTTGAGGGATTTTTGTGCTTCCTCTTTAAAGGCTTCTACCTGTTCAGCAGTGTTCTCCTTTATTTCTTTAAGTGAGTTATTAATTTTCTTCTTAAAATCCTCTACCAGCAACATGAGATATGATTATAGATCCAAATCTTGCTTTTGAGGTGTGTTGAGGTATCCAGGACTCTCTGTAATGGGCATACTGGGTTCTGATGATGCCCAGTGTTCTTGGTTTCTGTTAGTAAAATTCTTTCATTTGCCTTTCACCATCTGGTAATCTCTGGAGTTAGTTGTTATTGTTGTCTCTGTTTAGAGATTGTTCTTCTGGTGATTCTGATTAACGTCTATCAGCAGACCTGCAGTGTGAAGAGACCTCTGGGGACCTTGGGGCCCTCTGTGGAGATCGCACTGAAGATGGCAGATTAGTGGCTCTGACCAGAACGAACCCCAGCCACTGGTCAGGCAGCTGTCCTTAGTCCCTTTTCCTGCTAACACAAGACCCTGTGGGGTTTTTGGAACTGATGTTCTGTTCCACTCAGCAGTGATCTCAATGACCTGGGTGTGCTAGGGAGCCTGAGTGTGGAGAGTCCTCTGGGGACCTTAGAGACCTCTGCCGAGATTGTGCTGAAGATGGAGCAGGGGTGGTACAGACCAGAATGAACCCTAGCATCTGGATGGGCAGCTGTCCTTTGTTTCTGCTAGCACAAGTCCCTCTGGGTTTTTTGGAACTTATGCTGTATTCCATTCAGCAGTGACCTCAAAGATCCAAGTGTGCTAGGGTACATAAAGCATGGAGAGTCCTCTGGGGACCTTAGGGCCCTCCGCCAAGATCACACCAAAGATGTCACAGGGGTCTCGAATTTTTTTATTGAGACACTTAGTGCTATGAACTTTCCTCTTAGTACTGCTTTCATTGTGTCTCATAAACATGGATTTTGTGTGTATGTGTGTGATTTCATTTTTATTGAATTCTAGAAAGTTTTTAATTTTTTCTTTCTTTCCTGGCACAGAGATCATTGAGTAGAAAACTGTTAAGTTTCCATGAGTATATAGTCTTTCTGATGTTTATGTTGGTGTTCAGTTCCATCTTTAAAACAATGATTTACATAGCTTTCTTTAAATCTTCCTGTTTCTGTTCAGTCTTGCTTTGTGCTTGATTATATGGTTATTTTGTAGAATGATCCATGAGGTTCTGAGAAGTAGGAATATTCTTTTGTGTTCAGTGACAAATTCTATACATGTTTGTTAGGTCCATTTGATTTATAATGTCTGTTAATTTCATTATTTCTCTTTAGTTTTTTCCTAGATCCCTTGTCAGTCTCCAAATGTTAAGGTGTTAAACTTGATGTGCAATTTAAGCTTTAACAATTCTTCTTTTACAAATGTGGGGCCCTTATGTTTGTGGCATAGATGTTCAGAATTGAAATATCATCTATATACATTATTCCTTTCATCAGTTTGAAATGTCTTCTTTGTCTCTTTTGAGTAATTTTGGTTCAATTTGATTTTATTAAATATCAGAATGCCTACTCTAGCTTGCTTCTTGGGTTCATTCACTTAGAACCTTTTTTCCTAGTCATCTTCTATGTGGTAATATCTATCTTTATTTCTGAAATGTGTTTCTTATAAGGAGCAGAGGTTGGATCTGGTTTTCACATCCATTCTGTTAGGCTGTGTCTTTTTACTGAGGAATCCAGTCCACTGGTGTTAGGAGATATTATTGACCAATGATAGTTACTTCCTGTTATTTAGATGTTGGTGGTGCTAGTTTGTGTGTGTGTGTGTGTGTGTGTGTGTGTGTGTGTGTGTCTGTGTCTGTGTTCCCTGGTTTTGCTGGTATGGAATTGCTTAGTGACTGTTATCTTAGATATAGCTATTCTCTTTGGGTTAGAGTATTCTTTCTAATATTAACTGTAGGGCTGGATTTGTGGATAGATTATGTTTAAATTTGAATTTATCTTGAAATGTCTAATTTTCTCCATGTAAGTTGACTGAGAGTATTGCTGGGTATAGTAGCCAAGTTTGGCACCTGTCGGGTTTTTTTGGTTTGTTTTTTTTTTGTTGTTGTTTGTTTGTTTTGTTTGTTTTTGGCTTTGTTTGTTTTTTTGTTTTGTTTTGTTTTGGTTCGTTTTTTTTTTGTTTTTTTGTTTTTTTTTTGTTTGTTTGTTTGGGTTTTTTTATTTTTTTGAGGTAAAAAAGATGTCTACCTCTACCCAGTTGTTTCTAGCTTTTAGAATCTTTGCTGAGATGTCAGATGTAATTCTGATCATTCTGCCTTGGTATGTTACTTGCCTTTTTCCTTTGATGCCGTTACTATTCTTTCTTTGTTCTGTAGATTTTATGGCTGGATGATTTTGTTTTTAACTCCTTCTTTATGTTTACTGGTATCTCTTTCTTTATGTCGGGAAAGTTTTCTTCTATGTTTAGTTTTAACTGTTAACTTGACAAAGTCTAGTCTCACTTGAGAAGGGAGTCTCATTTGTAGAATTTCTTTGTTCAGAACGGATGTTGGCTGTACTTTGGTATTGGTAAACTCATTCTGGCTTACTACATAATCTGTGCTTCATGTTTCCTTGATGATCTTTAAGTATGTTTTCTATCACGATAGAAATCACTGATGAGTTCCTGTAAGTTTACATATAATATTTAACTGTTTATGATTAATATCTTTCAAAAGCTGTATATAAACTTATTTATATTACTATGTGCACTGTCATTATTGTCTAAATTATTAATAATTCATAGATTTGAAGCAGAAAATTTGTGAACACATATTCTACATGGATATGTGGTCCAATTATGATCTGTAATTTGTAATGGAGCTATTAGTCATTGGTCTCTGTAATGATCAATAATTACCTAGAGAGCAGGCATGGCTATTCATAGAACCTTCTTTCTGGACACAGAAAAATTGTATACTTCAATGCGTCCTTTAAAGCTATTTGTGAGAAGAGTTTGTTTTACAGAATGGAATTTGAAGTGAAATGATGCAAAAATGTGTTTTTGACTGAGGAGATAGTGAAATACTTGTTGATACAGAAGGCTCATTTGTTTAGTACATTACGGATCACCAGGCACTATCTTGAAGAGCTATTTGGTCCCATACTTGAACTTGTTTGAGTGAGAGGTAAACTGTAAGATGCCCTAGAGTTAATAATTTTAGGGCTTTTTCATTTATCAGTCATTATTGCTATCTTAATGCATGTATGTGAAGCTTTTTGATGATATACTTTAACATTATTAATAAAATATTACTGAATTTAAAATTTTAATAATACCATATTAAAGTATTGTTATTTTGTGCATTGTGATATATTTCACTTATAGTTTATATGAAATACATAAAATATGTCTGTTAAGAAACTGGAGGGTGTTTTAAAATTGTTTAGCTTTTTTCCTTGTATATTTATACCATGTTTTATTATATTTTCATTAAATGCCACTACTTACTAAAATACTTTCTTCCCAACATACAAAATTTCTTCTCATAAGATTATAGTTTCCTTTTATAAAGACCTGGTGATGAAAGATGATGCTCTCTCTGTATTCTGTTCTCAGTGGTAGCCATATACTGAGACCTCAACATAAAACCCAGAAATAGATCCTAATATGAAATTTTCAATAATTATCTATCTTGTATATTATTATTAATTTAATGTAGATAAATACTTGTTATTACACTCTTTCTAAATGGTTCAATTTAAGTCTCCTAATTACATTTTACTATCAATTAATTGCACATCCACTAGTAGCACTTTACCATTTGACTTTAGGGAAAGAGATCATCAAATAATTATGAAATAAAATGCCCATTTTCATGTGATAGCATGGCTTTATTTTAGATATTATTGTATTTGGGGGCTTAACTTTAACTTATGTAGGAACTTAAAACCTAGAAGATGTGAAATTATAAAAATGAATATTGGACAATCTGAAAAATACTAACTACACATCTTCATATGTCAAATCTTAAAAATGTTGATGTCATTGATGTTGGGAGTGAAATGACAGCTGTAAGATGTTGGTGAGCTTGTGGAAGAGGGAAAAAAAGAAAGAACTCTGTTAATAGGTACCAAATAATAGTAACACAATAGTATGTTTGAGAATTCTACATGAGGCTCTTTTCATTTTTTTAACAACAAAACATGCTCAGTGCATGGATAATATATATATATATACATATATATATATATATGTATGTATGTATATATATATATATATATCAACATTAATTGTACATCTTAATTGTATAAAATTGTTGTATGTAAATTAAAGGTAAATATTTTTAAAAGCTGAGATAACAATGTAAAATAGCATTAGGGTATTTTCTGGAGAAAAATTCAAAATTCTTCTCCTTAGCAAAATATAGAAAATGTTGTTGCATATCTTACAAAATTCAGTGATTCCTTCTTAACCTGCTTAATGAAAAAATGACAAACATGGCTTCTTTAAAAAGGATGATCAATGATAAGATGGAGGATGAGAAATTTCAGATATGTTTGTTTCTCAAAGGTGATTGATGGTATGTGTTAAAAGCCTTTGGGAAGGACACACCACCCACCTTCTCTGATTGCTTTAAATATTTGAATTCTTGAGTATTCCAAAACTGTAGTGCAAAGTGATAGGGAAGACAGATATAACCAAAAGACCTGCCTATGGAAGAAACATGGAATAAGTAAGTAGAATGTTGAGTTCATCTGCAAATGGTTGTAGAAGAGGGTCTTATTAAGAAAAATCTGGGCATGACTAAGATCAAGGCAGCCACTCCAGTGCAGCATTGGCTAAGTGATAGCAACTTGCTATAGAGGCAGGCACACAGGCCAAATGTTAATGGTCTTTTATCAAATGAACCAAATATTCAGAGACAGGAACAGAAGTCAGAGGAAATATTCCATGAGGAATGGAAGCAGTATCTGACAAATGAACAGGCAATAATGGATATATCTTAGGCATGTATCATCACATGTGGAATTCTTTAGTGTTCTTACAACATTCTAGCATGGTGGTACTGGGGAGATGTACATAAGGCTTACTTGTTTATTGTTGCAACAGATAACCATGAAAGCTTACTAATGCAGTAATGGAATAACATTCAGAGTTTTGGCTCTGAAGACAGACTGCCTGGCTTGATGTCCCAGAAATGCTAACCAGCATTGAGACCTGGGGAGCAAGAAAATTAAATCCTCTCTGCTTCAATCCTGCCCTGTAATAACTGAGAAAAGCAGAAGTAGTACCTAGCCTCTAGCTTGGTGGGATTTTAAAATAATGTAAACATACAGCTAGGTATATAATATGTAACACTTGATGGACTTGATGATACTACTATTACCACCATGAATTACTTCCAGGCAGTGTCTTCTCTAAAAGGCAATGACACAAATAATGGATAGTTTTCTGTTATGGGTAAGGGGTAAATAGATCTAGTTCTGTAATTTGGATGCTGTAGCTGGTGTGGATGGTCTAGATTGGGTGAGGTTTTAAAAGCAAGGGTCCTGGTTAAACAATTAATTAATTAATCAATCAATTAAAAATAAGTTAGTTAAAACCTGTCTGAGCTTGTGAATGAATAGATTGCATCTGATTAATACAAATAAAAGTCATATTGTAAATGTGACGACATGTAATTGATAGTATTTGAAAAGTGAATGATGGAGATAAAATTGGGAAGGTGATCAAACATGAATAGAATATGGTTCCTACCAATAATTATATTCAGGTATCTTTGCAGAGATTGTTAACATTTGTGTTTTGGGTGTAATCAGTGAAAACATAGTTTTATAAAATAATGTTAAATTCCTTTATATCATGATGGTCTCTCTCAATCTATGCATTTCAAATGGACATACTTCAAAAAATATACACTGTCTCCCAGGCATACTAATCCATTTTGTACAACTTTCCTTGCAAAATAGAATTAAAGCATGAAGCATTACTTTAAGGACCTTTGTGGTTCTCAGAAACAATTCCTTGTGACACATGAATTAAGGAATGGTTTAGCTGCCTTCTTAAACCTGTTTTATTTGTTGGTCATTCTGGCATAATATTCTGTTCTGAGAAAAAAATCCTAAGATTAAGAGGATTAGAAATGATAATTTCATACTATTTTCAACACTTGCATATAATTGTATGAGATAAACTGTTTGTTCATATCTTCATTCCTGGACTGAATTTATTGAGTTTAACACATAAAATTGAGTCAAAAAAACTGCCTCTGAGTGTTGATTTCATTAGTATGCAGAGTGGATGGAGAATCATTATAATTTAATGTTTTGGTGCTGAGAGCAAGTGTGGTGTAGTGGTCTTCACCAAATCATTAATTCTCAAGGGGTCTGCTCTGCACATACTATGTTCTCAGCAAGGTCACTGGCTTCTCACAATTTTTATACGTAAGATATTCTGGTAGTGTCTGAGGCACACTCTCATTTTCTCAAACCCCAAATATATCTTGAAGTACATAAGTACTTCATTAAAGTTGATGCAGATATTGAAATGGGAACATTCAAAATTTCAAAGCAGCTGTTTATTTTGACATTGAGATGGTCATATGGAGAAAGCTTTCACAAGGCAACAAAGTTATGTGGTTAAAAGAAGGATCACATATGTATAAAGGCTGTTTAAAATACTAGTATTTAAATTTTACAAAAATGCTTGAGATAAAAAGAAATTAAGTGGCATATGTGAGTTTTCTATGCTTCATAACAAATTGCCTCAATGTTAATTGGGCCCCAAAAGATTAATATTACTATGGCTTTTAGTTTGGGGGATCAGATATGTGTTAATGCCATGGTAGAAATGGTTTGACTTAGAGAACATTTAGAACTTACAATTCACTTGAAAAATTTAGGATGAAATCTAAGAGTATGTCACTCTGGACATGAGGTGGATGTTGTCTTTGGTTGATATCTTAGCTACTTCCATTGCATAGTATGCCTTAATGATTCTTTGCATGTGGCCCATCCTTCCTGTGAAAATTGTGACTTGGTTCCAAACATAAGCACTGAGATACATTTCACAGGGTATGGAAAGTAGGGCAGAGATGGGTAGGAGGAGGTAAGAAGGAAGAGGGAGAGGAAGAGAAGAAAGAGAGGCTCAAAAGGATGAATAGAGATAATAACTGTGAAAAATACCTCAGCGTGCATTGTTCTGAAACATTAGTTAAAGATTTTCTTTTACTATATCTTAACACAGTGAAAATATTAATCAGGGGTCAGCACAATAAGGTATACCTAGAGCCCTAATAAAATATACAAGCAAGTCTTAAACTGAAATATTTTTTTTTCTGATGGAAATAAACTTACCCATATAGTGAGAGAGCTGAGAATCTCTTCCTAGTGAGGCTCCCATTGCAGCAGGATTGGAATATACAGGAAGAAGGAAAATATGAAAAGAAAAGGAAATGTACATTTGTAGCCAAGGTACATTTTCTTTATTCCACGGAACCATCTTCAGTTGGAGTATACTTGCAATGCTGCCAGATACAAAATGGAATTGAGGGCAAGCATAGCCTTAACAGGTGTTGGTACAAACTTGACGCTTCAAAGGGGGCTTGCTTTCTGCTGCCAAGAGGATCGATGCAGATGCACATTTTGGCTCTGCAAACTGAAATGGCCTAAATTCTCTTTCTTCAAAAAAAAGTTTGAATTTATTCTATGTTGAAATCTACTGCTATCTGACCACTATAGAAACATTCTTCCTTTAGAAACAGTCTCTTGTCATGAAATATTCAGACAAAAGCCAGACAAAGGTTTGATTTTTAATGATTCTATAAAACCTTGCTTTGTGCTATGTTTGGGTTTTATTTATTTATTTGTGCTGCAGTTGTAGGCGTCAAAAACCTGATTTTAATGTGTTACCGTCTTTCTCTCTGTTGTCTGGCTTCTCTGTGTGGCTTTGGGAAGCTAAGTACCTCAGGCTTTCATACCTGGTAAAACTATGCCTTTCACAGTCATAGATAAATCACCTACAGCTGCAGGTACTCTTCACAGAGGTTACATTTATTCCGTTCTGTGCAGTAGAAACTTGTCTCTGTAAATAATTTTATCATGTGTCTTTACAAACATTTTGGTAGAAGAAAATCCCTGGTTTAACTCAATAGCATATTACACTTACCCTGCCCTGTAAATTAGATTGATTGTGGAAGCATGCGAGATGGATAATACATAGATCTGTGTTATGACAGGCATTGTTTTAGTGCCAGGCTAAAGAGGAAGGCTTCCTTAAATGTATCATGGTATAAAATATTGACCTAGAGAACTTCATTATTCAAGCTGGGGAGACAGTCACTACTTAACAGTAATACACTGTTTCTGTGTTACACTGAGAATACTCTGGGAAATATGAGAGTTGTCAAATTCTTGAAAATCCTGCCTTTATAGCACACATGGCACTAAAGCTGAAGCTGTATTTTCTGCTAATAAAAGCAAAAGCACAGACAGATGTGAAGGATATCACCATGTACTGACAAGAAAGTAAGAAAAATGAATACCTGACTGAGGAGTTGGAAAGACACAGGCCAATGACCTTGGGAAGGTTTATACTCTTCGGATAGTTTTGTTCCTTGTAAGGAACAAAGATAATACTGCATTAGTGTAAAAAATAAAATAAAACCCATGGTTCTAAACTGAACACATTTTATGAAAAATATCCTGAAGTGTCTCTTAACAACGAATCATGGGAGATAATACAAAAATAAAGAATGATGAAAGCCAGCCAGAATATTTTAGAAAGGAAAGACATTTTGAAGGCTTCAGAGTGATATACAGAAGTGCAAATTTAAAAATGATGGTTTAAACTAGAATGGAATTTCTTGCACTTGTTAAATAAGAAAAAAAAATGCATCCTGTATTAACCCTAACATCTCCTCCCTTTTAATCTAGCATTTATAAAACACTTGTCCCGTTTTTGGAAAGCTCTTGTTAGTATATTAAAAACCTATACATGGCATGCCTATTTCAACTGTTGTTATGTGAACCTCTTAATAGTCCAGCACTAAAATTAGGATATCAGAAAAATGCTAATTAATTAGCCCTTTTGAAGTGACTCCTTAATATTCAGGCATTTGTATATAGCTGGAGAAAATAATTACATTTTCTTCTCGTTTTATGCTTTAAGATTAAGAAATCACCTGCTGACCTATTTAAAACATCCCATTTAGAATAATATCAATAGTTACTTTTCTATTTTTTTTTTTCAGAAAAAAATAGACATTTATATTTCACTAAGATTTTTTAGCATGATAAATATTCATTTAAAATAATGTATATGAAAGTGTAAATCATGGATTTATTTTTAAAATAACAGAAAACAAACTATGATATTTAAGTCTTTACATACTGTCTTACTTTCTGAACTTGCATATAGTTTAAAATGACATTCTACTATGCAAAACAATGTTTGACTTTAGACTCTTTACCTTAGTAGAAAAGTACACATAATGTACCTAGATTCCCCACAGTGCCTTCAAAGAGCTTTAGAGAAATATAATGGCATAAAAATGCATTTAAGTAACATGAAAGACAAGAGGTTGGAACTGAGTCATCTAACTCAGGAGAAGACAGGGGCATGCAAAGAAAAGGAGCTAATTTAGAGATGTTTGCTCTGGTTGTGCTTTGAATTAACTTCTTTTCTTAATGAATATATCAGACTTTTTTTTTTGTCATGTGTGTATAGAATTTGTTATAAACAGTAAGAAACCAGGATAGTGTTTGGTAGTACAAGCTCACATCTTTAATCCCAGCACTTGGTAGGCAAAGGCAGGCAGATCTCAGTAGTTCTAAGCCAGCCTGGTCGACAGAGAAAATTCCAGGACAGCCATGGATACATAAGTAAAAAAGAACAGATGGAAGATGAGAGATGAGAGAGAGCATGAGAGAAAGGGAGGGGGGAGGAGCACACCTAAGGCCCCCTGGCTTCCACACCCAACTACTGCAGGATGTTCTATCAAGCCCTGATAGTAGTAATAAAATCCCTGTGAGCAGATATTGTCCATTATCCACTTGGATAGAGGAATGCGGTAACAACAAAACTCTTTCTTCCTCCTCACTCTTTCTTTGAAAGTTGTTTAATATTGCTATCTCAAAATATGGTTATAATTTCTGTGCTTAGAATCCATGCCTAGAAACAGTAACAATAAAAATATGCAATTAATTGAAATGTATATTACTATGTATAGTCAATGTAATATCTTAATACAAGTAAAAGAAAATTATTTACAAATGAACAACAAACAGGCAAGGGATGTATAAAATGAGAAATTTCCTCCAGCAGTTCATTTAAAGAGTTATCAAGAAGCAGACTGCTGAGTGAGAACAAGAAACTAAGAGACTTTAGCTAAGAAAACAGATGATCTTTCCTTTGTGGAAAACTGATTATCCGTTACATGTGACATATACCATGCATTCATACAGTTTATGTATGAATAAATTATCAAGTATTTGTAAATAAGTTTTGTTCTATACTACAAATAGCATCTATATTAAACACTATTGTGATTGGAAATATGAAGCCAAGAATTCAAAGTAAATGGAAGGAAGTATAGGAAAAACTGCACATTCACAGTGGACAGTGATGAAGCTTCAGATGGAACTTTATTCATAAATATTCATAGCTCAACAATGTCAAACACAACTATATTGCAATCTATACTTTTAGAACATAATCTACCTTGTTTCAAAACCAACCTTCTGAGTCTTAGTTCTATAATGGAAGGAATGCTGTTTAGTAACTTGAGATGCCAAATTAACTAAGGCAGGTTTGTGTGTGTGTGTGTGTGTGTGTGTGTGCGTGTGCGTGTGCGTGTGTGTGTGCGTGTGTGTGTGTGTGTGTGCGCGTGCGCACCTGCATGTCTGTGTGTATGTGTGTGTCTCTGTGTATTTGTTTGTGTGTTGGTGTGTGTGTAATGGCTGAGAGATGTCAGAAAAATATACTCATCTGAACTGTCTACCTTGGTTACAGTCACCTTCTTTCCTTAGTAACCTGTCTGCTGGGCTACTTGATTCAAAATGAACTATCAGCCCTGTGTTCAAAAGCTGGATTTTAATATTAGATGTCTGGCACCTTGAAATGACTGCTGTGCATAGTTCTTAAAAATCAAATCTACAGGGATGGGGTGAGAGGAGAGACCACAGATACCAGGAGTCTCTCTGAATCTCAGAGGCAAATAATAGTGTTCCTTCTCAGGCAGCAGCGGATCCGCTCTGTCCTTAGGATATCTGTCAGATGGTTATGCTTTGAAAGGTCTGTTTTAGGAGATACATATTTGTCTATTTTTTCCCATTTGCTGATAATTCACAGTCTCACTTCCCTGGTACATGTTAACATTAATAAAATCAAAAGAAGACTTTTCTCAACCAAAAATGAAAGAACCAAACAACATCTTCCTTATAATTTTCTCCACAGAACCACACTCAAATGTAGCCAATTTGATTAGATAAATGGATGGATGATTTAATAGTTCATAACTCAAAAGTAATGAAGCAACAGTAGTTGAAGAATGAAAAGGCCTTCTGTCCCTCTCATCTCCTGCACTGGCCTTGATTTCCTGCATAAGATGAAAGTAGCAGAAACAGGGGTGCAAGCAAGTAGCCTATGCTAACTGCTGCGTGAGAGTGCGTTACGTCAGAACCATAGACTGTGACTTCTGAAACTTTACCAGATATGGAAGTTGAGATAATTACTGTAGAGAAAAACATAACTCATGCAATAACTACCGTCGGGTTGGTATGCAAAGAAGAATGCCAACTAGCTGGTTTAATATTTACTTATTTACTTACAGTCCAAATGCTGCCCCATCCCAGTGCCTTCCTCACAGAGATCTCCCCATTCCTCATACCCCCTCCCTTTCTTCTCTGTATTCATTCTGCTATCATGGCAAAAATCAGTGCTGAGTGGTTAGGAGATAATATCCTAGAAAAGGAGGTAATTGAGAAGCTTAATTGAAATTGAAAGATCTACTTAGTGTTTGTTGCAGTAAGATAACATCTATTACTCCAGCTGGCAGCAAAGTGATTTTTAAATGGTAGTGTTTTGGGAGCAGGTGTCAGTATGTGGCAAAACCCTGAAGTGTAGCACATTGCCTTGCTATCAATTTTACTATGGGATTTAATTTTATAAAGAATTGTTAAGATAATTGAACATATTTATACTAAAACCATCGAATTATATCATAGAATTTGCAGTAAAGTATAAGCAATAAGTTTTACATGGATTAAATATTTTAGAAGAAATAACATGGGGCCCCTGAGTCAGACAAAATGCTGTAGTGCAAACAGGGGTGTGCAAAAATTAAAATAAAAACCTTAAAAAAAAGAAGACCGTGTTCTTTTCTTTCTATTAAACATGACTGGGAAATCTTTCAGAGTATGCTGGTTGAACTGGTTGGAAGAGGACTTGTATCCTCACAGAGAGGGTGACTTGCCCCAGGTCTCTAGCATGGCTTCTTGCTGACCATTGCCCCTTTGTACTCATCTTATGGCCTCATTTACTCTTTTCTTCAATATAACTTTATATCTTTTCTAAATTTATGACTTATTTTACATAGATTGCATTTTAGGTTGACTGCTTCCTGATGGCACCTTAATCTCATAAATTACCTGAGTCTAAATAGTAATGCAGCCTGCATTACTTTGTGAAGGCCTTTTGCCTCCATATCTATTACAGGAATTTTAATGAACAATAGTTACATGGAGTGACCAGTTAGCTCCAAGTGCTTTGGTGCTTGCCTCACTGGGTTTTGACAGAGGTTGTTAGCTAATGCAGTTTTTCAGTCTTTGCTCTTGGTTTATCTTCAATAACACACTTCTGAATGGGTCTTAACTTTGAAAGGCTTAAATAAAACAAAACATTTCCAAAAGAATCTAGATGTGTTAATATATTTCAGTTGTTGCTTAGAGGAAAAACTACTGTGAAATCAAACATAATGTTTTCAAATTTCAGCGTGGAGGTTGTCAGGAAGGTGTCTAATGAATTCTGTGACTTGTGACTTTTTTTTTTCTGTAGATATCTCATGCTTCAATAATGAACAAAATACTTGTAGAGAAGAGTGCCAGCTCAGTTAGAAAATATGGCTGGGAGAATTCCTAATGCTCATGTGTGGACTGACTTAGAGATATCCTTCACCTCTTACCACGATATCTTTCCCTGCTCACACTGTATCCACTGATTTTAAAATTACAGCTACCACCTATGCTTAAAACGATTTGAGTGTTTTTTTCCCATTTATTTTTATTATTCATATTAGTACATGGTCCAAGACAACAACATGAATCTTCACTGCCTTGAGCCATTACCTAGTGGTTAATGGCTCTTGGGTTATGCTACAGCTACAATTATATATATATATATTGTGTGTGTGTGTGGTGTGACATTGTGAGCTATGTATCCTTTGAGGAGAGTTAACTTATTGCCTGTGTGTGTATGTATCCTTTGAGGAGAGTTAACTTATTGCCTGTACACTGCAGACAGTAGCAGGATCCATGTTCAATCTCTCTCTCTCTCTCTCTCTCTCTCTCTCTCTCTCTCTCTCTCTCTCTCTCTCTCTCTCTCTCTCTCTCTCATTATTAGTGTTCCCACAGGTTTAAACACATAAACTCATCACCAGGCTTGGAAAGACCACTTTTGGTTAAAAACCTCTGACTTTATAAAGTTAAACTGGAGCAACACTCAACTGTATAAATGGCAAAGTAGAATGAATTTGCATTTTTCTGTTTCATCCCAGCATGTAACTATAATACATCTATTTAAGGAGGAATTATTTGAAGATAATCTTGAAGTAAAAATAATAAAATTTTGAAGATTCATGTTGTTGTCTTGGGCCATGTACTAATATGAATAATAAAAATAAATGGGAAAAAACACTCAAATCAAAACACTCAAGCTCACAATGTCACACACACACACACACACACACACACACACACACACACACACACAAAATATATATATGAAAGATTGTAGCTGTAGCATAACCCAAGAGCCATTAACCATTAGGTAATGGCTCAAGGCAGTGAAGATTCATGCTTTAATTGTTTCAAAATTTGATCATATATATATATGTATATATATGATATATATATATACATATATATATATGTATATAATGTAGTACATACAAGGTAGAGTGTGGCCTCACAGACATTATGTGAGCTGTCATTTATTCTTTATAGTCCCTAATGAGAATAAAACCTTTGTTATTTGTTTACATTTAAAAATTTCTGTGTACTTTGAGAAGATGAATGATAAAAATCTCATGACTTTGATTAAATCTATTGTAAATTTCGCTTGTTGTAAATATTTAAATCACTTATTTATTTCTATGGTTATCACCCGTGCATATTAATCCCCTTGCATCAACTAAACAAAGATATTACATTTTTAGCAGATTTTCATCAGAAAAAACCCCATTTACATTGTTTCCAATTCTTTCCTTATGTCCACATTATTATTCCCATCAAAGTTTATGAAGTGTATTCTTAAATCTATCAGTTCTGCCTAGTGCTGTCAGTATGCACATGGATGTAGGCTACTCTATAATACTTAAAAGCTAACAAGGGCTGGGTGTGGTGGCGCACGCCTTTAATCCCAGCACTCGGGAGGCAGAGGCAGGCGGATTTCTGAGTTCGAGGCCAGCCTGGTCTACAAAGTGAGCTCCAGGACAGCCAGAGCTATAAAAAGAAACCCTGACTCGAAAAAAAAAAAAAAAAAAAAAGAAAAAAAAAAAGCTAACAAGGTATCAGTGTCAGTATTTAGGGATGATGAAAATTTTATTTTATTTGGTCACTGACAAAAAAGTAAGTCCATTTAAAACACATATTGAACAATACAACCCAAGTTGCAAAAATTTGACTAGCATGATGGAGCAGAACAAAACAAAATTCAACATTTTCTATAACAAAAGGGAGGAAAACAGTGGAAAGTTATGTATTAAAATTAATATTAAGTATATTTGGTTTTGTTTATATTTTTTATTCCATATCAGAGTTACAGTGTATAATCTTACATCTGGAGATAAGATTCTGAGGTCACCTTTCAGGTCTTTTGCAATTTTTATTGGATATTTTCTTTATTTACATTTCAAAAAAACACTTTCCTGGTCCCCCCCCACCAAACCCACTATCCCTTCCCCTCACTGCTTCTATGAGGGTGTTCTCACACCCACCCCTAAACCTGCCTCCCTGCCATGGCATTCCGCTATACTGGAGCATTGAGCCTTAACAGGACCAAAGGCCTCTCCTACCATTGATGTCTGACAAGGCTATCCTCTGCTACATATGTGGCTGGAGCCATAGTTCACTCTGTGTGAAGTATTTTAATTTAAAAATAGTACCTATCGCTCAAATACAGAAGTCTTTAAACACCATCAATAAAGTTATTATATTACCTTTAGGTAATTTGCTCTTATATTTTTTGTGCAAATTCATATTATTACTACACTATTCATTATATTTTATATTACTTTTATGAGTAATGAATTTTCAATTTGTTTAACCTTATATAATAATAATAATTAAGCTACGTATTCTTAATGTAAGGAGTACTCTTTTTCGTTGCAGAGTAACACTAAACTCTGAATGCTAAAATGTGTTTTATTTATATTTTTCATCATAAAAAGTATAACAATAAATATAATGGATCTTAGAAAAGGAAATAATAATCAAAAGCTTAATTTTATACTTCAGATAGGTTTTAAAGATATCTTCTGATCACACATCTCACATTAGAGCAGTGAGTAGTAAGGGTGGTACAGCATTTTACTAGTTGAACTCTGACTTGTTATGTGGAAGCCTTCAGGTTCTCTCCTGAGAACCAGAAAAGTCAGTGTTTATCTTATCTCAAGAGAACTTCAGGCTTAAAAGTAGCTTAGACTATATGGCAAAATGCTGTCTCATCAACAGCTATGAAAATTAAAAAGAATATAACTATTACTGAAATAGTCTAATTTAAAATATAATTATGACTATAATATTGTTTAACTTATAACATGCATTCTCATTATAATTTTACATGAAATATTCAAATTCAAAAGTTTTATATTCTGTATTCTAGACAAATCACATTATCTATCAATATCTTCATGTTTGTGTATGATATAGTTTCTGACTTGTCTTATGTCAGTTTATACTGCTGTGAAATCTAAGAAGAGCAAGAAATTAGGTTTAATGAAATCATAGCTCATAATTGCACAAAAATGTCAGAAGGAAAAACTAGATAGTTCTATTTTCACTTTCAAATTTATGTATATATCATTATTTTAAAAGTGATTGCTAAATTTTTGTTTTTGTATTTCAAAATAGATTTCTAACTTTACTTTTAGTGAAAGTAACCCCTCATTAGTTTTGTGTATAAATCAGGAATACTATTAAATCTGCATAGTCCCAGATAGGAATCTATTATCTATAACAATTGCTATTGTTCTATTGAGGCTGTAAATTAGTTCTCTGTTTATTGTCTCACTCCTCCACATCTGATTCCTCTCCCTTCATTTGCTTTTTTTTTTTTTTTTTACTGAATTTCACCTATTTTAAAGATGTTATTCTCTCTTAACTACATAATATTTCAAAACTAGTTTTCTAATTTTTGTTAGTTCAACTTAGGCATAATAATACTTTTTATTCTACTGAATTTTAGAAATCATACATCTTGCTTCTTTTCTAACTTTTTAAAAAAATTTCTATTATGTCTCAATATTTTAGAGCTATTATTTAATCCAGGACTTTAGGGTACCTAGCATGGGCTCAGATACTAACTCCTTGAAAACAGTAGATAATTGTTTAGTGTTTTGTTGTTTTTCTTGGCATATATTCATTGTACATAGTAATGGGTTTCACAGAGAATTTATTTCAAACATTTTATATACTTTGACCATATCCACACAAATTCTTCCCCATAGTCTACTCCCATTTATTTCTCCCATACTCACAGTGCCTTTTCTTACTTACTTACTTACGCACACACACACAGAATCACACACACTAATCACACCTGTGTGTCTGTTTGTGTTTCTGTGTCTGTGTTTGTGTGTAGATGGCAGATGATAGATAGATAGATAGACAGATAGATAGAAGATAAATAAATTATATGTATCTATATAAATTCTACTATCCAAAAAAAGAGATAATATATGATTTTTTTCTGAGTTAGACTTATTCCCTTAGTGTAATAACTTCAAGCTGTATCTATTTTATAGGAAACAATTAAAATCAAACATCTATTTTGTTAAAGAAGCCTGTTTTCTGCACATTGCTATATTTTCTTTATATATTCATCCACTGATGAACACTGATGCTGTTCCTATAACTTTTCTTTTATGGAAATTGCTAAAATAAATAATGATTTCCATGTATCTATGCAATATACTGACTTGGGGTCTTCTAGGTACATACTAGAGAGTACCTAGCTGGTTCAAATTGTAGGTATGCTTTAATTGTGTTGAACCAACCATAATAATTTCCGTAGTATCTACCATAGTTTGCATTTTTTTTGGCAGAATAAATACCACAGCCAAAAGTAACTTGGGAGGAAATAATTTATTTCATATATTAATTCCACATCACAATCACTGAGTGAAAACAGGAAAAGGGGCTCAAACAGGAACCTGGATTGAGGAATAAAAATGGAGATCATTAAGGAATGCTGATTATTGACTTTCTCATCATCACTTCCTCAGCTGAACTGGTATATACATCCCTGGCTCACTTGCACAAGGGAGATACTTTGTACAGTGGTTTAGGGCCTCCAACATCAAGAATAATCAAAAGATGTGCCTGCAGACTAGTTTGATAGACTCTGTTTTGATATTCTCAAATGATAATAGCTCATGTCTCAGTGACCAAACAGTAATTAGTTCAGTTACCAAGTTATATTTCTACCAAGAATATATAAGGTTATTTTTCTGTCACATGATGACAGTCTTTCAGTTTCATTCCTTTTGTTTGGAACAGAGTATCAATATAGTTTCAATTTGTTCTTTCTTGATGCTAATGGATATTGAAAATTTTTAATCTGATTATTGTTCATCTGTATCTCATATTTCAAAATTGTTATTTGTTAGCAAACTTTATTTAATTTGTTTTGGGATATTTTATTTATTTATTCATTCATTTATTTATTCATTCATTTATTTACTTAAATGTGTATAGACATATGTAAGTTTGTGTCAGAATATGAGACCAAGGTACATATATATAGATGTCAGGAAAACTCATGAGAGTTGGTTCTCTATTTACCATGTGGGGTGTAAAGATGAACTTATGTATATTGCCAAGCTTGGCAATGAGTGGCTCTTTCCAGCATCATTTTGCAAGCTCTGGACATTTTATCTTTTTTTTAAAATATTTTTTATTAGGTATTTTTCTCAATTACATTTTCTTTTTTTTTTCTTTTAGGTTTTTCGAGACAGGGTTTCTCTGTATAGCCCTGGCTGTCCTGGCACTCACTTTGTAGACCAGGCTGGCCTCGAACTCAGAAATCCGCCTGCCTCTGCCTCCCGAGTGCTGGGATTAAAGGCGTGCACCACCACGCTATCCCAAAAGTCCCCCATACCCTCCCACCCACTCCCCTACCCACCTATTCCCACTTTTTGGCCCTGGCGTTCCCCTGTACTGTGGCATATAAAGTTTGAATGTCCAATGGGCCTCTCTCCTCTGATGGCCGACTAGGCTATCTTTTGATACATATGCAGCTAGAGTCAAGAGCTCCATGATACTGGTTAGTTTATAATGTTGTTGCACCTACAGGGTTGCAATAGCTCATTGGATACTTTCTCTAGCTCCTCCATTGGGGGCCCTGTGATCCATCCAATAGCTGACTTATGTGTTTGCTAAGCCCCGGCCTAGACTCACAAGAGAGAGCTATATCAGGGTGCTTTTAGCAAACTCTTGCTAATGTATGCAATGGTGTCATCGTTTGGAGGCTGATTATGGTATGGATCCCTGGAATGGTAGTCTCTAGATGGTCCATCCTTTTGTCTCAGCTCCAAACTTTGTCTCTGCAACTCCTTCCATGGGTGTTTTGTTCCCAATTCTAAGAAGGGGCAAAGTGTCAACACTTTGGTCTTCGTTCTACTTCAGTTTCATGTGTTTTGCAAATTGTATCTTATACCTCGGGTATACTAAGTATCTGTGCTAATGTACACTTATCAGTGAGTACATATCATTTGAGTTCTTTTGTGATTGTGTTACCTCACTCAGGATGATGCCCTCCAGGTCCATCCATTTGTCCAGGAATTTCATAAATTCATACTTTTTAATAGCTGAGTAATACTCCATTGTGTAAATGTACCACATTTTCTGTATCCATTCCTCTGTTGAGGGGCATCTGGGTTCTTTCCAGCTTCTGGCTATTATAAATAAGGCTCTTATGAACATAGTGGAACATGTGTCCTTCTTACCGGTTGGGACATCTTCTGGATATATGCCCAGGAGAGGTATTGTGGGATCCTCCAGTTAGTACTATGTCCAATTTTCTGAGGAACCGCAAGACTGATTTCCAGAGTGGTTGTACAAGCTTGCAATCCCACCAACAATGGAGGAATGTTTTTCTTTCTCTACATCCTCGCCAGCATATGCTGTCACCTGAATTTTTTATCTTAGCCATTCTGACTGGTGTGAGATGGAATCTCAGGGTTGTTTTGATTTGCATTTTCTGATGATTACATATGATGAACATTTTTTCAGTTGCTTCTCAGCCATTCAGTATTCCTCACGTGAGAATTCTTTGTTTAGCTCTGAGCTCCATTTTTTAATGGGGTTATTTTATTTTCTGGAGTCCACCTTCTTGAGTTCTTTATATATATTGGATATTAGTCCCCTATCTAATTTCAGATAGGTAAAGATCCTTTCCCAATCTGGTGGTGGCCTTTTGTTCTCATTGACGGTGTCTTTTGCCTTACAGAAGCTTTGCAGTTTCATGCACCATTTATTGAAAAATGCTGTCTTTCTTCCACTGGATGGTTTTAGCTCCCTTTTCGAAGATCAAGTGACCATAGGTATGTGGGTTCATTTCTGGGTCTTCAATTCTAATCCATTGGTCTACTTGTCTGTCACTATACCAGTACCATGCAGTTTTTATCACAATTGCTCTGTAGTAAAGCTTTAGGTCAGGCATGGTGATTCCACCAGAGGTTCTTTTATCCTTGAGTATAGTTTTTGCTACCCTAGTTTTTTTTTGTTTTTGTTTTTGTTATTCCAGATGAATTTGCAGATTGTTCTTTCTAATTCATTGAAGAATTGAGTTGGAATTTTGATGGGGATTTCATTGAATCTGTAGATTGCTTTTGGCAAGATAGCCATTTTTACAATGTTGATCCTGCCAATCCATGAGAATGGGAGATCTTTCCATCTTCCAAGATATTCTTTAATTTCTTTCTTCAGAGACTTGAAGTTCTTATCATACAGATTTCACTTCCATAGTTAGAGTCACGTCAAGGTATTATATTATTTGTGAGAATTGAGAAGGGTGTTGTTTCCCTAATTTCTTTCTCAGCCTGTTTATCCTTTGTGTACAGAAAGGCCATTGACTTGTTGGAGTTAATTTTATATCAGAGTAATTGTGGTTTTATAGAATGAGTTGGGTAGAGTACCTTCTATTTCTATTTTGTGGAATAATTTGTGCAGAACTGGAATTAGATCTTCTTCGAAGGTCTGATAGATCTCTGCACTAAACCCATCTGGTCCTGGGCTTTTTTTGGCTAGGAGACTATTAATGACTGCTTCTATTTCTTTAGGCAATGTGGAACTGGTTAGATCGTTAACTTGATCCTGATTTAACTTTTGTACCTGGCATCTGTCTAGAAAATTGTCCATTTCATCCAGGTTTTCCAGTTTTGTTGAGGATAGACTTTTGTGGAAGGGTTTGAAGGTGTTTTGGATTTCTTCAGGATCTGTTGTTATGTCTCCCTTTTCATTTCTGATTTTGTTAATTAGGTTGCTGTCCCTGTGCCCTCTAGTGAGCCTAGCTATGGTTTATCTATCTTGTTGATTTTCTCAAAGAACCAGCTCCTCATTTGGTTGATTCTTTGAATAGTTCTTGTTTCCACTTGGTTAATTTCTTCCCTGAGTTTGATTATTTCCTGCCATCTACTCCTCTTGGATGAATTTGCTTCTATTTTTTCTAGAGCTTTTAGGTGTATTGTCAAGCTGCTAGTGTGTGCTCTCTCTAGTTTCTTTTTGGAGACGCTCAGACCTATGAGTTTTCCTCTTAGAAATGCTTTCATTGTGTCCCATAAGTTTGGGTAGGTTGTGGCTTCATTTTAATTAAATTCTAAAAAAATCTTTCATTTCTTTATTCCTTCCTTGACCAAGGTATCATTGAGAAGAGTGTTGTTCAGTTTCCACGTGAATGTTGCCTTTCCATTATTTATGTTGTTATTGAAGATCAGCCTTAGTTCATGGTGGTCTGATAGGATGCATGGGACAATTTCAATATCTGTTGAGGCCTGTTTTGTGACCAATTATATGGTCAATTTTGGAGAAGGTACCATGAGGTGCTGAGAAGAAGGTATATGCTTTTGTTTTAGGATAAAATGTTCTGTAGATATCTGTTAAGTCCATTTGTTTCATAACTTCTTTTAGTTTCACTGTGTCCCTGTTTAGTTTCTGTTTCCACGATCCGTCCATTAATGAAAGTGGTGTGTTGAAGTCTCCCACTATTATTGTGTGAGGTGCAATTTGTGCTTTAAGCTTTACTAAAGTGTCTTTAATGAATGTGGCTGCCCTTGCATTTGGAGCATAGATATTCAGAATTGAGAGTTCCTCTTGGAGGGTTTTACCTTTGATGAGTAGGAAGTGTCCCTCCTTGTCTTTTTTGATATCTTTGTGTTGGAAGTCGATTTTATTCGATATCAGAATGACTACTCCAGCTTGTTTCTTCAGACCATTTGCTTGGAAAATGGTTTTCCAGCCTTTTATTCTGAGGTAGTGTCTGTCTTTTTCCCTGAGATGGGTTTCCTGTAAGCAACAGAATGTTGGGTCTTGTTTGTGTAGCCAGTCTGTTAGTCTATGTCTTTTTATTGGGGAATTGAGTCCATTGATATTAAGAGATATTAAGGAACAGTAATTGTTGCTTCCTTTTATTTTTGTTGTTAGAGTTGGCATTCTGTTCTTGTGGCTGTCTTCTTTTGGGTTTGTTGAGAGATTACTTTCTTCCTTTTTCTAGGGCTTGATTTCTGTCCTTGTATTGTTTTTTTTTTTTCTGTTATTATCCTTTGAAGGGCTGGATTCGTGGAGAGATAATGTGTGAATTTGGTTTTGTGGTGGAATACTTTGGTTTCTCCATCTATGTTAATTGAGAGTTTGGCTGGGTATAGTAGCCTGGGCTGGCATTTGTGTTCTCTTAGTGTTTGTATAACATCTGTCCAGGCTCTTCTGGCTTTCATAGTCTCTGTTGAAAAGTCTGGTGTAATTCTGATAGGCCTGCCTTTATATGTTACTTGACCTTTCTTCTTTACTGCTTTTAATATTCTATCTTTATTTAGTGCATTTGTTGTTCTGATTATTATGTGTCGGGAGGAATTTCTTTTCTGGTCCAGTACATTTGGAGTTCTGTAGGCTTCTTGTATATTCATAGGCATGTCTTTCTTTAGGTTTGGGAAGCTTTCTTCTATAATTTTGTTGAAGATATTTTCTGGCCATTTAAGTTGGAAATCTTCATTCTCATCTACTCCTATTATCCATAGGTTTGGTCTTCTCATTGTGTCCTGGATTTCCTGGATGTTTTGAGTTAGGATCTTTTTGAATTTTGTATTTTCTCTGATGGCTGTGCCGATGTTCTCTATGGAATCTTCTGCACCTGAGATTCTCTCTTCCATCTCTTGTATTCTGTTTCTGATGCTTGCATCTATGGTTCCAGATTTCTTTCCTAGGGTTTCTATCTCCAGCGTTGCCTCACTTTGGGTTTTCTTTATTGTGTCTACTTCCCTTTTTAGGTCTTGGATGGTTTTATTCAATTCCATCACCTGATTGGTTGTGTTTTCCTGCAGTTCTTTAAGGGATTTTTGTGTTTCTTCTTTAAGGTCTTCTACCTGTTTAGCTGTGTTCTCCTGTATTTCTTTAAGTGAGTTATTAAAGTCCTTCTTGATGTCCTCTACCATCATCATGAGATATGCTTTTAAATCTGGGTCTAGATTTTCATGTGTGTTCGGGTGCCCAGGAGTTGGTGGGGTGGGAGTGCTGCATTCTTATGATTGTGTGTGGTCTTGATTTCTGTTAGTAGCATTCTTACGTTTGCCTTTTGCCATCTGCTAATCTCTGGAGCTAGTTGTTATAGTTGTCTCTGGTTAGAGCTTGTTCCTCAGGTTGATTATGTTAGCCTCTATCAACAGACATGGGAGACTAGCTCTCTCCTTAGTGGTCAGAGTACTCTCTGCAGGCAAGCTCTCCTCTTGCAGGGAAGGTGCCCAGATATATGGTGTTCGAACCTTCCTCCTGGCAGAAGTTGTGTTCCACTCACCAGAGGTCTTAAGATCCCATGGAGGGCCCTGTGGGGCTCCCTGCAGGTGTTGGGAGATTCCTTGAGCTAGGAACCCTGGTTCTGGTGTGGACCGGAAGGGACTTGTGCTGGACTTTTGATCTAAAAGTAAGGCTTTCACCTCTGAATCTCAAAGAGAAAGACATAAAGAAAGAAATTCCAAGACATAAGCCTGGGCAATGAATTCCTAAAATTACTCTAGTAGCTTAGGAAATAATATAAAGCATTGACAAATAGAAATAATTATCTTCTTTTTTGAGAAGCATATAAGAAGTCACAGTCAGCTATTGGATGGATCACAGGGCCCCCAATGGAGGAGCTAGAGAAAGTACCCAAGGAGGTAAAGAGATCTGCAATTCTGTAGGTGGAACAACAATATGAACTAACCAGTACCCCTGGAGCTCGTGTCTCCAGCTGCATATGAATCAGAAGATGGCCTAGTCAGTTATCACTGCAAAGAGAGGCCCATTGGTCGTGCAAACTTTATATGCCTCAGTACAGGGGAACACCAGGGCCAATAAGTGGGAGTGGGTGGGTTGTGGAGTGGGTGGGGGAGCGTGTGGGGGACTTTTGGGAGAGTAATCATTGAATGCACACAGTCAGTCCCTTACAGAGTGGCCCGTATCACTCCCCACTTCTGTAGACACAGGGTTTTGAATGATTACTATTTGGTCTGTGTGCTACTAATAGATAATAAACTATCACCAGAAAACTTGAAGAAAATAGGATTTATCGGGCTTGTGGTTTAATAAGGGAGATAGTCTATTTAACTGGAAGGTGTAGAAGCCGAAATATTAGGCAGATGTCACATTGTGTCTATAGTCAAGAAGATGAGAAAATGAATCCTTTTTCCATTTTGGTTCAGTTCATGTTTCCAGTTAATGGGCTAGTTTCATCTCCATTCAAGCTGGGTGTTCTGTGCTCAGTTAAATCTCCTTAGATACATCTTCATACAGGCTCAGGGGTTTGTCTCCTAAATAATTGAAATTCAGTTAAGTTGACAACAAAGGTTATGCATTCTAAATCCAACCCTTATCACCTTAACATTTAGACATGTTACTTTAATTCACAACATTCCACCCTTAGAATACATGTGGTCATCTTACAATTAAAATTGTTTTCAGTTAGTCTCCAAAAGTCCATTAAGTCTTAACAGTTCTTTTATTTTAGTAAGGCCCAATGTTTCTTCAGAAGTGTCTCAAAGCAATTTCCTAATTTTGCAATATGCAATGTCATAGAATGAGCACACCTTTTCCAACAAAAGGGAGTGATAAAATGGCAGGGAATCACCAACCTAGTGCAAGGCTGAGGCCAGCAGGTAAATGCCAGATTTCACTACTTAGTTTCTGGGATCATTTGGTACCATTGTCTCCTCCTTTATGTTGTCTGTATCAAATGTAGACTCTTTCATGGGCCACCTACACACCATGCCTACAGTTTCATTGGCAAATTTTTCTCCTTTCTTTTTGATAACTCCAAAATCCAGTGGTCATTTTTGCAATGCAAGCTTCATTTCAACAGGTTTACATGAACATCTTCATTGCAGGAAATTTTATCCTAGCCCACATTATCCAGTGTCAGCAGGTTTGGGAACCTGGGAACAAGTCTCCTTCATTCTGTAATTCTCTCGTTTTGTATTGTTGCAAATTCATATCACACAGCTTAATTGTCAGTTCAAAATGTAGTTCAGCATCCTCCTACCATAGCTATAGTAGCCTCTGTGCACCCTGAACCTTGAGAATTTTTAGAGCTGCTATGTTCTTCTTTGTCACTCTCATCTAAGTTTGTATGCCTTCAAATGCATTTTTATTGTTCAAAAATAGAAATTTTCTGTGGTAGGGGCTTTTCCTAGAAGCATCTACCTTGTTTCAGTGCAAAGCTTATGATTTCTGCTTAATTGCAGTATTCTCTTTCACAATTTTAAGTGCTTTCTCCACTCCTAACTTGTTTACAACTTTAAATTCACACACACTCCTTTTTTTTAAAAATTAAGATGCAATATTCTTTATATGTCTGTTGTCTCTCACTAAGATGTGACTAAGATAATTTAATAGTAACCATTCTATAGCTTAGATGTACAAACTTGAAACATCCTTATCCAAAAGTATTAACTTATTACTCTTGTGTATAGCCTCATTTAACTGCTAATGAATTGTGGAGAAAATAGTCAGATTTTTTGCCAGGATATAACATGAATCGTTATGAGCCCAGTTTGTGAGAAAATCTTTGTTGCTTTGTCAAACTTTCTAAGCCCAATTTTTCTTTTTTAGTGTCAGAATTTTTAAAAACACTGTGGTGTCCAAAATTTCCACCAGAATGAGCCATTTAATTTGTGCTCATATGTTGCCACATTTTATGTAGCCTACAATTTCAAAATTCTTTCACATTATTTTTGCAAATGGTATCCAAACGCTACACACCACAATTTGAGGCTCAACACAAGAATGACCTGACCTTTTTTCCTAAGATTAGATCATTTATTTTTTGATTTACAAAAGAATATTTATAAAAATAAGATTCTATTATAAAATAAAATTGTTTATAGCAAAAATCCTCTATGAGACAAATCTTATGAGTCATTCACACTTGCCTCACCAAGCAGGCACAGCAGAACCCAGTCAGGCTGGACAGCAGCATAATGAACAAATGTAGGATTGAGAGAATGAATAAAAAATGGAGTGGCACTTGAACTTTTGAGAAAGGCAGAACTGGAGGCACAACGGTGGTGACAGTTGGTTGTTGGCTTAGAACTTCCAAAGCTTACTTTTAATAAGAGTTTTCAAATACTTCGTTTCCCCTTGTAGACCATAGTCCAAAGGTATGGGAAGAAAGATAGTAAAGGACAGGAGGATGTGAACCTGTTTAGAAGTAGTTCCTTGGGGCAATTTCAATCCCCATTTGTCAGGATAACAGCAGTCCAGTTCAGTAGTGTCAGGATACCAAACAGGACTCAGCAGTGATGGCAAGATCCAGCAGAAACAACAAGGCCTCTGCTGAATCATCTAGAGTCAGTAGGAGTGACCAAAAGCAGCCCAACTAATGGAGTTCTCTGCTGTGCCTCTCCAAATGAACTGAAGATCAGCAAGATCAAAGAACTCTTGCAAGGGTAGCTATGCAAGCACCTAGTTACAGTTCAGTTCAGTCATATTTATACATTTTCCAAACATCATGTGTTTTCCCATGGGTCTTGCCTTAGCAAAACACCACATAAGTCTGCCACGACAAAACACCATGTGAGTTTGTAACACACTAAACAACAAGAAACGTCTACTTGAGATGGGCAAGAGAGCTATGACTTCAACAGTTGGATGGAACATGCTGTTTCACTTTAGGACTGAGGGGGAAGAGGGATCACCCCACTATGTTCCATGATGCTGGTATAGTCTGACCTGACTTTTTTGCATTAGTAACATTTTCATATTATTTTGAGACAATGTTTTGCATAAACATCTTCAAAAATGAAGGAATATTACCTGATATTGGTTTTTAAAGGGATGGTTCATCATGGAGAAAAGACTTGGCACTGAATCATTAGACAGCTGGTCACTTTGTATCTTGAGGGATGAAGCAGAGGAAGGCTCATTGGTGATCATCAAGATGTTCTTTACTTTTTATTCCTTCTAGAAATTTAGCCAAAAGAAAGGTACAACCCATAGCCATGGTGGGTACTCACTCTGTGGCTCCACATTTTCTCATGTTCAAGCTAGCTTGAAAATTTCCTCTTTCATTCAAATTAGTCAATGACTTTTCACCATCCTCATTTAATTTCTCAGTATATGAATAGTGTCAGTGTATGAGTGTAGTAAGGTTCTTTGGTAGAATTTAATATGAATGCATTATAGACAACATGTCACAAAGAAGAAATCAAAGAATAACTGTGTTCTTTATCTTATAGAAGACTAAGATAATTTCCTTTTACTTTACTAGTATTAACAGTCAGTCTTTTCCAAGCCCCACCCCCAAATTTCTATATATTATTTTACATAGATAAACTAAATAAGGTCTATCTACAATTATAAGAAAAGTAGTTTCCTAATACTTGTCAGCATTGTATATGAACTTGTAAGAGATATTTAATCAATTGAATGGAGTCATCACAGTACTTCCATAAGGAAGGTACTATTACACCTATTTAGAAAAGAGTGTGCACTCTCAAGGAGTTAAAAAAAGTATTACTCTTTGTATCCTTTTGTTATTCATTTGATAAAGGTTATGTGAAGAACAGAAGCCTAAATGTTTGAACCCAGGAAGATTCATTCTGGAAATCTTACTATGCAGATCATACCTTCAATGGTAGCAGTTTTAGGCTCCATAGTAATTAATTTAAGGAAAACTTCCTAATAGCAGAATAAAGTATAAATCAATAAAATAATGACCATTAAAACTGATTGCTGATTATGTTCTAGAGAGCCACTGAGAAGGAATAATATGGAACAGATTAAACTTTGATAGCAAGTGGAGAAGGTAAGGTTTTAAAATTCCTTCTTATGCTGATATTGCAAAACCAATAAAGTTTATAGTTCTTATAAATCATTGCAGGTGAGTAGACTTCATTTACCATGTTATCCTTTCCATAATGTTCTTTGAGATTTATACATTGAACAAAAAATAACTTAGTGAAAGAGATTTGAGATTCTTTTAAAATTTAGAAATTACATTTGTCTATTGTGTTCTGCTGAAACTGGTGGTACTGGTGGTGGTGTTGGTGTTGGTGTTGGTGTTGGTGGTGTGTATCTGTATGTGTGTGTGAGAGAGAGACAGAGACAGAGAGAGAGAGAGAGAGAGAGAGAGAGAGAGAGAGAGAGAGCACATGTGCACACCTATAAACATCTGCTACAGTTTACAGTGAGAACAGAGAAGAATTTGGAAGATCTTGTACCTGGTTTCAAGTGAAAGTCTTTAGGTTTGGTAGCAAGTGTCATTAACTGCTGAGACACCTTCACAAATGTGCTGTGGTCATCGTGCAAGGTACAGTTTCTGTAAATATACAAGCTGGTTCAAATTTAGACATGGTTGTAAATCATAGTACTCTATGCACTTTCTACACTCATTTGTTTAGATTGGCAAAAAAAGAATGATATGCCTATCCAATTTAAAAAGCAAAAATGCATCAGCTATTTAATTGTATGAACCAAAAGGGGAAGAGAAACAAAAAATTGATTCTTTCAATTAGCATTTTCACATGTAATTAAATTCACAATTTCCTACTAGTGTAAGCAAGTCAGGCAAAGAATATTTTATTACTCCACTGGGTATCAAAGAACCCACTTAATACCAGGCAGTTGACTAGAACTCTTGAGCATTCAGATCTTGTCATGGGTTTCCAATGCCTATTAGGGAAACATTTTCTGAGTTATCTTTGTTGATAACTTCACACAATGTGAGGGACAATTTCTAATAGGAGTCATCTCAGATCATTGCATAGATTGTTGTTATTCAAGAAGCTTTGATGACATCAGACTATATTTCATAAAACTAAATGAGCAATGTCAATAAATAATATGCAATGTATTTAAAGTATCAATGGTGTTACCGGTGCATAGGATCATTGTTTTATTTCCTCCTTTGACAACTTACATAGGAACTATCTTTATACTACTGATGCATCTTAGTGGCTCAGGGGTAGAGCATTCTCTTATGGCTTGTGATACCAACTTCACATTTTTTACCTATTTTTAAAAATTATTATTCATTCCCAGGAACTCGGGGAGAAAGCTTCTTTGATGATGGCTGAGCAAGGCACAGATCTCTGAGTATAACAGAATGTCATAGAAATGCTAGGAGATCTTTTTTGTTATGATCCATTAGTAGAATAATCATATTTCGTTTTTCCTTAGGTCCTTAACCTATGTATTATCGAGTTCTTGGCCACATGAGCATTATACATGTTGTGTTCCATCTCACTGATTGTATCTTCAATCCAATCAGATATTGATTGGTTAGTCTCACAAGCTTTGAGAGTGTACTGCACTAATGCATCTTCAGTAAAGTCACCACTATAGATTGTGTTTGTATTTCTTTAAATATTGCTATTGTTTGGGCCTTCTTTAGGCATCCATAGTGTTGAAGAATCAAGGACAGATCTTCCTTGTCATATTCAGAAGACAACCTCACAGGCTTTCTAGTCCCCTTGCTCTTCAATCTTTGCATTCTCCTCCTATGATTTCCCCCCCAGGCTTAGATGTAGGAGTTATGTTCTAGATATAACTGTTGTGACTGGGATCCCCATGAACCACTTATCACTGTATTAGTTACATCTTTCTGTTATCATCTTCATTTGCTATAAAGGAAAGCTTTTATTAAAAGAAAACTGAGATTTATAGTTATCTGTTGATACAGGGTAAGCTTAAGTTAGACATTGATCTGGTCTAGAAAAATGAAGGCAATAGGTTGTCTTCTATGATCCATGGGCTCCCTATCCTTGCATAATTGACTGTGATATGCATTTAATGGTGCAGTTGTGGTTCCTTGTCCTAGATATCTTCCCTCTTATGGTGTCCAGACACTACTGCACACTGGGCTAGAAGGATGAAGTGGTGTTTTGCAATATCCATTCAGGCTTTGAGTAAGTGCCATCAGTGAGATATTGAGAGCACGTGGCTGAGAGAAAGCCTTGAAGGATCTTAGTGTTATAGCACTTTTAGGTTCAGACCTTTCCAAACTCTTTCCAACAGTTCTCTGAGATGATCTGATCATGTGATAATCATGTGCACTTACCTTTATTTAGAGTAAGCTTGTACACATACACATTGTTTGAGGTGAGTCAGGGGTATATATGAACCTTTGAGAATAGGAAGGAGTTTTAAGGGTAACTGAAAATCATTGGCTAGAGTTTTAAAGTTCTGTGAATGCTTCATTTGCATGAAGAGGCATTCCATGAATCCCAGGTGCTTTCTGGACAGGTGAAAAGAAGCTGAACCTGTAATCTTACCAAGGCTCCAAGATATTCCACAGGTAAAGGGTATAGGAGCCCAGGCAAGGTCAGAATAGGAGAGTTCCTGTGATAAAGGGAGTCCCTCATTTTATATTAAGTCCCTCAAAAAGGTGTCCAGGCAATGGTAGACTTGGACCTTAATTAGCAGGGCCAAGAGTTGACTAAGCTTCCAGTACCATCCATAATCTCTTTTTGATTGTGTGGACTATAAGTCCAAGTAGACAATTGTTGGTTAACACTACCATGAGAGAAACACTCATATCCCGCTCTAATTTTTCATATTGTATGTCCAAAGTCTGTGGGGTCACTAGCAATTGAGATCCTCTAAGAGGCACCTGAAAGCAACAGTGATGGAATCTTAATTTTAATAATTTATTTAAAGGTTTTCTTTAATTTTAGATCTCTCTCTTTCCCTTTCCCTCTCTCATTTACCTTCATCACACTTTAAGACTACTCTCTTTGTTATGGTTAGTGGTTAATTCATTGATATTTCCATTCATGTATTCAAATATTTTTAAAATTTTATACATTATACCAGATTTGCATCATGCCCTTCATTCTTCCTCAAACCTAATGTGTCCCTTCCACCCCTTCTCAAATTCAAGTCTTTATTCTTCAATTATAATTTTTGCACATATATGTATGTTTATAATTTTGAAAATATAGCCTGCTGAGATCATAATTCTTTCACAAATTTTTCAGACTTTATATTATCTGTTATACTAATTTCCTGCTATATATTTTTATAAGCATGAGAAAAGACTAGGTAAAATTTTTACTAGTTATGTTTAGTCTAAAAAATTTATAATCACATGTAAAATTAATAAAAATAATTTTAATTTTATAAGAGTTATAAGATTGTAAGTGAATATTGCAATATCTCAAACGTAGCACTTTATAATTGATACAAAAGTTGTCCCAATCAGGAAAGGATTCCATACTGGTTAAATGTTCATGAAGCTAAGGTTGGTTGTACATACTTAAACTAAAGTTTTTTATCATGTTTTATACATGTCTAAGGCTTCTCAGCCATGTTTTATTCCTCTTGACATTATCATATCTTTTACTGCCACAAATTTCACAGTTCATGGACTGTTTCCTGAGAAATGCCTACCCTGTGGAGAGCACAAGATACAATTTTGGGAAGATGTAATAGAGGGCTGTGGGATGAATTTAGGTTGTAGGAGTGTGTATGATTTACATTGTAGACAAGTATAAAATTTTAAAAGAACAAAATAAATCACTGCAATATTTTTTGGTAGATCACCAAATTTACAGGGAATATTATTTAATAGAGGTGGAAAGGTGTTCAAGCTTATCAATTTTCAAAATATGTTATGAATCCTTAAAGTCATTGGGGCTTCTGGGTAAAAAAAAAAAGGTTTAACTTTTATCCTAAAATTTAGGTTAATTACATTTTTCATAAGTTTAATTACACACTATTAAATAGAAAAAATATCAATACCAAGTTGACAGGAGTTCAACAGAAACTATTCAGTAATTAGGCAGTTATAATGTGCTCCCCAAAGTCAAGGGTACAGAATCAAATTGAGTATTTAAAATGAAGAATAGTTTAACAACACTTTACTCTGTAGTATATTATCACTGTTTTGAGATTGTAAGTGCTTTAGAAAACTTATCTGTGTACATATCATATTGCTAATTTTGGTATGATACAATAAAGAACTGTATCACTTTATTGTTTTTAAATTTTTTATATTTGATTTTGACAATAGTTTCACCTAGTATTTAGACTGGATAATTTTCCTCACTGTATAGTTCTGTATTTTTAAGCATCAGTATGTATAGAAATTGTATTAGTACTGGAGGTAATAATATTTTATATTTTAAAATGAGTTCATTTAACACCTGCTCTGCAAAACTATTTACTTGGTATCATTTAAGGACGATAATTGTACATTTATTTTGTATTTTATTTTTATGTGATGCAATATTTCTCTTCTAATTGTGGAATGCCCTAACTTGTGCACGTCTCCCTGAACAGTAGGAATTCTGCCTTTCCGTGTTTTAATGGAGCAACAGACAAATAGGAAGAGATTTCAGGAAAGGGTGTGTTGTAGAGGCAATGACTAGATGACGAATAGATAGTGCATTGCAGAATGTACTTATTGCTTATGTAGCACATGAATTACACTGAGAGTGTTATGGGAAGAAAATCAATGTATACCACCCCACCAAAAAAATGGCCATCATCTGTTTTTAAACACCTCTATGGCACTGTTTCTTTCATAATTTTTCATATAAAAATAAAGCTATAAGCAGGGCTTTGCAATAAGACCCTGTATCAAGCAAACTGACACATAAACACACATCAACCAAAATGTCTCTAATTATACAGGAGAAATTCCTTCAGATGATGTTGCTATGTTTGTGTAGAAAAAGTGACTTCATCCCTTGTTTTATAGAGCAAATCATACAGGACAAACATTAGAATTGCTGTCATAATGAAACAATGTAGAAAAGTAGAATCATAATCAAGTTTTCTGTAGAAGTCAAATATGTTAAAATTAGTAACTCTAATGTTAAAATTAGATACTAGTGAGAGTATCACTCATATATGTGGTCATTCTTTATGAAGATGTCTCAAAATCCAAGCTTGCAGCTTGAGATTGTCACAGGCCTTCTTAGATAGATAAGAGATCTGTTTTTGAAGGATATTCATGAACTATCTTAAATCCGTGTTAATGAATATGTGGCAGAATATGGCAGTTTTAAATTTTTTATTTAATAATTTTTTACAGTCCAGATGTTATCTCCCTCATAGTACACCCTCTGACAGTTCCATATCCAATACCTTCTCCTCCCATCTCCATGAAGATATCCCCATCCCCAAAACCCCACCAGAACCACCTACTCCCTGTAGCCTCCAGTTCCTTGAGGGTTAAGTACATCTTCTCTGACTGAGTCCAGACCTGACAGTTCTCTACTGTATATGTGTTGGGGGCCTCAAATCAGCTGATGTATCCTGCCTTGATGGTGGTCCAAAGTCTGAGAGATCTCAGAGGTCTATATTCGTTGAGACTGCTGGTCCTCCTACAGGTTCACACTCCTTCTTAGCTTCTTCAAGGTTTTCTCTAATTCAAACACAGGGGTCAGCAGCTTCTGTTCACTGGTTGGGTGTAAATATTACGTCTCTTAGCAGATATTCATGATAGGTCCCTTTTTGTGGACACATAGCCTCAGTAATGGTGTCAGGTCTTGGGGAATACAAAGCATAACTTTTGTCAAAACACAGATCCATTTAATTAAAAAAAAAGTCCAAGGGAATGGATTCATCAGAAAGAGGTGAGGTTTTCATTCTAAATGAAATTGCCATGTCATATGTCAATTTCACAAGATAAGTTCAGACATTGATTACTTCTATACCCAAATACTCCAAAATTAACATTCACAAGTATAACTCAGAATACTAGTAACTTTTCCTTAGTAGCCTGTATATATAGCACACATTTGTTTGGAGTTCTGTCCAACATCTCCCACATCTAGTCCCAGAACACTTAACACTGCCCTGTCTCTAGGATATCTCATAAAAAGAGTTGCAACATCTTTTTCAATGATTCTAAGAAGCAAGGTTTTTGAAGAGAGTCATATTTCAAGTAAAGGTGTATTGTGTACTTGTGAGCATACATATGTGTGCACATGCATCTCTCTCTCTCTCTCTCTCTCTCTCTCTCTCTCTCTCTCTCTCTCTCTCTCTCTCTCTCTGTTGTTGTTGTTTCTGTTTTCCTGCTATGTAGCAAGTTCCATCAGCTTTAGCAATAGAAAGAGAGAATTTTTATTCAGTATGGCTTGAAGAAGATTGAAGGAAAAAACTTCTTTGATTAACATATAATGTCTTATCTAAAAACTATAAAATGATTCAATAGAACATATATTGCATAAGGACTGGGAAACTCAAGAAATACTTGAAATTGGTTTGTGTAGTTAAAAGATGTTCAATTACTATTAATATTTAACTTAGATCTTTATTATAAGCATAATAGTCTATCTGACTTACTTTGTTCAATATGTATCAAAATTTATTTATATTTTAGAAAACACCAGTAGTTTCTTTATTATTGAATAACACCATTGGTATGCATATATTGTAAAGTTTTGTCTATTTTCCTCTTAACAGTTATATTCTTCAGGGTTTGGCTTTCATCAGTAAAGATGATTTAACAGTGTTGTTAACAAAGCTCAGTGCAGTGTGTCTGTGAGCATATTACTCAGGGGACCAAGCAGAAGAATTTTTGTTTGGTGCCAGGTGGGAGTACATATAGTGATTCTAGCTAAAAAATTAAAATACAAAAATTATAAATATTTATAAAATTATAAAACAGTTAGATGCTATAGATACATTTTTATTTCTCTTAAATCTCTAGCATATATTTTTGGTTTGGGGTATGATATTATCACTATTATTATTATTATTATTATTATTATTATTAATTATTTAATGTTTTTTAACAGTCTAGTCATCATTATCCTCCCAGTCCATCCTCCAACTGTTTCTCATGCTATTCTTCCTCCCCTGTCTCCAAAAGGATGTGCCTCCCGCACCCCACCAGAACTTTCCACTCCCTGGAACCTCAAGTCTCTTGAGGGTTAGGTACATCTTTCTCGCTGAAGCCAAACCAGGCAGTCATCTGCTGTATATATGTTGGGTGCCTCATATAAGGTGGTATATGCTGCCTGGTCGGTGGTTCAGTGTCTGAGAAATCTCAGAAGCCCAGGTTAGTTGAGCCACTGGTCTTCCTGTGGGGTCGCCCTGTTCTTCAGTTTCTTCCTGTCTTTCCCTATTTCAAGGTCAGGCGTCCAGAGATTCTATCTGTCGGTTGGATGTATGTATCAGCATATGACTCTTTCAGCTGTTTTCTTGGGCCTTTCAGAGGGCAGACATGTTAGGCTTTTGTTTGTAAGTATACCATAGCATCAGTAATAGTGTCAGGCCTTGGATCCTCTCCTTGAACTTGATCTCAATTTAGGTCAGTCACTGGAGCTCCTTTCCCTCAGCCTTTTCTCCATTTTTGTACCCACAGTTCTTTTGTTTTGTTTTGTTTTTTTGTTTTGTTTTTGTTTTTTGAGACAGGGTTTCTCTATATAGCCCTGGCTGTCCTGGAACTCACTCTGTAGACCAGGCTGGCCTTGAACTCAGAAATCTGCCTGCCTCTGCTTCCCGAGTGCTGGGATTAAAGTCGTGTGCCACCACTTCCGGCGTACCCACAGTTCTTGTAGACAGGAACAATTCTGGGTCAGAGTTTTTGACTATAGGATGGCAACAGCAGCCCTTCAATTGATGCCTTATCTTTCTACTGGAGGACTCTATGAGTTCCTTCTCCCCACTGTAGGGCATTTCACCTAAGGTTCATTTCAGGTCTCTGGTACTTTCTAGAGGGTCCTTCTACCTCCTATCCCCTGAGGTTGAGGTTTCCATTTTTTATGATGGCCCTCAGGGTTTCTCTCTTGTCATTCCCCACCAATATTGGATCATGTTCCCCCTTTCTCCTTTCTGTTCCCTCTCTTACCCAGATTTCTTCCTCCTTTTGCCCCCTGCCACGATTGCTTTCTTCTCCCTCCCAAGTGGGATTGAGGCATCCCCACTTGTGCCCTTCAGCTTGTTAACCTTTGTGAGTTCTGTGGATTGTATCCCGGGTATTCAGTACTTTTTTGACTAATGACCACATATTAGTGAGTACATACCATGCAAGTCCTCATTTTCAGCTGAGTTATCTTATTCAGGATAATATTTTCTAGTTCCAACCATTTGCCTACAAGGCACGTGATATCCTCATTCTTAATAGCTGAGTAGTATACCATTGTGTAAATGAACATCATTCTCTGTATCCATTCTTCTGTTGTGGGACATCCATTTTGTTCCAGCTTCTGGCTATCACATGCTATGAACAAGGCATGATGACACATCTTTTGGGTACTTGCCTATGAGTGGTATAGCGGAGTCTTCATGTAGATCGATTTCCAAATTTCTGAAGAACCTGCTTGTACCTGTTTGCAATTACAGCAGCAATCTCCAAAACTAGAAAAAGAGTCTACCTTTTTCTCCACTTTCTTGCCACCCTGTGCTGTCATTTGATTTTTTTTTTTTATTCCAGCCATTCTGTTTGGTGTAAGGTAGAATCTTAGGGTTGTTTTGATTTGAATTTCCCTGATGACTAAGGACTTTGAACATTAAAGTGCTTCTTGGTATTTTGAGATTCCTCTGCTTTGTACTCTCTGTTCAGTTCTTTGCCCCATTTTTGACTGGGTTGTTTGAATTTTGGAAGTTAGTTTCTTAACATAGTCCACTATAAACAAACTCAAAAAAAATCACATGATCATCTCATTAGATGCTGAAAAATCATTTAACAAAATACAACATACCTTCATGTTAAAAGTTTTGGAAAGAACAGGAATTCAATGCCCATACCTAAACATAATAAGAGCAATATACAGCAAACCAACAACCAATATCAACTTAAATGGAGAGATAATTGAAGTAATCAAACTAAAATCAGGGACAAGGCTGCCCACTCTCTCCCTATCTATTCAATATAGTATTCAACGTCCTAGCCAGAGCAGTTAGGCAACAAAAGGAGGTCAAAGAGATACAAATTAGAAAGGAGGAAATAAAAATATCTTGCAGATGATATGATAGTATAATTAAGTAACCCAAAAAAATTCTACTAGAGAATTCCTACAGCTGATAAACAACTTCAGCAAAGTAGCTGGATATAAATTTAACTCAAATTAATAGGTAGCTTTCCTTTATACAAATGGAAAATGGACTGAGAAAGATATTAGGGAAACAGCACCCTTCACAATAGTGACAAATAATATAAAATATGTTAACATAACTCTAACCCAAGTGAAGTATCTTCATGACAAGAGCTTTAAGTCTTACAAGAAAGAAATCAACTAAGACCTCATTGATTGGTAGGATTAACATAATAAAAATGGCCATCCTACCAAAACCAATCTACAGATTCAATGCAATCCCTATCTAAATTCCAACACAATTCTTCAAAGCCATGAAAACAAGCAATTTTCAATTTTATACAGAAAAACAAAAAACAAACAAACAAACAAACATAAAAGAAAACAAAGATAATGAGAACTACTTTTAAGAGTAAAGAATTTGTGGGGAAATCACCATCCTTGACCTCAAACTCTACTACAGAGCAATAGTGATAAAAACTGCATGGTATTGGTATACAGACAGACAGGTTGATCAAATGGAATAGAATTGAAGACCCAGAAATAAAACTACACACTTACAGGCACTTATTCTTTTATAAACAAACAAAAAATAAACAATGGAATAAAGAAAACATCTTCAATAAATGGTGCTGATCTACTTAGCCGTTGGTAGTTGGTAAATGGAACTTCATGAAACTGAAAAACTTCTGTAAGGCAAAAGACACAGTCAGTAGGACAAATCAGCAAACTACAGATTTAGAAAAAAAAAACTTCACTCTCTGTACATCTGATACAGGGTTAATATCCAAAATATGTAAAGAACTCAAGAAGCTAACCTCCAAAGATATTTTTTTTTGTTTTTTAAGCTTGTTGTAAGTTAATCTTTTTATTAAATTTTTGAAAATTAATTATTTTATTTATTTACATCTTAAATGTTACCCCCCCTCCCAAAATTCTTCACCCCAACTCCCTCCACTTCATCTCTGAGATGGTGCCTCTGACCCTAGACATCTCTCTTCCCTGGGATATAACATCTCTGCAGAATTAGGCATCCTCTCCCACTGAGGCCAGACAAGCCAGCCCTCTGCTACCTATGTGCCAGGAGCCTCAGACTAGCCCATGTGTGCTCTTTGCTGGCTTATTTTCTATGAGCTCTCAGGGGTCCAGGTTAGTTGACACTGTTTATATTCCCTTCAGTTCCTTCAATCCTTCCCCTAACACTTCCATAAAGGTCCCTAACCTCAGTCCAATGGCTCTGAGTATCTACAACTGTCTCAGCCAGGTGCTAATAGAGCCTCTCTGAGGACAGCCATGCTAGGCTCCTGTCTGCAAGCACAACATAGCATCAGTAAGTGCCAGTGTTTGCTGCCTATCCATGGGATGAATCCCAAGTTGAGTTGGTTACTGGATGGCCTTTCCTTCAGTCTGTTTCATTTTTGTCCCTGTGTTCCTTTTAGAAAGGAATAATTCTGGGTCAAAAATTTTGAAGGTGGGTTGTTGACCCTATCCCCCCAACTGGGTGCCCTGTCTATCTACTGGAGGTAGTATCTTCAGGTTCTATTTCTCTACTCTTGGGAATTTTGGGTAAGGTCACCCCCATTAAGTCTTGGTAGCCTCACACATCTCTGTTCTCTGGAACTTTCTAGACGTTACCTCCCACCCACACCCATACCCTTTACCCCAGAAGGCTGCATATTTCTATTCATTCTCCTGCCCATCTAGATTTCTCTTCTGTATTCCCTCCCCATACCCGATTCTGCCCATTTTTCCTGGCCCACTAATTTCTCCCATCCAGGTCCTTCCCTCACTCTGTCTCCCATGATTATTTTGTTATTATCAGAATATAAAATAGGAGTTCTTTAGCAGACATGCAACAATATTCTACTTTCATCTAAAGACAAACTCCTGATTATTAACAATACTAACTTTTTTCATGTGATATACACTTAAGCGTATATGGTCTATTGTGAAATTCTAGCACAAACTTTTGTAGCTATTTTTCTTGGGTGTTTACCTTTTAATTCCTGAGTTATATAAGTGTTTATTGTATGTCTTGAATGTAAGTTCTATGTAAAAACATATAATTTAAATTGTTTATCACAATTTACATAGTCTTTTTGATGTATATATATTAGAAATTGTAAGAATGTCATCAGAGTTATTAGTTTCTTGTCATTATTTTTATCTTTGTTGTCTCAAAGAAAACTTAATTAAGCTCCCAGTAATAATCTATAAGGATCACTTTCCATTTCATTGCAGCCTGGGCACATTTATCCATTCAAGCACATATTTAGTAATATCTAATTGTCACATTTTTCAAATTATGGTGACAATTTCTAATGCCAAATAAAATGTATGTTTTGAGGAATAAATATACTAATAACTTTTCATTTTTTTCATTGCTGATTACTTGTGCTAAGTACATTCCTGTATCTATGTGCTATTTAAAATTTTAGATAAGTCAATAAAATTTTAAATAAGTCAATGTGTATATGTGTGTGTGTGTACACGCTCATGCATGTGCACGCACATGTGTGCATGCACATGGACACACAGGTGCATGTGCACACATGTGCACATTTGTGCAGGCTATAGGTTATTTTTGAATATCATCCTCTGTTATTCTCTATGTCCCTATTTTCCTTCATTATTTTTATAGTGAGAATATAGTGTGTCCATGTACACATATATATGCACATGTGTCTGTGCTGACCCACAAACATCCTCACTCATAGAGGTCAAAAGAGGATCCCCAGTACTACTCTATCACTCTCAATATTATTCTCTTTAGATAGAATCTTCCATAAAATTTGAAGCTAGGATCAGAAAGACTAGGTGAAGGTATCCCCCTAGACTTTACATTCCATCTCATACTTGTAACATGCATGGATATTATGAAGACTGGAGCATTTCAATATCTGGCTTAACTTTTATATGTGTACTGGGACTTGAACTCAGATCCTAATACTTGCACAAGTGCTCTTAGTCTCTGAGCCACCTTTCCAATTCATATAAGTATCTTTTTTAGAGATTTTTTTAAATTATGATATAACTATAATAATTCCTCCTTCACTTTTTTCCCTCCAAACCCTCTCATAGGTAGCCCATACTCTGATTCAAATTCATTGACTCTTTGTTTCATTAAATGTTAAATGTGTATATGTATATGCAGATGTATATACATATGTGCATATATATATGCACAATTATATAAGATCAATGTAATAACTATTAAGCTAAAGTTTCTCATGGAACTGAAGTGAACTGCCAGATTAGCTGATCAGAGAGTACCAAAGATGCTCCTGAGTCTATTTCCACAACAATGAGTTTACAGGCACATGCAACCTTTCCTGGAGTTTTACATGAGCTGTATGGCATGTTTGCTTGGCAAGAAGGTTACTGACTGCATCAGCATACTGCTGACTATTTTCTAAATCATCATGGAAAATTATAAGTTCAGATTATTTCTCTATTTATCCTCTTTTGCTTATATATTTTGCTACACAATAGTATCCCATGTGTGTATTTTGAACTTTAACATAGCATCAGATTCATTGTGTTAGTTGTTTGAAGATTGTCCTCTTATTCTATATGGAGTATTCTACTTTATTGAATATTTCTATGTAGAATTTTGTTTATTTGTTCTGAGGTGTTCAATTTTTCCAGAAGCATTTATACAAGCAAGTACTCTTCTTTCTTGTATACTCTTTAATTTTGGTTCAAAGATTTATGGATTGCATAAGAGTATGTTTATTTATGGACTATTCAACAGTGTGTTTATTTGTGGACTGTACTACAGAGTGTATATTTGTAGAATGTACAGCAGGGTGTTTATTTCTCTGATTTCTACTTCATTCTTTTCCATATTTGTATCATAATGTTCTAAAGTCATAATAAAGTTTGTAATAAACTTTGAAGTCAGTTTCAACCATGCATTAAGAAGTTTATTGGCCATAATCAAGTGAGAATCATCCCTGCTATGCAAGCATGGTATAGATACAATGGTCAAAAAATGGGAAACAATAGTACCATAATAAAGTATAATCAGTAATTAAACATGTGACTAGATACAGAAAAGACAATAAGAAAATTCAAAGTAGTTGTTTTATCAACCTAACAAACTTAATATAAAATAATGTCCATCAACAAAACAAATAGAAAGTACTACAAACTCACAGCGAATAACACACTTGGTGAAAAGGTAATGGCTTGTCCTTGGCTATCAAGTAAGTGCTAAGTTCATTCATCCCCCTTTATTCTATTGCAAGACATCATTGAAACTAAGAAAGAAGCACAATTTGCTCTCTTGATTCTGACATTATTTTAAACATGAATCAACAAAATTTCACCAAACGGGTGTTTTAAATATCATGTAAATCCAGTAAATTTTAAAATATAAACTTGGCATACAAAACTCAGTATTGAAGTATATGAATAGGGATAATAAGATCAATTTTATTATAATAATATCAAAAAATAATTAAGAACTTACCTGATGAAATATATGAAAGATGGTCCCTCAAATATACTAAATGTTGAATGAAACTAAAGAATAAGTAAATCTAATGCTATTTTGTGCCAATCGGCTTAAATAATGTATATTGTCAAAATGTAGATATTGCAATTAGAAATTCACAGATTCAGTGCAGTCTCTATGAAAATGCAACATCCTTCAGAAAAATAGGATAAGCAATAGTAAAATTGTATAAAAACACAAAAGACATCAAAGAGCATAAAGGCTGTTTTAAACAGGAAGAATAAACTTTGAAACTTAAAAAATCCCTTCACAGGGCCCACAATGGAGGAGCTAGAGAAAGTTCCCAAGGAGCTAAAGGGGTCTGCAACCCTATAGGTGGAACAACAATATGAACTAACCAGTACCCCCCCAGAGCTTGTGTCTCTGGCTGCATAGGTATCAGAAGATGGCCTAGTCAGCCATCATTGGAAAGAGAGGTCCATTGGTCTTGCAAACTTTATATGCTTCAGTACAGGGCAACGCCAGGGCCAAGAAGTGGGAGTGGGTGGGTAGGGGAGTGGAGGGGAGGGTATTGGGGACTTTTAGGATAGCATTGGAAATGTAAATGAAGAAAATACCTAATAAAATTTTTTAAAAATCCTTATGCTTTAATAAAGCATCACTTGGTTTAATGCATTAATTATCTAAGTTTTATAGACTACAGTTTCCTTTAACATCTTTGTGACTCTAATCATATCTTCATTACTATATAGAATTATCTCTTGGTAGTTTCTGTGTCTATCTGTAGCAGCCAGCTTATGATGGCTGTGTTCAGTATTATAAAGTGTTTTCCACTGTTGAATCACTGTGCTGTTCAAGACTAATATCTCATTGATAAGCCACAAGTCATGTTTAAAACAACAGAGATAAAGTGGTTAAAGGATAATAGTTGAAGTATCTGTAGTATCTACTGTTTTATCATTTCTTTTATTCTTATATCAGATATTTATTTTTCATTATTTTAATGTTCATTATATTTAAGGCTTTTCATATTCTATTAGTGCTGGAAAAGGGTGACATTTTCAAATTACTATGAATGCATACTACTTGGCCCCATTTCTTAGTTTCTTGTCTTAAATTTCCTGTAACACCAGCTTTATAATTGATTTTCCCTTATTTGCATTTCCAAATTCAATAATTAGAGCTATATCACATTCATTTTGACATGTTGTTTTCATTATGAACTTATCTCAAAATATTGTTAAATTCTCTGTGAGATTTCCACTATTCTGAAAAATGACCACAAAATTTACATAATTTCTAGATTCTAATATTTTAATTTATTCTAATATTACATCCAAATACAGTTTTCCCTCCAGCTTCCCCTCCCAATTTCTTTCATCTTCCCTTTCTCAATCTAGTTTTCTTCCATTCTTTCACAAAATGGCAAGCCTCCCATGGATATCAACCAAATATGGTTTATCAAGTTGCAGTGAAACTACACACCAACCCTCATGTTAAGGCTGATCTAAGAAAACCCACTAATAGCCGATTGGTCCCAAAATCAGTCAAAAAAGTCAGAGAGAACCTCTGTGCCCACTTTTAGGAACCCCCAAAGAAAGCCAAACAACACAATCATAGCATAATATATGCAGAGAACCTTGGTCAGACCTGTACTGGCTCCCTCCTGTGAGCCCATTTGAGTCCCAGCAAGTTGAATGGATGGGTTGTGTTCTTGTGGTGTCTTTGATCCCCCTGGCTCCCTCAATCCTTCCTCCATCTCCTCCACGGGAATACCTAAGCTCCTCCTCATATTTAGGTATGGGACTCTGAACCTGTTCCCTTCAATTACTGGATAAAGGCTATCTGGTCTATATGATGATGATAAACTGTAGGTCTCATGTTTTGTGGCTGGGTTGTTGGCCTAATCCCTCCACTTGAGGCGTTTCCTGGTTCTAGAGGATGGATAGCTGCGGCTTCATGTCCCCACTCGAGGTGTATTTATTAGTATCAGCTTTGTAGATTCATTCCATAGAGTTTCCATCGCACTAGGCTTCTCTTTCTTGCAAACTCCCTCCCAATTTTAGTCGTGTCTCCCAGTATTCTTCTCTTACATCCTCTCATCATGTTACTGCTTGATTACCATCCTCTAGCTAGGGAGATTCATGTGCCCAACCCTCACACACACTTACATGAGCCCTTCTTGTTACCTAGATTCTCTGAGTCTGTGAATCATAACATGCTTATGCTTTAGTTTGCAGCTAATATCCATTTGTAAGTGGTAATGGGTATCTTTCTGAGTCTGGATCACCTCACTCTGGATAATTTTTTCTAGTTTCATCTAAATTTTATGATATTAATTTTAACAGCTGAGAAATACTCAATTGTGTAAATGTACTCAATTTTCTTTATCTATTCTTTGGTTGAAGGGCATGTACATTATTTCCAGTTTTGAGTTATTATGAATAAAGCTGCTATGAACTTAATTGAGCAAGTATCCTTGTGGTAGGACAGAGCATCCTTTAAGTACATGCCCAAAAATGGTATAGCTGGGTTCTGAGGTAGATCAATTTCTAACTTGCTGGAAAACCACTTTTGGAGATACTGATTTCCAAAGTGGTTGTACAATTTTGCACTATCACTAGCAATGGAGAAGTATTTCTTTGGCTCCCTATCCTTGTCACCAAGAACTGTTACTTGAGTTTTTGACCTTAGCCATCTGAGAGGTATAAGATGAGATCTCATAGTCATTTTTACTTTTATTTCCCTGATGGCTAGGGATAATAAACATTTCTTTCAGTTCTTTTTGACCACTTGATAGTCCCATTGAGAATTCTAAAATTAATATTTCATATGTATTTGAAAGTAAAATGTTCTACATTGCATTTTATGACACAAATAAAACATTATAGTTTAAGTATCACTAGATTCAGAAAGTCAGTAATATATGCATGTTATCTACATAATTACTGATAAAGGATGCTTGAAATGTCCAAACAACTTGGGATTTTTAAAATTTTCTTCTACTGTGTTACCACTTTAATTTTATTTTTTAATTTTATTTAATCTTTATTTACTTGATTTTGCACTCCAGATTTCATTCCCCTCCCAGTCCACCCTCTAACTGTTCTACATCCTGCACCTTCCCACTATACCACTGTCTCCAAGAGGATTTCCCCTCACACCACACCACTCCACCAGACCTCTAAACTCCCTGGGGACTCCAGTCTTTTGAGGATTACGTACATCTTCTCCGACTGAATCCAGACCCAGAAATCCTCTGTGTTGGGGCCTCATATCATCTGGTGTATGCTGCTTGATTGGAGGTTCAGTGTTTGATAGATCTCAGGGGTCCAGGTTAATTGAGACTGCTGGTTCTCCTACAGGATCGCCCTTTTCCTCAGCTTTCTTCAGTCTCCCCTAATTCAACAACAGGGGACAACTGCTTCTATTCATTGGTTGGGTACAAATATCTGCATCTGACTCTTTCAGCTGCTTGTTGGGTCTTTCAGAGGTCGGTCATTAGAGGTCCCTTTTTGTGAGCATTCCATAGCCTCAGTAATAATGTCAAGCATTGGGACCTCCCCTTGAGCTGGATCCCAATTTGGGCTTGTCACTGGACCTCTTTTTCCTCAGGCTCCTCTCCATTTCCAACCCTATAGTTCTTTCAGACAGGAACAATTATGGGTCAGAGTTTTGATTGTGGGATGGCAGCCTGATCCCTCACTTGATGCCCTGTCAATCTGCTGGAGGTAGTTCCTTCTCCCCACTGTAGGACATTTCATCTAAGGGCCCTCCCTTTGAGTCCTGAGAGTCTCTCAACTACTGGGTCTCTGGTATTTCTGGAGGGTTTCCCCCACCTCCTACCTCCCTAATTTGTCTGTTTCCATTATTTCTGCTGGCACTCAGCACTTCAGGCTTTCCCTGCCCCAATACCACCAGATCATGTTTCCCTCTTCCCTCCCCTTTGTCTCCTTTCGAACCCTGGTCTTTCCCTCCCACCTTGTGATTTCTTCATCTTCCTCCCAAGAGGGATTGAGGCATACTCACTTGGGCTTTTGCCTTAAGCTTTTTGATCATTTTGAGTACTGTGGACCATATTTTGGGTATTCGGTTCTCTCTCTCTCTCTCTCTCTCTCTCTCTCTCTCTCTCTCTCTCTCTCTCTCTCTCTCTCTCTCTCTCTCTCTCTCTCCCTCTCTCCCTCTCTCCCTCTCTCCCTCTCTCCCTCTCTCCCTCTTTCTCTCTGGCTAATATCCACTTATTAGTGATAACATACCATGCAAGTCCTTTTGGGTCTGCGTTAACTCACTCACGATAATATTTTCTGGTTCCGGCCATTTGCCTGTAAAACTCAGGATGTCCTCCTTTTTAATAGCTGAATAGTATTTGGTGGTTAACTTCTTGAGTTCTTTATATATTTTGGATATTTGCCCTCTCGAATGTGTGATTAGTGAAGATGTTTTTCCCAATCTGTAGGTTGCTGATTTGTCTATTGACTATGTCTTTAGCCTTACAGAAGCTTTCCTGTTTCATGAGGTCCTATTTATCAATATTTGACCTTAGAGAATGAGCCACTGGAGTTCTGTTTAGGAAATTTCCCCCTGTGCCAATGAGTTCAAGGCTCTTTCCCACTTTCTCTTCTATTAGATTCAGTGTATCTGATTTTATGTTGAATTCCTTGATCCACTTGGACTTTAGCTTCCTGAAAGGTGACAAATATAGGTCTATTTTCGTTCTTCTACATACAGACAGCCAGTTAGACCAGCACCATGTATTGAAGATGCTTTCTTTTTTCCATTGCATATTTTTGGCTTCTTTGTCAAAGATCAAGTGTGCGCAAATGTATGGTTTTATTTCTGGGTCTTTAATTCAATTCCATTGATCAACTTGTCTGTCTCTGTACCAATACCATGCAGTTTTTTTTAGCTTAAGGTCAAGGATGGTGAAACCCCCAGCAGCTCTTTTATTTCGTAAGAAATGTTTTCACTATTTATGGGTTTTGCCTTTCCAGGTGAATTCAAGAATTACTCCTCCAATGTCTTTGAAGATTTGTGTTGGGATTTTGGTGGGAATTGCATTGAATCTGTAGATTGCCTTTGGTGGAATGGCCACTTTTACTATGTGATCTCTACATTTTCTGAAGTCTGCTTTGATTCTTTCTTGAGATGCCTGAAGGTATTGTCATACAGATCTTTCACTTGGTTGGTTAGAATTACCCCAAGACATTTTATATTATTTGTGGCTACTGTGAAAGGAATTGTTTGACTAATTTATTTCTCATTCTCTTTATCATTTGCATAAGGGAAGACTATTGATTTATTTGAGTTAATTTTATATCCAGCCACAATGCTGAAGTTGTTTATGAGCTGGAGAAGTTCTCTGGTGCAGTTTTTTGAATCAATTATGTATACTATCTACATATACATATACAAATATCTACATTTACACCTACAAATAGTGATATCTTTATTTCTTCTTTGCCAGTTTGTATCCCCTTGATCTCTTTTTGTTGTCTTAGTGTTCTAGCTAGAACATCTAGTACTATATTTAGCAGATATGGGGAGAATGGGCATCCATGTTTTTTCCCTGATTTTAGTGGCATTGCTTCAAGTATGTCTCCATTTAATTTGATATTGGCTGATGGTTTGCAGTAAATTGCATTTATTATGTTTTTGTATGGGCTGTGACTTCCTGATCTATTCAATACTTTTAACATGAAGGGGAGTTGTATTTTGTCAAATGCTCTTTCTGCACCTAAGGAGACGATCATTTGATTTTTTTTCTTTGAGTTTGTTTATATAGTGGATTATGTTAATGGATTTTTGTATATTGAACCAAACTCGGATCCCTGGTATTAAGCCTACTTGATTGTGGTGAATGATGGTTTTAATGTGTTCTTGGATTTGGTTTGTGAGAATTTTATTGAGTATTTTTGCATAGATACTCATAAGCAAGATTGGTCTGAAGTTTTCTTGTTTGGTATGGTCCTTGTGTGATTTAGGGATCAAAGTAATTGTGGTTTCATAGAATGAATTAGGTAGTGGAAATTATGTTTCTATTTTATGGAATAGTTTGAGAAATATTGGTATTAAATCTTCCCCGAAGGTCTGGTAGAACTTTGCACTAAATCTGTCTGGATCTGGGCTTTTTTTGGGGGGCGGGGGTGGGGGGCTAATGATTTCTTCTATATTCTTATGGAATATGGGCCTGCGCAGGTAGTTTACTTGCTTTTGTTTTAACTTTGGTATGTGGTATCTGTGAAGAAAACCATTCATTTTATCTATAGTTTCCAGTTTTGTTGAGTATACATTTTGGTATTAGGTTCTGATGATTTTTTAGATTTCCTTCAATTCTGTTGTTAAGTCATCCTTTTCATTTCTGATTTTATTAATTTGGATACAGGTTCTGGGCCCTTTAGTTAGTTTGTCTAAGGTTTTATCCATCTTGTTGATTCTCTCAAAGAATCAGCTTTTGGTTTTGTTGATTCTTTTTTTGTTCCTTTGTTTTTACTTGGTTGATATTGGCCTGAGTGTGACTATTTCCTGCCATCTACTATTTTTGGCTGTGTTTGTTTCTTTTTCTTCTAGAGTTCTTAGGAGTGCAGTTAAGTTAATAGTGTCAGATCTCTCCAGTTTCTTTTCCTTTTTTGTTTTCTTTCTCTTTTCCTTTCTTTCTTTCTTTGTTTCTTTCTTTGTTTCTTTGTTTGTTTGTTTCTTTCTTTCTTTCTTTCTTTCTTTCTTTCTTTCTTTCTTTCTGTCTTTCTTTCTTTCTTTTTGTTTTTTTTTTTTGTTTGTTTGTTTGTTTTTCGAGACAGGGTTTCTCTGTGTAGCACTGGCTGTCCTGGAAATCACTTTGTAAACCAGGTTGGCCTCGAACTCAGAAATCTGCCTGCCTCTGCCTCCCGAGTTCTGGGATTAAAGGTGTGCACCACCACGCATGGCTCAGTTTCTTTTTCTTATTAGGTATTTTCTTTATTAATATTTCAAATGTTATTCCCTTTCCTGTTTTCCCCTCGAAAACCCCCATCCCCTCCTGCCTGTTCACCAACCCACTCACTCCCACTTCCTGATCCTGGCATTCCCCAACACTGGGGCATCAAGCCTTCACAGGACCAAGGACCTCTCTTCCCACTGATGACCAACAAAGGCAACTTCTGCTGCGTATACAGCTAGAATCATGGGTCCTTCTATGTGTAATCTTTGGTTGGTAGTTTAGTACCTGGAAGCTTGAGGTGGGGGCGTACTGGTTGGTTCATATTGTTGTTCCTCCTATGAGGCTGTAAACCCCTTCAGTTCTTTCTCTAGCTTCTCCATTGGGGACCCTCTGATCAGTCCAATGGTGCCTGAGAGCATCCACCTCTGTATTTGTCAGGTACTGGCAGAGCCTCTCAGGAGACAGCTATATCAGGTTCCTGTCAGCAAGTACTTGTTGGCATCAACAATAGTGTCTGGGTTTAGTGACTGTATATGGAATGGATTCCCAGGAAGGGCAGTTTCTGAATGACCATTCCTTCAGTCTCGCTCCACAATTTGTCTCTGTATCTCTTCCCATGGGTATTTTGTTTCCCCCTTCTAAAAAAGGACCGAAGTATCTATACTTTACCAGGGCACTTAGTGCTATGAATTTTCCTTTTAATATGACTTTCTTTCATTGTATCCCATACTTTTAGGTATAATGTGTCAATGTTTTCATTAAATTCTGAAAACTCTTTAATTTCTTTATTTATTTATTCTCTGACAAAGTTATCATTGAGTAGAGTTGTTCAGTTTCCATGTGGATGTGGGCTTTCTGTTGTTGTTGTTATTGAAGACTAGCCTTAGGCCATGGTGATCTGATAGGATGCATGGAATTATTTCAATCTTCTTGTATTCGTTAAGCATTGTTTTGTGACCAATTATATGTTAGATGTTGGAGAAGGTACCATGAGGTGCTGAGAAGAAGGTGTATTCTTTTTTTTTGGTGGTGAAATATTCTATAGATATCTGTTAAAACTATTTGGTTAATATGAGTTTCACTGTGTTTCTGTTTAGTTTTTGTTTCAATGACCTGCCCATAAGTGAGAGTGGGGTGTTGAAGTCTTCTACTATTATTGTGTGGGGTTCAATGTGTGTTCTGGGCTTTAGTAAAGTTTCTTTTATGAATATGGGTGCCCTTGCATTAGGTACATAAATATATATAACTGAGATTTTATCTTGGTCGATTTTCTCTGATGAATATGATGTGTTCTTCCTCGTCATGCTTGATCACTTTTGGTTGCTAGTCTATTTTATTGGATATTAGGATGGAAACTCTAGTTTGTTTCTTGGGACGATTTTCTTGAAAAACCTTTTTCCATCCTTTTCCTCTGAGATAGTTTCTGTCTTTGTAATTGAGGTATGTCTCTTGTATGCAGCAAAATGCTGGATCCAGTTTGCTTATCTAATCTGTTAGCTTATGTCTTTTTATAGGTGAATTGAGCTCATTAATATTGAGAGATACTAAAGACAGATGCTTGTTATTTGCTGTTGTTTCTTTTTGTAGGTGGCTTTATGTGCATATTATTCTCTCCTTTTGGCTTTGTTGTCAGATGCCTAATATCTTGTCTTTTCTTTGGTGTAGGTACCTTCTTTTGTTGGAGTTTTCCTTCTAGGATCCTCTTTAGTGCTGAATTGGTAGATAGTGTTTGAATTTAGTTTTGTCCTGGAATACTTTGGTTTCTCCATCTACTTTGATTGAGTGTTTTGTTGGGTATAGTAGTCTTGGCTGGCATTTGTTTTTTCTTTAGAGTCTGCATGACCTCTGATCAGGCTATTCTGGCTTTAATAGCTCTGTTGATAAGGCTGGTGTAATTCTGATAGTGCTACTTTTTTATGTTACTTGACCATTTTTCCCTTGCAGATTTTAATATTCTTTCTTTGTTCTTTGCATTTAGTGTTTTAATTATTACATGACATAAGGATTTTCTTTTCTAGTCCCATTTATTTGGTGGTCTATAGGCTCCTTGTATCTTTATGGCCATCTTTTCTTTAGGTTGGAGAAGTTTTCTTCTATGATTTTTGTTGAAGACGTTTTCAGGTCCTTTGAGCTGGAAATGTTCATTCTCCTATGTTTCAATTATTCTTAAATTTGGTCGTTTCATTGTGTCTTGAATTTCCAGATATTTATGGTTAGGAATTCTTTTATGTTTTGAAATTTCTTTTACAGTTGGGTCAATTTCTTCTATAGTATTTTCTACTCCTGAGATTCTCCCTTCTATCTCTTTTATTCTGTTGGTGATGCTTACATCTCTAATTCCTGACCTACTTCCTAGGTTTTCCATTTTCAGGTTTGCCTCCATTTGTGTTTTCTTTATTGTTTCTACTTCCATTTTTAGGTCTTGAACTGCTTTATTCAATTTCTTAACCTGCTTGTTTGTGTTCTCCTATATTTATTTAAGGAATTTGTTTCCTCTTTAAGGGCTACTACTTGTTTACCTGTGTTTTCCTCTATTGCTTTCAGTGAGTTATTTATATCCTCCTATTGTCAATTGATAGGATTTTAGGTCTGCTTCCTGATTTTCAGGTGTGTTGGTATATTCAGGACTTGCTGTGCTGGGAGAACTGGGTTCTGATGATGCTTACATATATTGTTGTTCTGTTGCTTATGGTCTTGTGCATGCCTCTCACTATCTGGTTATCCTTAGATTGGTCTTGGTGACTCTGTCTGGAGTCTGTCTCTTTGTTTCCTGAGTTCCTTCAGGTCTTCTGGTAGGCCTGTGGCCCTGACTATAGCAGACCTTTTCTCCAGGGCCTGCCTATGGACTGAAATATGGTTTCTGTTTCCCTGTGTGCAGTAGAACTCCAGGGAGGCTTTTGGTCTGTTGGTTCTGTTGCCCTGCATGCTGTGGACTACCTGGGAGGTTTGCACACTGTGATGTTTGTTGCCCAGTTGCCCTGTGTACAGAGAAACTCCTAGAATGCCTTTATGTTGTGATGTCTTCAGGGGAGCAGACGAGATGGCGATCAATTGCTCAGTTGTGCTCTGTGCAGAGAATCTCCTGAGATGTTTATTAGCTGTGCTGTCAGTTGCCCTGTATGCAGGGGATCTCCAGGAATGCAAGTTGCCCTGTGTGTAGCATATTTCCTAGGATGCCTCAGGCTGTAGTGTCAGTTGCCCTGAGTGCAGTAGATCTCCTGTGGTATCTCAGGCAAATGCTCTGAATGCAGCAGATCTCCTGGGATGCCTCAGGATGTGATATCTTCATGAGAGCAGACTCATTAGCAGTCTGTCCCAGTTGAAAGGACAGGCCAAAAGGGGAGTGGAATTCAGTGTGAAGGGGTCTTGTGTGGTGATGGGTCTGGAGTCCACTGGGCTCACGGTGCCATCTCTGGGACATCTGGAGGATTCTTACCAGATGCTGAGCTGATCTCCTGGTATGCCTCAGGGTGTGGTGCCTTCAGAGGAGGAACCTAGTTAGGAGTCTGTCCCAGCAGAAAGGACCAGCTGGAAGTTGTGCTAACAGTTTTTCACATTGTTAATAATGATAATAATAATAATATAATAATAATGTCACTTATTTTGTCCCAAGAGTATTTGCAAAATAGGTATAGACTAGTTGTTAAACCTTTCAATATGCTAGTTGTTAAAGCTCTCAATAACTGCTGTAAGATAATATAGATTATGTATAGATAGTGAACTATTGAGTAAGGAAGCAAGGATTCAAATTTATATTTCAAATTCTTCACAACTTTGATTAATATGAATGATCTATGATGACTCAGTAACAAAAATTAGACCTTTCAAGACTAATGTCCTGCTGTTGTAGCAGATAAAACATTTTATTCTCATATTTTTTAAACAAGGCAACTCTTTGACCATGTATGGGTTGAAAAGTGGAAGCTAAGTAGGCTGTGATTAAAGTCACGTCATTCTTTTTATTTCCTTGGTGATTACGGATCCTCTTTAAAGAAAATTAAAAGACAAACCATTTGTATCAACATGAGTTCTTAATAATTATACTACCTATTAGCTAATATGTTTCTGAGAATTGTTAATATTCATGTAATACATTGTGACACTTAACATGATTCACAGACTACTGTAGTATGAAATATTCTTAACTATGGATGATCATTTAAGTCCTTGTAACCTAGATTTTCTTTTTATAAAACCTGTCAATACTTTTATTGTAAATATATGTGGTAATAAATGCCAGAAGGAATATTTAAGGATAAAATAAATGTTCCATGTGAAAGCCTAAAAACTCACAGTCACACACTAAGCCTTTCTGTTTGTTGTCAAGTGAGTGTCTTGTAAAACTACTGTCTGCTCAAGAAGGGCATGAGTGCCCAGGGCATTTGGGCATCTTTCCAGACGATGACTGATAAAATCTTGCTTAATGACATGCTACCCTATCTTGTTAGTGCTATGTGTGGGGAGTTGTTAATTCTTCAAGGCAGCCTGGAATGACAGAAAGCTGTCCCAAGTATTGGAGCAACACTACCCTCTTTACTCTATTTCATCACCATGAATCTCTTTTCTATTGCTCATGATATGAGGAGAAAGAGTCAGGTCCTGCATCTGTTGGAACCATTCACTGGTGACACAGAGTACAACCTCAAGCAGAGAAAATACTCACAGGCTGCAAAGAAACAATGTCTGGTTCCAGCACACACAGATACCACGATAGTAGATGTTCAAGTCTCTTGTATGGACAGTTCCATAGGACCACTGACATGATCTGTGAGTAAAGTTGCTTGACAGCAGTCATTAAAACAAGTCCAATCCTCAGAATCTGCATAGTGGAAGGAGAGAATCAACTCTTACAAGTTGTCCTCTGATCTTCACATACATGCTACAGCATGCAACTGCCACGTTCATATACAAAATAAATAAATGTAATACAAAATTTAAATATCACTGTTTTTATGTACAATGTATAAGCATCTTTCAATGTACATTTTTTTATTTTAAAAGACATGATCTCAGGTAGCCCAGGCTGACCTGAAACTCCATGTGCAACCAAAATTACTTTGAATTTCTTTCTTTCTTTTTATCTTTCTTCTTTCTTTCTTCCTTTCTTTCTTTCTTTCTTTCTTTCTTTCTTTCTTTCTTTCTTTCCTTTTTCTTCTTCTTCTTCTTCTTCTTCTTCTTCTTCTTCTTCTTCTTCTTCTTCTTCTTCTTTTTTGATAGGAAAGAATTTATTTCATCTTATATCTTAGAGTACATTATGAATGGTAGTCAGGACAGGAAATCAAACATGAACTTGGAGGCAGGCACTGAAGAAAAAGTCATGAAAGAATAAAATTACTATCTTGTGCAGACTGATTTCTTATTTCAGCTGTACAGGGATGGCACTTGCAATGTAAATCATCAGTCAGGAAACTACTCAATGATCTTTTGCCTGCTATGCAATCTGATGGAGAAATTTTTTTTCAGCTGAAGTTTGCTTTACTAGTGAAAGCTGTACAATGCCCTATTCAATGATAACTTGGTCAAGGAAGAAATAAAGAAATTAAACACCTTTTCAAATTTAAGAAAAATAAAGGCACAACATAGCCAAACTTATAAGACACAATGAAAGCAATGGTAAGAGGAAAACTCATAGCTCTGAGTGCCTCCAAAAAGAAACTGGAGAAAGCATATACTAGCAACTCAACAGCACACCTGAAAGCGCTAGGACAAAAAGACGCAAATACACCCAAGAGGGGTAGACGGCAGGAAATAATCAAACTCAGGGCTGAAATCAATCAAGTGAAAACAAGAGAAACTATACAAAGAATCAACAAAAACAGGGACTGATTCTTTGAGAACATTTTTCTTTCTTTCTTTCTTTCTTTCTTTCTTTCTTTCTTTCTTTCTTTCTTTCTTTCTTTTTTCCTTCCTTCCTTCCTTCCTTCCTTCCTTCCTTCCTTCCTTCCTTCCTTCCTTCCTTCCTTCCTTCCTTTCCTTTCCATTCTTTCCTTTCTTTCTTTTCTTTTCTTTTCTTTCTTTTTTTTCTCTCTCTTTTTCTTTCTTTCTTTCTTTCTTTCTTTCTTTCTTTCTTTCTTTCTTTCTTTCTTTCTTTCTTTCTTCCTTTCTTTCTTTCTCCCTTCTTTATTTTGTTCTTTTTTGTTTTTTTATCAAATAGGGTGTAACCCAGATTCTGTGTTTTGAGCTTCACAGCACTTTTCAGGAAACTGACAAAAGTCTTCCTCAGTGCTCCATGTTGATCCCACTGTGTGATGGTTGGTTTTCACCTTATAGATGCTAAAGAAAATGAATGTTTAAAGCTATAAGAGCATTAGGAGTCTCAGGTATCTCTTTCGGCACTTATGGATAATATAAACTAGTAAGAAAAATCCCTACAATATAAATTCCAGGTTTGTGGTAACATCCAATTCTTGTTTTTAGTGGGATCTATGGTGTGATTCATTTTTTCCAGCTCCATCTTTTTATTCCCTTATCTTAAAATTGAATTCCAATTTCTCAATTTGATGTATACTAATCTATGTGAATTAATCATTTGATTCAAAATTTCCTTGATTATACTTTGTATAATATATTTTTGTATTACCTACTCTATAGAAGAAAAGTTTAAATGATATTGAGTTTCATAGATTAACAAATTCATGTAGTACAACAAACGTTTTCAAGACTTGTTAATTGCCACATAGCAGGGTTCAATCAATATTGTTAAACTGATGATTTTGAGAATGAGGGTGTTAACTTCTGTGTTGTGGTTTTGGTCTAACACTGCTTGTATTTTGTTAATTTGGATCCCCAAAATTGCATAATAATCCACATATCCACATATAAAACACTGAGGGAACCCTGTCTCCAGTTGGTTTTGGTTGATAAATAAAGTTGATGTAGGCCAATGACTGGGCAAAGAGACAGAGGCGGGAGTTTTAGGACCCATACACAAAGGACCGAAGAAGGAAATAGAAGGGAATCCTGCTATGTTGGGAGAAGGAAAGGAGAGCTGTCATACCTGAGAAGGTGTGGGACAGAGAGCATAGCCACCGTGTAGGAGCTAGAGGACACTAGACAAAGAGGGCTGAACATCTGGGTTCGGAGCAGCCAAGACCAAATATAGGGTTTAGTAAGAAATGACTTGAGAATATCAGAGAAGAGTAGATTAGCTACATGGAGATAAGGAAGTGGCCCAATCATTGAGCTGCATAGGGCATATCAAAATATAAAGGCTATGAGTGTGTGTGAGAGAGAGAGAGACAGGGGAGGGAGGGAAGGAAAGAAAGTGACAGAGAGAGAGACAGGGAGGCAGAGAGACAGAGACAGAGAGACAGAGAGAGATTTGGGAACCCAGAACATTGTGGCAGGTAGTGAGGAATGTGCTGACCTTGCCAGGATCAATTTAAGTAGCTTTAAATGGGTACTGCTACAATTCTGAAAGATTCACATGGTTTCAATATATCCCCAAGGATGCTGTGTGAGGAAAAAAAAAGGTAAGTAGAAAAAAACTCAAATGGTCATTTCTCCCTCTGAAAACGAAGGTAACCACAGCCCATAAAAATAGAAAATTTGGAGAGGTGAATTATTTTTGAAAATCTGTATTAGGATGATATTCCTGATAACACTGGGATTGATTTCTGACTATTTTTAACAGTTCTTAGTTAGTTTTTATTCATAATCATAAACTTAACTTTGCAATCCAGCTAGGCTTGAAGGGGCATGAGGAAAATATAGAATCCAAAGAACTTCAGTGAAAGCAAAGATTACAGGACATTGTGAGCAGCTGGTGTAGGGGTGCTCTCCTGAGCTACAGAAGGAATGGTTTGATGGGTAAAATGTCCGCAAGTCAATTTCTCACTATTGAAATTAATCCATCTTACAACATAAAAAACAAACAATATATGTCTTCAGATATTACATTTTGGCATAGGTAATAAATAAATTATACATGAATTCATATGTGATATGTATATATCACAAATATAAATGATGATACACTATCATTTTTACTTGCCCCCAAAATATAAATTCCTAAATATGATAACATGTAATCCATAAAGATTTTTTTAATTCCACTAACTTAAATCAATAGTAAGTTCTGGTGAGACATTCTTGGAAAATATGGTTTACTAGGCCACGCTGAAAAAGGAGCATCATTTAGAGAATGATGGCAAAAGAATTTATTAACTGCATAACTACAGCATGAAAATGTTAAAGTGTGACTAGATGTGAGAGATTACCTGGCACTGACTCTATATCTAAACTGCATTACTCTCTTTGTAAATTTAATTCTAACCATTTTGAAACATAAGAAAATATTATACATTATTTCAGAATTTGTGAAATGACCATGGAATATTTTCAGAACACAAGCACTGATCACATTTGCATAGAATCAATTACATCATACCTGCATGGTGGAGCTATAAAAATGAGGTAGTGTTAATAGTCTTCACTTGGGTGTGTAAAAGTGGTTATAGACAGAATTCATCAATGTTGTGATGTAGATTTAAATGCTAAGAAGATGGGGAGAGACATTTTAAGAAGCATAATGATCAATGCATAAAACCGATGGAATACATATTAACAAATAAAGGTAAATATCCTTTATTTAAAGTTTGCATGTTGCTACCCATGCCTCTTAGTGCTTATATGAGTTAGCTTGCATGCAGAAATCATAAGAAATGAGTAGTAATGTTTCACACTTTTGCACTTAGCATTCCAAAAAGCAAACAGATACAGTGAATCTTGAAGGCATCTGAGTCTGTTAGTGGATTATCAATATTTGAACTTGGGTAGTCTTTTCTTTTTTTTCTAGAGCAGTGAAAATTATCTGATTTAACATTAGGGACGTCATTAGGAATTTGCCAAAAGCCATTCTAGTTAAGCAGTGCAGATAGAAACCAAAAATAAATTCATTCAAGTACTAATGGCTATAGACATTCATTTTCTTAGGATAGTTTTAGGAGGGAGGGTAGTTGCTTTGTGTGAGTGGCTGCTGGAGTAAGCAGACAACTGAACCCATCATAAAACATGTTTTCCTGGCAGAGAAGGCAGTGAATAAGTCGAACAAGAGCATACGTCTTCTTCATCAGTTTCTTCCCAAGAGCATAACAGGCTCTGTCTTTCAAAGTCCCAATTTCTCAGTGGGATGACTGCAAGGCTTTAGAGTGCACAGGGCAAGATTACTGCCCTTTGCATCAGGTGAAGGAGTCTTCTGTAGCTTCAGACATCATTCCTGACTTGCAGGGTATAAAGTCAACACAACTAGGAGAAACTTCCCTATTCATAACATGGTTTTGTTCAGAAATGAAGAACATCACATTGTGCTTGATAATAGAATTTTCAAGGCTAGCATCTATTCATGTCATGTCTCAAGTATCTTACTTTTACCCTAGAGACTGAACAGAAGCTATGTAAGTGTACATTCATGTAGGCAAACAGAAGAGTTGAGAATGGTTTGGGTTTCTATATTTAATTACCCCCTTTCTTTGTAATAGTGTGCCTTTGGCTTTCCAACATTTGCCTTATCCGTAACATTGTAAGGAAAAGAGTATTTTGTCTTGCAAACTTGCATGTCCAAAACATTAGCTGATGTTCCTTATTTAAATATCCCTTGACAAAGTAGAAGATACAACTCATAATTACTACATATAGATGTCTCTAAAATTAATCCTAGGTATTAGGCCAATGAACCTAAAACAGCTTCTGCTTGATTACATGCTATCACAGATTAGTCTGAAGACTTGTAGAAATAAAGAATTTTAAATTTTAAGTAGTATTTCTCTAAAATTGAATACAAGTTGATTCCAATGCATTCAAGTTAAATCAAACTAGTTTTTACAGAAGGGCTTTTTAAAGCTTGTCATCAGCTGCAATGGAGCTAAAAGAAAAAGGATGAAAATAACTCTTGCCATGATTTACAACTTGTCCATTAGTCTCTCAACAGGGTAAGCTGAACTTTTATGTGATATTTGGATTTAAGGGACTTGCTTTGGTCTAGCATGTGACAGTTTTCCAAGGCTTGAGTGTTTAATATGAATGAAACATAAGACTGACAATCAACACAAATGATAGTCATATTTTAGTGAGAAAATACAAACAAATAAAAACTTTACTTTCCCCTGTCTATCCACCCACCTGTACCCTCTTCTAAGGCATTTAAAATGATTTCTAATATGAAATAAAATTAGCCCTAAATGTGAGGTTCTAACATGTAGAGAGATGAAAAAGAGAAGAAAATGTATAAGACATTCATTTTATCTTCCTCCTGCTTATTTGTTAACATTAGCTTTGAAAATGTTAGGTTGAGAAAGCATAGAGTGTGATAACTTCCCAGTATGTAACATGGGACATAAAATCTCATCTTTTTTATTTAAATTCTGGCATGATTTTGAAAATCAACATTATAAGAGAACATTACATTTTTTGTGTGTTTTTTTTTTCTTCCCCTCTTCCAGGCTGGTGCCCCAACTGGTTGGCCTGCAATTCTTGATTTACCTTCTTCGGGTTTCCTTGGCCTGAGATACAGACTTCTGTTGCTGGGACTACAGACACACACGCCTCAAGCCGCAGAAACTTAACCCTTACGTATAGTGTTGCAGATATCAAAAATCTAGAGGAAAGGTCTCGACTATTCTAAAAGGGAGCATGATATGTGGCTTATATTTGAACTTTTACCTAAATAATTAACAACTAAATTGAAAATAGTTTCCTAAAAGTAAGTTAAAATTAATTAATTTATTGTCAGGCCAAAAGTTTATTCAGGATTGTAACAAGTACCTGCTTTAAAGTGCTGAGGAGCAAGGCAGGATATTAAACTTTTCTCTCTTCTCCTAAGACCTAGCCATTTGAAATCTAGGCTAAAATGTAATCCTGAATATTTTTTTTGTTTTATAAGAATTGTGTTCTGTTTCATTAGTTTAGACTACCAAGGTTAGCATGGGCAGCTTTTGGATGGTAGTTTTTTGGTTTGCATGACTGACTAATCTGGAGGACATTTTAAGGGAAAATACCCCACAGAGCTGCTGAGAGCTAGCAGGAGAAGGAACAGAGGTGAAAATTAGGGAAGAAAATTCATCTACATACACAGCAGGTTTTGGTCATTTATATATTCATCTGTTTTCAGTTCTCAACTTGATAAGAGTATGTCCATTTCATGGTACCGTGCAGAGAAAATGAAGTGTGTAAGGTCATTCAATAAAGATTAAATTAAAAACATATTCCTATTGCACCCTCAGGGTCCATTAGGCTTGATGAGTGTACAAATACGTTCTTTGTGTTATGTGCTCCATCCTGAAAGAGACTGTATGCTTCGCTCATTATAAATGTGCACCTGAAAAGATTGAACATTATCCCCTGTTTCTTAACTGACCTGTGGCCACCGCTGGGTTCATTAGTGCAGAACATCTTTTCCACTGGCTGAGTCTGCCCTATTGTTTGCATTGGCCAGGGTCAAGTCAAGGGCACCTGGCCTAGATTGGACTCATTTATCAGAGGGTCTAGCAACAAAGCTGATTTCAGCAGAGACGGGGTGAATTTCATGGGGCTGAAACACAACCTTTGACACCAAGTGCCCAGGGCTCCTCAGAGTTGCACAGATGGCCTGCCACCCTTAGGCATCTAGGAACAAAGAATTGGTGAATTAGAAGAAAAAATAAAGTTTCCACAGTCAGCATATATTTTAAGTGTTTAAATTATTTGCAGGGATTTTTGACAGTCTAAAATTGCATCTTGAGCACTTGTGATAATCGCTGTGCTTTTTAGACTATGAAGGAAAAAAACAATTCAGTTGGGGGCTTATTGCTTAACTGGTGTAACGGGTAAAGTGTAGCAATTTAGTGTGGAGTGCAGGTTTTCCATGGTCAGCAGGAGCCGGCATGAACAATGGGTCGTGCTGAGGTAGCATGTGGAAAATGACTTTAATACACTATATAGAATGGCTTATTGCCTTGGTCAATAGGCTGCAGTGAAGATGGTGTACTCAGCCACTTGGGAAGGTTAAAGCTGTCAGGGAACACCGTGACTGATATGCAGGGCCTGCTTATGAGGTCTCTAATGGAAAAACCTGACAAGGAACGTTATAAAGGTTACACTTGACACATACTTCAGCATTATGCCTTATATTAATCCATTTTTTTAAAGGTAGGGTACTTTATATTTGTTAGAAATTGATGCCACAATAGTATTAACACTCCAGAGGAAACATTTAAACTTTGCAGTAAAGTAAGGGGTAGGATCAGATGAGATCACTGCCTGAAGTAGGACACTCCTTCAAGATGCAGGCAACATACTGCAAATAATGTAGTCCATTATTGGGTATATACCAGATTCTTTATCATCCAGGAGCCACAGTTTGAAAAATGTCTTCCCGATATTTTCCTTTTCTTGTTAAAGAAAATATTACTTGAAATAACATTATAATGTTTATTGGAAGAGTGCTGCAAGAACAGTGATTTTATATTGAGTGTTTTTCTGCTTAATATGAGGAACGAAAAAAATCGTGAATGATATTTTACATTTTCCTGAATTAGGCATAGCACTCCAGCTCACTGCACACGGACAACTGGTGGTCTCATCTCATAATAAGTGTAGCCCTAGGTTGTTCTGAGGATCAGATAAGCTAAATGCTCTTCAATCAGTTAGAGCCGCACACTTTGGTAAAAGTGAGAAACACGAGGTTCCTAGTCTGGCTTTGTAAAGGTTGGAGAATAGACAATGCAAACATTTATTAAGATTCTCAGTATGGTTAGCTTTGGATTATTAGCTATATATCAGACATTTGATTCTAGGGATCAGCGATTTAATTCTGAAGCCACTAAAGACTTTAGCATATATTATTATTAAATTATGAACTTCTGATTATTATAAGAAAAATGACATATGTAGAAGAATGCCAAATATAGACAGTTTTACTTTGTTTCCACACTTGTCTTTTAAACCGTGGGACTCACAAGAAAGCACTAAGGCTTTAGCAGAGTTGCCAGTTTGTACAAAGTACTGGCTGGCAATTCAGGATAGTGAGGGTTTTCTACTGTATTTCTCTGAATACAGTTATCCAAGAAAACATATTCATATGAAATATGGGTATTTTTCAGCTGAGAAGAAACTATAATGCGCTCTTAGAAATCCAGTCAGCTTTGACACAGAACGAATTTATAACAAAATTATGATTGAAATACTTTTAAATGTATTAAAATTCAAGGTAATTTTTCTGGTTAAAATGTGATTAAAACATAACAATGTTACATTTATGCAAATATGCCAAGAGTAGAAGCTTGCCTGTTTGTAAAAATAGGTATATTTGTATAATTATATATGAAAAATTATAGGTGTAACATTAATATCTTAATTATGTGTCTGTATATAACATATTTTTATGATTTTGTGTATATGCCAAAATCTAAATCCATTTTCTTAGACAGATTGAAATATAAAAGGTAATTAAAATGGAACAAAAAACTAATTAGATTATACTATTGATTGACCAAATCACAATCCAAGTTTTAAAGGACAATGGAAAGATGTTGGACTTTCAAAACTTTTCTTCTCAACTATAATTGGAAACTCTAAACTCTAAACATTCTCTTAATGGTCCGATTTATTGATTGGAGATATTGCTTTACCTTTCTTGAAGTGTGATGAGAAAACATTAGAAATGTAAGGATGTTAAAAAATTAATATGGAAATTTTATAATTTTAAGTGTATTTCAAATGCTTTTTTCTGTGTTTCCTAGAATTTTTCCAGCTGCAGATCTTTGTGTGTTCCTAGTATATAGTTTATGCATATGGTTTTCAATACACATACTTCTTTATATTTCTCTCCCTATATAATATAATGTAATATCAAAGATCTATACATACAGAGGAAAAATTTAACTCATTAAAAATAAAATATTATGATCTATACCTGAAAATATATAAAGGCAGGTTATAATAGAAATGAACACGAGGTCATGCCCAACATTATCACGTATGAACCAGCACTTTCCATGAGTTTCCCTGATATTTTGTTTAACAAGACAGTGTAAAATTATATAATGTACCTTAATATATATTATCTCTGATTATAATAAAATGAATGATGAATACTGAGAACCATGGATGTGTGAGATGACTTTCTAGGTGACAGCAGACTTTCAGGTGATGTCCTCACCCTAGAAAACTCAGTATAGGAGGCCAGCTAATGGCACATACTGCTCAGTAAACATTTTCACGTTTTTAATGCATAAACTACTGTGAGAAAAGACAAATTCATTAAAATCTTCCAAAGTGACAGACATTTTCATAACAGACAACAATCAAAGTGATCCAAACTACTGATTTACAATTGTTAAGGAAAATGACATGACTAAATGATTAAATTGAAATAATGTGAATTTAACTCAATTGTTCAAACTTCATGTGATAACGAACAAGCATTAAATGTCTCACAAAAATCAGTAATTTTAACTTTTACATTTGTATTAAGCTTATTAGTTGTTTTTATACAAACTTAACTTCCTATGTGATCATATTTTCCTAAAAAGAACTCATGACCAACTAACACAGAGATCATAGCATATACTAGCATGGTCAATAGCCACTTACTTATGGTTGATATTCAACTAAATAGAAACTGTGATTTTCAGTGAATGATATGAAATAGATTGGTTCTGCCAGCTTAGTTCTCAATGACCTAAATGGGTAAGGCTGAAAACATCATGTAGTATTCAACAGTCACTTCAACAGAGGCCTCAAATGTGTTCATAAAGCAATCCAGGGATCTCTCAGTTCTCAGAGATATTAGAACTGCATTTGTATCTCAAGTTGTCCTTTTCTCTTACAGATTATTATAAGATTTCATGCCAATGAGTTATCCTGATATATTATCTTATGATTTTTTTTTTGTAAATCCAGATTGCATGATTAAGGTTTCACAAAGATCAAAAGGAATGAATTTCAAGAAAACACTCTCCCAGAGGTCCTGACTCAGCATTTCATTCTTAATATCTTCACAATAATGTCAGCCTACAGGCACGATTATCAGCCAATTTTGACTGTATTTTAAGATTATTACTATGATAATGTATATAACATCTAGGAAAGGGAAGCAAACTAGTAGTGTGGAAAATACAGCTTTAATATTTATAAAGCTAAGTCTGGCTCAGAGTATAAAAGAGCACTCACTCAGCATAACTAATCAATATTTTTGTACACTCATCTAACAGCTTCAATAAAACTGCATTTTCATGAATAACTTTTAATAAGCCTAAAACCAAATCTGAATATTGTCCTGTTAAAAGGAAATTTTACTGCCCCAGATTACTAAAAATATAAATATTATAATTTTATTTTATATTGAATATGAAGGATAATTTGTTCTATGATATTACTGACACACAGACAAGGATGAAGAATAGCATGATTAATTCTATCTATAATCCACTCAGGGTAAGTGAGACTATTAAATACATAAATTTTGAATAAGCGTTTAAATCAGCAAGTATAATATGACATAATAAAATATAATAATAAAAGCTAAGGGATTTATAATTTGCCAAAACACATAAGTATCAGTTACGCAAACTTTTAGTTAAAATGTTCGCTTATAATTGGATGAGTTATTAAGTCTGTTCACAGTAATATAGATCTACTATTTTACTTAATTAAAAAGGTGTTTTCTGATGAATATTTTTGAAAAGAAATATGGACTGGAAATACATACAGAAAAAGGCTACAATTGCTATATTTAAGAGAATCTACAACATTTTGCAAGCAAATATAAAACAATTTTCATCTTGTTTATAATTGAGTGGGGTTATAACCTTTCTGAAAAGTACAAGATATATGGTACCTGTACCCTCAAACCTTCTTGATCTTTGGTTGACTTGGTGTTTTGACCTTGCCTCAGAACACAGAGCCTTCATGTTAACTGATGGAGGGGTCACTGAGTTTACAGCACTGTTTAGTGTTTTATTTTAACAGTTCAATCGTAAGGTGAAGGGGAACTCTCATGAGACAGCCTCTAATAGCTCTATTACATTTCTGTACAAAGACCTCTTAAGATAATTGTTTTCAGAATCGTGACATGATCATTTTAGAACTTCTAGACTGAACATCTGCTTCACGTGGTCATAATTCTGTTTCTATTATTTCACATTGTATTAATTTTCATTACGTTCATTAGATTTAAAAGCTATTGCAAAGTTTATTTAAAATGCAATCCTTGATGATCTATATGTATATACAATCATGCTTTTCTATTGGTGATAACAAGCTCTAATTTGCAGTCTTTCTCCTCACACTAAGGATGGTATAATTCTAACTAGAGTGATAGCTGTGTTACTCCAAATGTCAGAGTGATTTTTTCACACGTTGAAGTTTTTCTTTTTTGCTTAAACACATTCATTTAATAACATTTGACAAAAATTTTCATGCTACTATTTAAAACAACATGATAATATTTAAGTTTCACTTAGATATTAAAACTAGTTTAGAAAAATCTTTTCTTTCTTTCTGCTCAGGTTGCAACCCTGAGCCCTGGCTATAAAAGAGAAGCAGAGAAGCATTCATCCTTAGAACTTTATCCTCGGTCCCAGAAAAAAATTAAAACTTTAACACAATTTTCTAAAAAAACTTACCTACTATGACATCATAATATTTCCTTCCGAGTAGACTCAGCATAGTAGGTTAGCCTTTCATAAAGCCAATAAGAGTTGAGTTGAGCTAGGCAAAGATTGCTGAAGAATCAGCTACTGTTAGAAATGAGTTGCCAATTTGTCATATACTACAAAGTTGTCAGCCCTGAAATCTAACACACAGAAACAACAAAATAAACTCAGCGAATTGTATTTATAAATCTATGCATATGTACATAATAATAGCAAGCACAGAAAAAATAAAGCATCAATTTGACAGCAGGGGTTATAGAAGGGCCAAGGTAGAGAAGGGAGTGGAGAGGCTTATAGTTATATTTTTAATTAAAATGTAACAATAAATAAACAGATGCTGACTTTTTCCTCAATGTTATCCTTATAGTTAGGGTTTTTATTAAAAGAAAAGCTTTAGTAGGGGCTGGCTTACAGTTTACGAGGTTTATTCTACAAATTTCATAGCAGAAAGCATGGCAGCTTGCAGGCACCCAAGGGACTGGAGGAGTTGAGAGTTTTACATGCATGTAAGCCGAAAGCAGCAGAATGTGACCTGCAAATACCTTAAAGCCTGCCTTCACAGTGGCACACTTCCTCCAGCAAGGCCATACCTCCTCCAACAAGCCTACTCATTACAATATAGTGTCACTCCCTATGAGCTAAGATTTAAATCAGGAGTCTATGGGGGGCATTTCTATTTAAATCACCGCACCCTATAAGTGAGGAGTTTTTCTTTAATTTGGAGGTGTCAAATTAAACATACAGAAGGATGGATTCCTCATGATCAGCTTTGTCTAAGGTTTTAATTATATATTTACAAATGTAGAACAAGTTCAACTGTAAGAAACATATTACAGAGTAATGAATTAAAAGTTTCTTTATTAACTACTTATTAATTAATTAATTTGATGAGGTACTTCATTTACCTGAAACTCATAGTGAATAATTCCATAGATACTTTCCCCCCAAATTCTTGAAGAAACGAAAATATACTGTGTATAAGTTCACTTACACAAAATTCTTAACAGGGTACACAGCTAAAGACAGTTAAAGAAATAAGATCAGTGGTTGTCTAATTCTGTGGGAGAGAGAGTGACTTTGTGAGTACCAAAGTTCAGTTAGGGGGAAATGATGATTCTCTGGGGCTTCAGATGGGTAATTACCCCAATTGAATATTTGAATTACCCCAATTTAATATTTGTCAAAATCAATCAAGCTCCACTTAAGTATATTTTAAAAGGTACATAAACTCTACTTTCAACATTTTTATATTAGTAGAATAATGACCCTCATTGTTATAGGAAATATAAAACATTTAACATAAAATTATGTTTCTGACCATTTCTTTCTTTCTAGTTTATTTTTTTTAAGAGAAGTCTTCGTTGCCTTAGATTGCTAAGATTGTTTCAAGCTAATACATTTGCTGCATACTGTCTAAAGCTCCTAATGCAATGGAAGTAGTACAGATTATGAATCAACAGAAATCTTGTTCACTAAATGAATAAGCTGAATCAGGATTATATGTTATAATTTTTGTAGATGAGTTAAATAACTAGAGAATATCTTTTATGAAATTTCCAAAAATATCACTCATGAAAAGTAGAAGTGTTAGAAAGAGCTTTAAAAAAAAAATATAGTGTTCACACAGAAGAAAATAGTACCATTAATAATATTCTAGAATCACTGGGTCAACTTGGGCGCCAACTCAGCAGAGAGTCCCAAGGTCCCCAGAGGACTCTCCATGCCACGGAAACCCTAGCATAACCAGGATCTTGGGATCACTGATAAGTGGAATGCAGCATCTATTCCAAAAAATCCCAGAAGGTCTTGTGCCAGCAGGAACAGGAACAAAGAAAACCAGCCCCATGCCATCTTGGGCACAAACTCAGAGGAAGGACTCAAGGTCCCCAGAGGTCTCTACAAGACACAGGTGCCCTAGCACACCTAGGATCATTTTTTTCATTTCATTTTTTGCTATATATTTTCTTCATTTACATTTCAAATGCTATCCTGAAAGCCCCCTATACCATCCCCCTGCCCTTTTCCACAGTGCACCCACTCCTGTTTTTGGCCCTGACATTTCCCTTTACTAGAGCATATGATCTTCTCAAAACCAAGGGCCTCTCCTCCCATTGACGGCAGACTAGGCTGTCCTTTGCTACATATGCAACTAGAGACACAGTTCTGGGGGATATGGGGATATAGTTGATCCTCCTATAGGGTTGCAGACTCCTTTAGCTCCTTGGGTATTTTCTCTAGCTCCTTCTTTAGGGGCCCAGTGTTCCATCCAATAGAAGACTGTGAGCATCCACTTCTGTATTTCCCAGGCACTGGCATAGCCATACAAGAGATAGTTATATCAGGGTCCTGTCAGCTAAATTTTTCTGGCATATGCAATAGTGTCTGGGTTTGGTGGTTGTATATGGGATGGATCCCTAGGTGGGGCTGTCTCTGGATGGTTCTTCCTTCCATCTCAGCTCTGACCTTTGTCTTTGTAACTCCTTCCATGGGTATTTTGTTTCCCATTCTAAGAAAGAACAAATATCCACACTTTGGTCTTCCTTCTTCTTGAATTTCATGTGTTTTGCAAATTGTATCTAGGGTAGTCTAAGTTTCTGTGTAAGTAACAACTTATCAGGGAGTCCATATCATGTGTATTCTTTTGTGACTGGGTTACCTCACTCAGGATAATATCCTCCAGATCCATCAATTTTCCTAAGAATTTCAGAAATTCATTGATTTTAATTGCTGAGTAGTACTCCATTGTGCAAATATACCACATTTTCTGTATCCACTCTTCTGTTGAGGGACATCTGGGTTCCTTACAGCTTCTGGCTATTATAAATAAGGCTGCTTTGAACATAGTGGAGTATGTGTCCTTACTACAAATTGGAACATCTTCTGGGTATATGCCCAGGAGAGGTATTGCTGGATCCTCCAGTAGTACTATGTCCAATTTTCTGAGGAACAGCCAGACTGATGTCCAGAGTGGTTGAACCAGCATGCAATCCCACCAACAATGGAGGAGTGTTCCTCTTTCTCTATATCCCTGCCAGCATGTGTTGTCACCTGAATTTTTTTATCTTAGCCATTCTGACTGGTGTGAGGTAGAATCTCAGGGTTGTTTTGATTTGCATTTCCCTGATAATTAAGGAAGTTGAACATTTTTTCAGGTGTTTCTCAGCCATTTGGTATTCCTCAGTGGAGAATTCTTTGTTTAGTTCAGTATCACATTTTTAAATAGGGTTATTTGATTTTCCGGAGTCCACCTTCTTGAGCTCTTTATATATATTGGATATTATTCCCCTATCTGATTTAAGATTGGTAAAAATCCTCTCCCAAACTGTTGGTGGCCTTTTTGTCTTATTGACAGTGTCTTTTTCCTTACAAAAGCTTTTCAGTTTTATAAGGACCCATTTGCCAATTCTCAATCATATAGCACAAGCCATTGCTGTGCTGTACAGGAATTTATCCTCTGTGCCCATATATTTGAGGTTTTCCCCACTTTCTGCTCTATAAATTTCAGTGTCTCTGGTTTTATGTGGAGTTCTCTGATCCACTTAGACTTGACCTTTGTAAAATGAGATAAGAATGGATCAATTCACATTCTTCTACATTATAACCACCAGTTGTGCCAGCACCATTTGTTGAAAATGCTGTCTTTTTTCCACTGGAAGGTTTTAGCTCCCTTGTCAAAGATCAAGTGACCATAGGTGTGTGGCTTCATTCCTGGGTCTTCAATGCTATTCAGTTGATCTACCTGTCTGTCCCTGTACAAGGACCGTGCAGTTTTTATCACAATTGCTCTCTAGTACAGTTTGAGGTCAGGCACGGTGATTCCCCCAGAGGTTCTTTTATTGTTGAAAATAGTTTTGGCTATCCTATTTTTTGTTATTCCAGTTGAATTTGCAAATTTCCCTTTCTAACTCTATGAAGAATTGAGTTGGAATTTTGATGGGGATTACATTGAATCTGAAGATTACTTATGGCAAGATAGCCATTTTTACTATATTAATCCTGCCACTCCATGAGCATGGGAGAGCTTTCAAACTTCTAAGATCTTCTTTAATTTCTTTCTTCAGAGACTTGAAGTTATTATAATACACATCATCCACTTTCTTATTTAGAGTCACACCACGGTATTTTATATTATTTGTGACTATAGTCCCCTAATTTCTTTCTCAGCCTGTTTATCTTTTGTGTAGAGAAAGGTCACTCTTTTGTTTGAGTTAAATTTATATCTAGCTACTTCACTGAAGCTATTTATCAAGTTTAGGAGTTCTCTGGTGGAATTTCTAGGGTCACTTATATATACTATCCACATAGTATGAAAATAGTGATATTTTGAATTCTTCCTTTCCAATTTGTATCCACCTGATCTCCTTTTGTTGTCTAAATTCTCTGGCTAGGACTTCAAGTACTATATTGAATAAGTAGGGAGAGAGTAAGCAACCTTGTCTAGTCCTTGATTTTAGTGGGATTGCGTCAAATTTTTCTTCATTTATTTTGATGTTAGCTACTGGTTTGCTGTATATTGCTTTTATCATGTTTAGGTATAGGCCTTGAATTCCTGATCTTTCCAAGACTTTTATCATGAATGTGTATTTGATTTTGTCAAATGCTCTCTCAGCATCTAAAGAGATGATCATGCGTTTTTGTGTTTGAGTTTGTTTACATGGTGGATTACATTGATGTATTTCCATATATTAAACCATCCAGCATCCCTGGAATTAAGCCTACTTGATCATGATGGATGATTGTTTTGATGTGTTCTTGGATTCAGTTAACGAGAATTTTACTGAGTATTTTTGTATCGATATTCATAATGGAGATTGGTGTGAAGATCTCTTTATGTGTTTGTCTTTATGTGGTTTAGGTATCAGAGTAATTGTGGCTTCATAGAGTGAACTTGGTAGAGTACCTTCTGTTTCTATTTCGTGGAATAGTTTGAGGAGAATTGGAATTATGTCTTCTTTGAGAGTATGATAGAACTCTCCACTAAACCCATCTGGTCCTGGGCTTATTTTATTTGGGACACTCTTAAGGACTACTTCATTTTCTTTAGGGGATATGGGACTGTTCAGATCATTAATCTGATCCTGATTTAATTTTGGTACCTGGTATCTGTCTAAAAAATTGTCCATTTCATCCAGGTATTCCAGATGTGTTGAGTATGGCCCTTTGTAGTAAGATCTGATGATGTTTTAGATTTCCTCTTGTTCTGTTTTTATGTCTCCCTTTTCATTTCTGATTTTGTTAATTGGGATACTGGCCCTGGTCCCTCTAATCAGTCTGGCTAAGGATTTACCTATCTTGTTGATTTTCTCAAAGAACCAACTCCTGCTTTGGATAATTCTTTGAATAGTTCTTTTTGTTTCCACTTGGTTGATTTCACCCTAAGTTTGATGATTTCCTGCTTTCTACTCCACTTGGGTGTATTTGCCTCCTTTTGTTCTAGAGCTTTTAGGTGTGCTATCAAGCTGCTAGTGTATTCTTGCTCTGGGATCTAATGAAAGTACTAAGAGCTATGAGTTTTCCTCATAGGAATGCTTTCATTGTGTACCATAACTTTGGGTATATTGTTGCTTCATTTTCATTAAACTCTACAAAGTCTTTAATTTCTTTCATTATTTCTTCCCTGACTAAGGGTATCATTGAGTAGAGTGTTGTTCAGCTTCAACATGAATGTTGGCTTTCTATTATTTATGTTGTTATTGATGATCAGCCTTAGTCTTTATTGATCTAATAAGGTGCATGGGATAATTTCAATATTTTTGTATCTCTTGAGGCCTGTTTTGTGACCAATTATATGGTAGAATTTGGAAAAGGTGCCATGAGGTGCTGAGAAGAAGGTATATCCTTTGTATCCTTTGTTTTAGGATAAAATGTTTTGTAGATATCTGTTAAATCCATTTCTTTCATAACTTCTGTTAGTTTCAATGTATCTCTGTTCAGTTTCTGTTTCCAGGATCTTACATTGATGAGAGTGGGGTGGTGAGGTCTCCCACTGTTATTGTGTGAGTTGCAAGGTATGCTTTGAGCTTACTAAAGTTTCTTTAATGAATATGGCTACCCTTGCATTTGGCACATAGATATTCAGAGTTGAGAGTTCATCTTGGAAGATTTTACCTTTGATGAGTATGAAGTGCCCCTCCTTGTCTTTTTTGGGTTGGAAGTCGATTTTATTTGATATTAGAATGGCTACTCCAGCTTGTTTCTTCAGATCATTTGCTTGGAAATTTGTTTTTCAGCCTTTCACTCTGAGGTAGTGTCTTGTCTTTTTCCCTGAGTTTAGATTCCTGTAAGCAGAAAAATGTTGGGTCCTGTTTATGTAGCCAGTCTGTTAGTTTTATATCTCTTTATTTAGGAATTGAGCTCATTGATATTAAGAGATAATAAGGAAAAGTAATTGTCTACTTTCACCTTACCTATTCAATATAGTATTTGAAGTCCTAACCAGAGCAATTAGACAACAAAAGGACATCAAGAGGATACAAATTGGAAATAAAGAAGTTAAAATATCACTATTTGCAGATGATATTATAGTATCTATATCTGTCTATCTATCTATCTATCTATCTATCTCTATCTATCTATCTATCTATCTATCTATCTATCTATCTATCATCTATCTATATCTATCTATCTATCTATCTATCTATCTATCTATCATCTATCTATATCTATCTATCTATCTATCTATCTATCTATCTATCTATCTATATCTGTGTGTGTGTGTGTGTGTGTGTGTGTGTGTGTGTGTGAGATCCTTAAAATTTTCATCAGAGAACTCTAAAACCTGATAAACAGCCTCAGTGAAGTAACTGGTTATAAAATTAACTCAAACAAATCAGTGGCCCTTCTCTACACAAAGGATAAACAGGCTGAGAAAGAAATTAGGGAAACAAAACCCTTCACAATAGTCAAAAATAATATTAAATACCTTGGTGTGACTCTAACTAAGGAAGTGAAAGATCTGTATGATAAGAACATCTAGTCTCTGAAGAAAGAAATCAAAGAAGATCTCAGAAGATAGAAAGATCTCCAATGCTCATGGATTTGCAGGATCTATATAGTACAAATGGCTATGTTGCTGAAAGCAATATTCAGATTCAATGCAATCCCCATCCAAATTGTAACTGAATTCTAACTGAATTAGGGCAATTGGCAAATTCCTCAGGAATAACAAAAAACATAGGATAGTAAATACTATTCTCAATTATAAAAGAACCTTTGATGGAATCAACATGCCTGACCTCAAGCAGTATTACAGAGCAATTGTGATTAAAAAATATATGGTACTGGTACAGCATAAGACATGTAGATCAATGTAATAGAATTGAAGACCCAGAAATGAACTCACACACCTAGGGTGACTTGATCTTTAACAAAGGAGCTAAAACCATTCTCTGGAAAAACCATCCAGCATTTTCAACAAATGGTGCTGGCACAAACTGGCGGTTATCATGTAGAAGAATGTGAATTGATCCATTCTTATCTCCTTGTACAAACCTCAAGTCTAAGTGGATCATAGAACTCCACATAAAACCAGAGACACTGAAACTTATAGAGGAGAAAGTGGGAGAAAACCTAGAAGCTATGTGCACAGGGGATAAATTCCTGAACAGCACAACAATTGTTTGTGTTGTAAGATCGAGATTAGACTAATGGATCTCATAAAGCTGAAAAGGTTCTATGAGGCAAAAGATAATTTCAATTACACTAAAAAGGCCAGAAACAGATTGGGAAATGATCTTTACCAATCCTAAATCAGATAAGGGACTAATATGCAATAGATATAAAGACCTCAAGAAGATGGACTCTGGAAAATCAAATAACCCTTATAAAAAATGGGGTAATGAACTAAACAAAATATTCTCAACAGAGGAATACCAAATGGCTGGGAAACACCTGAAAAAATGTTCAACTTCCTTAATTATCAGGGAAATGCAAATCAAGCAACCCTGAGATTTCACCTCATACCAGTCAGAATGGCTAAGGTCAAAAATTCAGGTGACAGCACACGCTGGCAGGGATGTGGAGAAAGACCAACACTCCTCCCATTGTTGGTGGAATTGCAAGGTGGGACAACCACTCTGGAAATCAGTCTGGTGGTTCCTCGGAAAATTGGACATAGTACTACTGGAGGATCCAGCAATACCTCTCCTGGGCATATACCCAGAAGATGTTCCAACTTGTAATAAGGACACATGTTCCATTATTTTAAAAGCAGCTTTATTTATAATAACCAGAATCTGAAAAGAACCCAGATGTCCCTCAACAGAGGAGTGGATACAGAAAATGTGGTACATTTACACAATGAGTAGAACTCAGCAATTAAAAGCAATGATTTCATGAAATTCTTAGGCAAATTGATGGATCTGGATCAAATCCTGATTGAGGTAACCCAATCACAAAAGGACACACATGATATGCACTCACTAATAAACAGATATTAGCCCAGAATCTTAGAATCTTAGAATATCCAAGATACAATATGCAAAAAACATGAAAGTCAAGAAGAAGAAAGATTAAAGTGTGGATACTTAGTTCCTTCTTAGAATGGGGAACAAAATACCCATGGAAAGAGTTAAACAGACAAAGTTCATATCTTAGATGTAAAGAAAGACCATCCAGATACTGACTGCCCCTCCCAGGGATTCATCCCATATACAAAGACCAAACCCAGACACTATTGCATATGCTGACAGGACTCTGATATAGCTCTCTTTTGTGAGGCTATGCCAGTGCCTGGCAAATACAGAAGTGGATGCTCAGAGTCATCTATTGGATGTAACACTGGGCCCCTAATGAAGGAGCTAGAGAAAGTACCAAATGAGCTAAAGGGATCTGTAACACAATAGTAGGAACAATAATGTGAACTAACCAGTACCCCCAGAACTGTCTCTCTAGTTGCATATTTACCAGAGGATGGCTTAGTCTACCATCAATGGGAGGATAGGCCCTTGGTTTTGGGAAGATCATATGCCCCAGTACAGGTGAATGTCAGGGTCAGGAATTGGGAGTGGGTGGGTTGGGGAGCAGGGCAGTGGGGAGGGTATAGGAGACTTTGGGGATAGCATTTGAAATGTAAATGAGGAAAATTTCTAATAAAAAAAGAAAATCACTTAAAATCTTAATTTTTCAGAATCTGGAAGTCATAAAATGCTATGTAGAAACATGGAAATAAAAATAAAATCCACTTCACTCATACAACACTAAAATTTCAATTTTATAAAATGGTATAAATTTGAAAAATATTCATAAAATGACAAGTTAGAAGTTTATGTCACGTGAAATCAACAACACAAGCAGACTGCATCAAATTTTGAGAGGGAATAACTGGAAGTATAGAATTTGGAGAAGATGACAAATTAAAATGTGTTTACACAAAGAGATGACAGAAATGGGGAGAAGGTGGAGAATAAAATCATTAAAAAAGAAAAATATATTTGAATATGTTTTTAATCTTCTGGCTGCTATAAAACATTACCATAAACTGTTCAGATTTGTAAATGACATAAATTTTTAATATTTCTGTATTCTAGAATTCCCAGATCTAGGCTATGGTACATTATGGGGCTTATCTATAGACAGGAATTTCTCATTGGGTGATCACATAGTAGAATTAAATACCTAACTCTCTCTATATATTTAAACAAAGTGCTGATCCAAAGTCTTGTTTCTTGTTATTTCATTTTGGGATTGAGGATTCTATCCAGCAAAACTGAAACACACACAGATTCATTTCATACCAGGAGAAATCATTGGAGTGATTCATTGAAGAATAGTGCAATAATAAAAATTTAAAAAATTTAAGCATCACACATTGACAGATGGAAAAATATAAATGCACTCCTACTGTTTCTTAAGTATTTTGATTTTAGATGTTCATTGGAGAAGATCTCTCATGTAGCCCAGACTAGCTTTCCTCTCACTCTATAACGGGAGGTAAACTTAACTTCTGGTTCTCCTGCCTACAACATCTAAATGCTGAGACTACAAATGTGTCCTACCACATTTATCACATTTAAAATATTTAATGTTTGCACCCAAAAGAAGAAGAATTTAATGCATAACTTCTAAACTAAAGTAGACCAGCAAGAATATTCTCACCAAAGGCCATAGATTCCATAACAAAACCCCAAGTAACAGCATGAGAAACTCCAGTTTCATTTGTTGGTCAGAAAAGTCCAAGAGAAATTCTTTGCTGTCTTCCAGAAGTTATAGGTATGTCTCTACAGAGGAGGGTACTACACAGTTAGGATGTAGAACCTTGGAGACTAGAGAAGGAATTGATCATAAATCTCTTAACATTGCACTGACATTTTTTGTACTTGTAAATGTTCTGCAAGCTGTTAAAGGAGAAAAGAAATCAACAGTCCTCTTCAGCTATGAAGATTCTGAACAATAACAATGAACAAATTAGGTGGTAGAAATTTTATAGTGCCCCATCCCTAAATGAAGACTTATTGGAATTAACAGTTGCCACAAGAGGGAAAATTAGTTCTCCTCAGGAATGAGCATGCTGACTGCTTATACAATACTGAATGATCAGTCCTAGAAATGTATACACACAGAGACAATACTTAATGGCCTTAACAAATTGTTGATTTGTTTATATGTATTATAACCACACCAGTGGTTAGATCAGATGTAACCCTATAAATTTCAGAATCATAGGTTGAACATAGAAGTGGTAAGAGTAAGAAGAACAAGTACAGAAATGATGTAATTATATATTTTAAATGAATTTTTTAAAGGTGTAAAAGCTATCAACCAACCATCCAGCCAAACAAGCAAGCAAACATATGCCAAATATGGTATCAAATTGTATCAAGTAGTATTTAAACAAAATGGATTAAAATAATCTCTTTGATTATTTTAAATTTTTATCAGAAATTTTAGTTGTGTTACGCAGGATGTAGTAGGGCATATTCTATAAATCTGTGCTGCTGACAAGATATTTTGGTATTTGATAGTCTTAATAAGTAGACACTAGCGATATGACAATGTAACTAGAACTAGACTTCCCAGAGCATAGTCAATGAATAAAAATAGTCTCTGCTCCACACTTTGTCTCTGTAAGTCCTTCCATGGGTATTTCAGGTGACAGCACATGCTGGCAGGGATGTGGAGAAAGACCAACCCTCCTCCCATTGTTGGTGGAATTGCAAGGTGGGACAACCACTCTGGAAATCAGTCTGGTGGTTCCTCGGAAAATTGGACATAGTACTACTGGAGGATCCAGCAATACCTCTCCTGGGCATATACCCAGAAGATGTTCCAACTTGTAATAAGGACACATGTTCCATTATTTTAAAAGCAGCTTTATTTATAATAACCAGAATCTGAAAAGAACCCAGATGTCCCTCAGAGGAGTGGATACAGAAAATGTGGTACATTTACACAATCCTTCTAAGAAGGATTGAAGTATCCACACTTTGGTTTTCCTTCTTCTTGAGTTTCATGTGGTTTGTCAATTGAGTTTTGGGTATTATGAGCTTCCGGACTAATACCACTTATTAGTGAATCCATATCTTGTGTGTTCTTTTGTGAATGACCATCCAGACTGCCCTACCTGAGGATCTACCCCATATACAATCACCAAACCCAGAAACTATTGTGGATGCCAGCAAGTGCTTGCTAACAGGAGCCTGATATAGCTGTCTCCTGAGAAGCTCTGTCAGTGCCTGACAAATACAGAAGTAGATGCTCACAGCCACCTGTGACTGAGCACAGGGTCCCTAATGAAGGAGCTAAAGAAAGGATCCAAGTAGCTGAAGGGGTTTGCAGCCCCAAGGAGAAACAACAATATGAACTAACCAGTATCCCCCAGAGTTTTCAGGGACTAAACGACCAATGAAAGAGTCCACATGGTGGGGCTTATGTAGCAGCTGCGTATGTAGCAGAGGATGGCCTAATTGGTCATCAATGGGAGGAGAGGCCCTTGATCCTGTGGAGGCTCTATGCTTCAGTGTAGGGGAATGCCAGGGCCAGAAAACAGGATTGAGAGGTGGAAGTGATAGGGTGTTTTTGTATGGGAAACCAGGAAAGGGGATAACATTTGAAATGTAAATAAAGAAAATATCTAATAAAAAATAGCCATCCACATAGATTTCACTCCAACAGAACAATAGAACCCTACACTGGGGCTCATGTGTGTCCAGGGGTTGAAGGTAATCCATTATACTACTCAAACTCTAGACAGGAAGGGGTGCTGAATTTAGTGTTGCATATTAAAAAGAAGCTTATTAATGAAAATGTGGGAAACTCTAGTTAACCCTGAATTAGCAGAAGACAGGATTTGGAGGGTAAAGCAAGTTGGTTGAGTTGAGTACATTATGCATGTCTGAAAAGGAATTTCTTTGGTTAGTATGCTTTTCTTTTCCTTGTGGCATATGGTTTGGGGGAAATTCTCATTAAAAGAAGAGAGTTTACTATCAAAAACTTCTGTGTATTCATTAGCAATTATTGGGGTCACACTGATTCACTTTATTTATTCTAAATTGATATAAAGGAAATATTAAACATCATAATGTTTTACTTTTAGTAGTTTTGGAGTTAATACATTTAAAAATGTTCCCTTTCTATTTCTGCTGACTTTTAATAAAGTGATATTTCAAGCAATGTAAAGAAAGAAAAAAGAGAAGGAAACAAACAAAGAAAACAAAGAAATAAAAATAATAGGCAAATTTAAAAAAAGCAAAACAGATTATAATTTAAAAATAAAATAAAATGAGAAAGCACAAAAACACACAGAGAGACACATGTGGAGCTTTATATGCTTAATATTAATAAATTAATCAAAATTAACATTTGAATCTTTAAAAATATTTCCAGAGTGCATTGTGTTCATGATAATATAAACTAATATTAATTGTTTCCTTACTACTATAAATACAGACATGCTCATGAGCACTTTTCATTTCCATGAAGTGCTACACTTTCCAAATAGAGTTCCTATATTTATAAGGACAGTTTCTTTTCTTTGACTTAACTGTATTAGTCCAAACTATTTTAAATAATTCTATTGTTTTTTCTTAGACAACGACCATATACACCTTGTTCTTCAACAGTATTTTTATACCCTTAACATTTATATTTTATATCAATTTCACTGTTAATTTTTGCTTAAGATTGTACAAATATTACATTAATATATGAGACCTCATACATTTCAATATGGCATTTTATTGTCTAAAATACTGTTAATAAATTGGTTAATAACTGCCATTTTATAATACTTTTTAATTGATTGGTTTGCATTGGTGTAACCTTTTATGGATAAATGCTATCTTCTAGAATCACTATGAAAATATTTTATTATTGTTACTTTTATGTTTTTACAGTCCAGCTTTTCTTCCGTGATCCTTCTCAGCTTCCCACCCATAACAATTCATTTTACACTTGACTATAGTCATTCCAGTGAGCAGTAACACACAACTTTTTGCTCCTTTTTACACTGTTAGAATCCACTGATTAATCCTTCTGCTATAATTGATTATGTATTGACTAATCTTTCTGTTTCCTACTCCTTTCCACTCTCTACTTGCATTATTTTCATGGAGGGCAAATCTTGGGCATAGCTAATGTTCACTGAATGGCACTGAGATCATAAATTAATGAACAAATGCTTTAAGGAATACATGTTCAAAAATAAGGACATTATCTACAACAATGTGATTTTAAATGTAGCTCTAACTCTTTAAAGGCCTACATGTACAAAGTTAACTATTTTGTATATTTCTATGTATGTGATATTTCTAATAATTAGCCTAATACCAATAATAATGGAAAAAACATTTATTTTTGGTTTTTGTTTTTTCGAGTCAGGGTTTCTCTGTGTAGCCCTGGCTGTCCTGGAACTCACTTTGTAGACCAGGCTGGCCTTGAACTTAGAAATTTTCCTGCCTCTGCCTCCCAAGTGCTGGGATTAAAGGCATGTGCCACCATCTCCCAGCAGAAAAGCAATTTTTTATCAATCTAAAATAATTTATGATTTATCATGGAGCTGTTTAACTACTTGAGTTGTATTTTATTGTAGAACAGCTTTTTTCCCTAGAACTTCTAAATTTGAGGGTTTACATATTATAATAGTATAGGTAATTAAATATAGAGGAAGTATTGATGTTTATATGTGTGTGTGTGTACAATATGCAATTCTGAAAAAATATTCAGCCCTTGTAATAAACAAAGAAATATGAGCTGAACCTCATTTTAAAAACAGGTATGAGAAGTATCTGGAGAGCTGACCTTGGGCACATTTAGCATTGAAAGTGAGGCCTGATGACTTGAATGGCTTAGAACCATTGAGTTCACTTCTAAATTCCCACTACTGCCTAACTTAACTTGTTTTGGACCTGAACTTTTTAAGTCAAAAAATAAATAATTACTCAAGGATACTATTCAGTAAAATCATGGTGGGAGCAGTAAATCATGAATCGACCCTTTGAGGGTGGAATGAGCTTTTGTCAGAGGTCATATATTAGATGTTCTGCATATTATATATTTACATTATGATTCACAACAGCACCAAAATCACACATATGATGTAGTAATAGAAATAATTTTATGGGTGGGGTTACCACAACATGAGAAACTGTGTAAAGGGTTCCATCATTAGCAAGGCAGATGATGAAATTTATAGAAAATCCATGATTATGTAAAACAAATCATGTAGGTTAACTATTTCAGAGTAAGAAGAGAAGTACTTTAAAATTATCAGCTAAAGAAGAAATTGTAAATTCACTTATATTTAAAGATTTTTTTAAAAAATGAGAACAAATGGTTACTGTGTAACACTACTGCCCTCCGGATGGTTTTTAGAAACTTTTTTACATGAAATGAAAAAAAAATGTTAAAACAGAAGTTTTTAGAAAATTGAGGCATAGCAAAACTTGTAAGGAGGTTTTGGGTATGAAAATAAATCTGTAAAATAGAGCAAAAATTCCACTTTTAGATTGGAAACATAGTCCATGCACGTTCTTGTACAAACTGATAGTTGTTTTTATTTAAAAGCAGACATCTGTAACCATTTCACAGATTATGGAAATTGTGATCTGAATGTAGCATATGGTAGCAAGTGATGAATCTGATAAGACTCAGCTAAGTTTAGATGTAACAAAAATTTCTAGGTTTCCTTTAAAGCTAAATGCAAGAACTGTTCTGTCATCATTCATCACAATATACAGTTAATAGTGTTTTCATGTTAAATTATCTCTTAAAACAGGAATATAAAGAAAATGGGTACCTTGAACTTCTATAGGATCATGTTTTACCCAATAACATATCTATTTTTGTTAATCTTGGTGCATATATATGATCAATTAGATTAAAATTTAAGAACATAAATATGTGCACATATTATGTGAACATTATATGGAATATATAGTGTTGATCCTACCAGTTGAAAATGAGACCATTACAACAAGTTTTATGCCAAATTTGAAGCAAACTTTATTAAATACTGGGAAGTTCCATACCTGGAATTTCCATTGTATGGCATAAAATAACATTAGTTAGGGCTTATTTATAAAGGCAAAATTCACAAGGCTATGTGTTTCTCACCATCACCCAATCTGTGGCAAGCATATATCCTGATGTAATTCTTACCTACATGTTATTAAAAACACATCCTGTGCAGTTGGAACAACAAATTCTGTTTATAGAAGGAAAAAAACATGGCTTGTTATCTTACATGAACAATAGTTCCATAAATGCAAAAAGCTACCTTTCCTTGGACAGCTAGGGATTGCAGGTTAAAGGCATTTTAGCCATCACATTAGGTATAAAATTCATCAACAAATCATTAAATATTAAACTTTATTCATGTGGAACATAAATTCTCAGAAAACTTAAATAATGAATTAAATTTCCAGATACTATTTCATGTTCTAAGACAATCAGATAGTATTTACTAAAATAATAGTAATTCTACTACATATACTGAGGGTTAGTGTTAATTCACAAGATTCACCATGATGCCACCATACCACATCCTAATCCCAATCTCTTTTCAAGAAAGGTGATACTAATCACTCTGTCTGTCTGTCTGTCTGTCTGTCTCTCTGTCTGACTGTCTGTCTCTGTGTGTGTCTGTCTCTCTGTCTCTGTCTCTCACTGTCTTTCTCTCTTCCCCCCTCCCTCTCTCTCTCTCTCTCTCACACACACACACACACACACACACACACACACACAGCTATTTATGAATTAACCACATCGCTTGTTTTACATGAATCTTGGAGGCAGGAAAGGGGAGGATGGTTTTTCTCTTGCCATGCCTAAAGACTCATCATTCAGCACTGTTTAAAGACTTATCTGTATACAACTCAGGTTGTTGCCAAAAGTAGGTTGCTTTTCACAAACCCATTGATGAACTTAGTAACACACAACTCATTGAGCACAGATAAGCTGAGCTGGACCTAACAGGGAGCTTTCACCCCTACTTTCTAATATCTTTGGTACATGAAGATACTGTGAAATGATACCAAAAAAAAAAAAGAAAGAAAGAAACATGAAAAACCAACCTAGCTACAAACCATTGGTATATTCCAGTGTCCCACCTACAAGATATGCTATGATAATGGTAGAAAAAAGCTTGTGGGAATATATAATTTGACTAAAGGTTCATACTTTGAGATTGTAACTCATACCCAATACTGCTGGGGTGACCAAGAACCTGAGACTTGATAGCCCAGAGACTCAAAATAAAACCAAATACAATAGTATTTGCTTTAACATAGAAAACATAGTAATAAAATTACTATAAATGATATTCCACTGCAGTTATATATCAGTACCTTGCTTAGCATCATCAAAGAATCATTTTTCTTTCAGCAAATTGGAATAAGCACAGGTATCCATACAGCAAGACGTTTTGCAGAGGGCTTAGTGAAACATGCAGAAGAGGAAGCAGAAAGATCATAAAAGCCAGAAACGATGGAGGGCACCAAGAAACCAAGGGCCTCTAAATCAACAGGATCAAAGTGCAATTAAATTCATAGAGACTAGGCAGTATGCAGAGGGTCTATTCAGGTCTGCACTAGGCCCTCTGCAAGTTTTGTGCCTTCTTTACCCCTTTTTCCCCTCCTGTTTGGTTCTTTTGTCCAATCCCAATGTACTAGTCTTTGTTTTATATTACTATATTTTTCATTAATAATGTGTTTATTTATTTATTCTACATCCTTAACACAGCCTCCCCTTCTCCCATTCTCACCCTCACAGATTCTTCCCCCTGTTACCCATTCCTCTTCTCAGAGAAAGGGAAGCCCCTTTTTGGCACTACCCTATCACAGGGTATCAAGTGGCAACAAGACTAAATGCATTCTTTCACACTGAGGCCCCACAGGCAGCCCAGCTAAGGGAAAGGAATCCATTGGTAGACAATAGAGTCAGGTATAGCCCCTTGTCTTAGTCAGGGTTTTACTGCTGTGAACAGACACCATGACCAAGGCAAGTCTTATAAAAACAACATTTAATTGGGGCTGGCTTACAGGTTCAGAGGTTCAGTCCATTATCATCAAGGTGGGAGCATGGCAGTATCCAGGTAGGCATGGCTCAAGCAGAGCTGAGAGTTCTATGTCTTCATCCAAAGGCTGCTAGTGGAAGACTGACTTCCAGGCAACTGGGGTGAGAGTCTTAAGCCCACATCCACAGTGACACACCTATTCCAACCAGGCCACACCTCCAGATGGTGCCACTTCCTGGTCCAATAATATACAAACCATCACACCCCTGTTCCAATTATTAGGAGATACACATGAAGACCAAGCTATACATCTGCTACAAATGTGCAATGGACTTAGTTCTAGTCACTGCATGCTCTTTGGTTGGTGGTTCAGTCTCTTTGAGTCCTCCAGTGGTATCCTTGACTCCCAGGGCTGACTCTACCCTTATCCCCACTCTTCCATAAGACTCCTCTAGCTTTGTCTGATGTTTGGCTCTGGGTCCCTGAATGCCTTATCTATCTACTGTTGAATGAAGTCACTCAGAAGGAAGTTATGCTAGGCCCTTATCTGAAAGCAAAGAAGAGTACCATTAATAGTGTAAGGGGTTGGATCATTCCTATGGGAGGTGTCTCAGGTCAGGCAGCCCTTGCTTGGATGTTTCCTTTAGTATTAAAAAATTCATAATCACACCCACTTTTATTTTAGATAAAAATATCTATTTTGAAAGGAACTTAATGTTGACATGCTATTCTGCACGTTTCTCTCATGTTGTTGCAATTCTTTTTACATTTTGTTAACTTTTAAAAATTAAATTGTATGGGAATACAAAAATATATATTTGAAATATTATGTCTGATATTTTAGCATGAGTTATTAGTGAGAAAATAGCTGCTGTCTGGATAACTGATATCCTAGATTGAGATGCAAGAATTAAAACGCTGCTGCTATGTGCTTATTTTGCAACATGCACAGACTTATGTTTTAGTAGCTACAGATCAAGTCAACTTTTACATCCCTTTCTCATTAAACAAACCATGTAATGTAACTGGCAGAAATGTATGCATATGTGCATCTGTGTATTTATGTATATAATATAGCCCTGTCCAAGGTAATTGAAATTTAGCTTTTTAGCACTTTAATTTTGATTTTAGAAGAAATATTTTTGTAGTTTGTAACTTAGAGATAACAATTTTGCTGTGAAATCACAGAAAGTTCTATTCTGTAGTTTTGAAAAGATATACATATTCTATATTTTGGGAGTGGAGTATATAGGTTTTCAAGGATTTCCTTCAACATGTTTTTATATCATTTATTTGCAATCAGTCACGTGTATTTTAAAGCCTCTACTTCACAATAATTTTTATCTACAAGAAGTTTTAGGAATCTTTCCTTAATCCAGGATGTTACCTTGAAAGTAATAATATGGCAAACTCTAAGACACTTCCCATTCCTCCCACTTAGTGAATTCTGTGAATATTTCTCTCCTATTGCTACCAAAGAACAATATACCACACTAAGAGTAGAGAATTTGCAGGATTTCTTTCCCTCTGATTTTACATGCAATTGTTCAAGAGACTTTGCTGTGGAATTCATACTGATGCTGTGCACGTGGTACATAGGAGGTTTCCCTCTTAAGAATGAAATTAAAATGCATGAAGATTTTATATATCTTCATAAAAAAATTACAAAATTAAAACGATTAATTTTGCTTCCTAGCACTATACAAATGAACATACAAGAGAACAGTCAAATAATAATTTAACCCGAATTCCAGACATTTTTGCATACTTTGTGAAATTATAATAATTGATTAAGCTCAGAATGAATCAACTAAGAACAGTCATCCACACTGAACCTATGGTCATATTCTCCAAGTATAATGCCACACTATGCTCAGTAAAGAAGAATAGCCAGATAAGTATAAATTTTACTTAAGATTTTATCATATTTCTCTACTTAGTTCAACTCCACTTGGGTATTTTATGACACAGGACTGAAAATGTGACCATTACTGTAATTTTTTTCTATTAGTGAAAATTGCAACACAAAATAGGTAATGCCCATGGACAATAGCACCCCTAAACATCTCTCCATGAAAGCTTATTTTACTGTCACTTAAGGAACTTATTCCTCTTTTATGAGACATACATGCTGCTTTACAAATATAACATACTAGTAACATAGTGGAGAACCATTATTCTTGCTACTGGAATTTTTTAAAAGCAAGAAAAATCTAGCTTGAAAATAATGACCAAGTGTTCTTAGTTCTCTGTACCAGGTGTTGGGTCTCAGTGATTTTGTGGAATGTGTAATTTTCTTTTAGTTTTTCTCCATCTGAAAATTAGCAACATATGAGACAGTATGTATCATTTTTATTAAAATCATTTCATTTTTATCATATCAGGGAAGTAAAAATAGATCGACTTCATTATAAATAAAGATTAAACCCAGGGCTGGTGAGATGGCTCAGTGGGTAAGAGCACCCGACTGCTCTTCCAAAGGTCCAGAGTTCAAATCCCAGCAACTACATGGTGGCTCACAACCATCCGTAACGAGATTTGGCACCCTCTTCTGGAGTGTCTGAAGACAGCTACAGTGTACTTACATATAATAAATAAATAGCATCTTTTTTTTTTTTAAAAAAAAAAAGAAAGATTAAACCCTCTCTTATTCAGAAGCCACTGCAAATTCAATATGAGGATGGATTTACCATGGAAACTTTTTTTTAAACAATTTTTTATTAGATATTTTCTTCATTTACAATTCAAATGCTATCCCAAAAGACCCTTATACCCTCACCCCGCCCTGCATTCTAACCCACCCACTATCACTTCCTGGCCGTGGTATTCCCCTGTATTGGGGCATATAATCTTTGCATGACCAAGGGCCTCTCCTCCCAATGATGGCCAATTAGACCATCTTCTGCTACATATGTGGCTAGAAACATGAGCTTGTGTGTGTGTGTGGGGGGGGGGTGTACTGCTTAGTTCATATTGCTGTTTCTCCTATAGGGTTACAGACCCCTTCAGCTCCTTGGGTACTTTCTCTAGCTCCTCCTTTGGGGGCCCTGTGTTCCATCCAATAGATGACTCTGAGCATCCACTTCTGTATCTGTTAGGAAATGGCATAGCCTCATAAGAGACATCTATATCAGAGTCCTGTCAACAATATCTTGCTGGTGTAGTGTCTGCATTTGGTGGTTGATTATGGTATGGATCCCTGGATGGGGCAGTCTCTGCATGTTCCTTCCTTCCATCTCAGCACCAGATTTTTGTCTCTGTAACTCCTGTGTCATAAAATACCCAAGTGGAGTTGAACTAAGTAGAGAAAATGATAAAATCTTAAGTAAAATTAATACTTATCTGGCTATTCTTCTTTAATGAGCATAGTGTGGCATTATACTTGGAGAATATGACCATAGGTTCAGTGTGGATGACTGTTCTTAGTTGATTCATTATATACTCCTTATATGGGTATTTTGTTCCCTATTCTAAAGAGAGACAAAGTATCCACACTTTGGTCTTCCTTCTTCTTTAATTTCATGTGTTTTGCAAATTGTATTTTGGGTATTCTAAGTTTCTGAGCTAATATCCACTTATCAGTGAGTGCATATCATGTGAATTCTTTTGTGATTGGGCTACTTCACTCAGGTTGACACCCTCCAGATCCATCCATTTGCCTAAGAATTTCATAAATTCATTGTTTTTAATAGCTGAGTAGTACTCCATTGGGTAAATGTACCACAATTTCTGTATCCATTCCTCTGTTGAGGAACCTCTGGTTTCTTTCCAGCTTCTGGCTATTATAAATAAGGATGCTATGAACATAGTGGAGCATGTGTCCTTTTTACCGGTTGGAACATCTTCTGGATATATGCCCAGGAGAGGTATTGCTGGATCCTCTGGTAGTATTATGTCCAATTTTCTGAGGAACCACCAGACTGATTTCTAGAATGGTTGTGTAAGCTTGCAATCCCACCATTAATGGAGAATTGTTCCTCTTTCTCCACAACTTCACCAGCATCTGCTGTCACCTGAATTTTTTGATCTTAGCCATTCTGACTGATGTGAGGTGGAATCTCAGGGTTGCTTGATTTACATTTCCCTGATGATTAAGGATGTTGAACATTTTTTCAGGTGCTTCTGTAAGGCAAAAGACACCGTCAGTAAGACAAAAAGGCCACCACCAGATTGGGAAAGTATCTTTACCTATCCTAAATCAGATAGGGGACTAATATCCAATATATATAAAGCACTCAAGAAGGTAGACTCCAGATAATCAAATAACCCCATTAAAAATGGGGCTTAGAGCTAAACAAAAAATTCTCAACTGAGGAATACCAAAATGGCTGAGAAGCACCTGAAAAAATCAGTCTGGTGGTTCCTCAGAAAATTGGACATAATACTACCGGAGGATCCAGAGCAGAATACTATTCACTCAACCTTTGAATTATCTGGTCAGTTTTAAAACATAAGAGTCTCTAGTGTTTTCCTTACTCAGAGCTAAAGGGAGCTGGGTAAGATGGCAGATGATGGCATGCGGCAAGGACAAATGGGTGGTAATCTTGGTGATACTGGCCAGCAGCTGCTAGTCCCAGAGCCTAGCAGGAGCAAGCGTGCACTTTCAAAAACAGAATTATGCCCAAAGTGGTCAGTGAGAATCCATTAAATAATTAGGATTCTCAAATTGATTCAGACACAGTGATGGAAGTCTGGAATGATGGGAGAGTTGGTTTCTTAGTAAGCAGAGCAGAGTTGAAAGAACCTAGTGGGGAAATTCCCACTCATATCCTGAGTCAGCGTGCACACAAAGAATCATGAGAGACAGTCTTGATGCAAACACATGAGGTAATTTAATGATGGAGCTCCGCACCAACACGTATCTCACACAGGAGAAAAGGGTGTCGGCCTTGAGGCTCGAAAGCTAGGGGTTTTTATAGAAAAGGGTCTGGGGCTGGGGAAGGAATTGGCACAGTTTCACACGATTGGACAATTTAAACTTCAGCAGAATAGTGATACATCAGTAAAAGTGTACATGTAGATCGGGGCATCAGGAAGTCTGATGGCCAGGTGCTTATCTAGGTCAGTGGAACATCTGGTTAATATATGACTCTGAACTGAGTCAGGAGGTCAGCAGGCAGAGGGAGGTGCTGGGCCAGATGGTGTTGACTCAACCGAGATAGCCCTGTTCTGTCCTTGCACTCATTTTTATCTTTATGGTCAAGCTGTTCTTAGGAATGCCTTAATGACCGGCCTGCTAGGACATTCCTGGGCCTGTTCCTCTTTTTTCTCAGCCTCAGGCAGCCTTTCAGGCTCACAAACAACTTTCTGGTATATTTTACATGATGTGTAGGTTCTAAAATTTCATCTTTCTCTCAGAGTCAAGTATGGCCCAGGAATCTCAAACAAAGAAACACAGGGGCAGACTCAGATCACAAACTCTGAGGTTCCCTGCTGTGAAGAGACAAGATGACTGCTCTGAGGAACAGAGACAAACAGTAAAAGCTGCTTCCTTCCCACAAGCAGGTAATCGTAGGATAGAATTCTAAGTTTAGTTTAATTGTTTTTAAAGTTAGAAGGAAATATAGATTTTTTTCTGAGCCATGTGAGGCATTCTTCCTGCAGTTCAGAACTAATACAAAATGTTTGGGCCAGAGGCCCTGAGACCCATGCTGTAGGCAGAAAGACTGAAGCCTGCCAAAAAAAGATACAGGAAGACTATATGAATGTAAAATACTCTAGGTAGATTAAAAAAAAAAAAAGACGGAGGGTGGAGGGCTGGATCTTGCAGGATAACTCATATTCTTCACACATGGGCTCAACAGAGATTTTGGATTAAATATCCTCACATCCGACATGACAGATTAGAAAAAGTCTAAGAATAAGCACATACAGTATTTGTTGAGTTTACTTCACTTGTTTTGAAATATATTTATTATAAAAATGGGTGTTGTTTGCATTTGGTGATTATTTTTTTATTCCTCTGAGAGAGAGGTAAAGCGAAAGGTTTCTTTTTTTTTTTTTTTGGTTACTCGCTAAAGGATATGATAATTTGGAAGAAAGGCCTTATGTTTTTGTTTCTAGAGAGCTAATTAGGCTCTGGACCTCTTCCAGAGTTATATGGATCATATGACAGAGGAAGACCGCCTGAGGAACTAGAAAACTTCATGAGAATAATAGAGGAAAGGTAAATATTCTTGGTGCCATCCTGCACATGTGATGAATGAAGACTTATGATTGGTTATTACTAAAATTGGCTCATAAAAAGATTGCCTTTAACTTGCTCCAACATGAGCACAATTTTTTTCTTTTTAAATGGATATTTCTTTTATTTACATTTCAAATGTTATCCTCATTCCCAATTCCCTCCCCAAGGAAAACACCCATCCTATCCTCTCTCCCCCTGCTTCTAGGAATGTGCTCAGCTACCCACTCACCCAATCCGGCCTTCCAGCCCTGGCATTCCCCTACAGTGGGGCATCAAGCCTTGCCAGGACCAAGGGCCTTTCTTCTCACTGATGTCTAACAAGGCCATCCTCTCCTACATATGCAGATGGAGCCATAGGTCCATTCATGTGTACTCTTTGGTTGGTGGTTTAGTCCGTAGGAGTTCTGAGGGGGTCTGCTTAATTGATATTGGTGTTCTTCCTATGGGATTGCAAACCCCTTCAGCACCATCAGTCTTTTCTCTAATTCCCCCAAATGGGACACCATTATCAGTCCAATGGTTGGCTGTGAGCATCTGCCTCTGTATTTGTCAGGCTCTGCCAGAGCCTCTCAGGAGACAGCTCAGGCTAAATGTGTAAATGTACCACATTTTCTGTATCCAGTCCTCTGTTGAGTGACATCTGGGTTTTTTTTTTTCAGCTTCTGGCTATTATAAATAAGTCTGCTATCAACATAGTGGAGCATGTGTCTTTATTAAATGATGGAGCATCTTCTGGGTATATGCCCAGGAGTGGTATTGCTGGATCCTCAATTAGTATTATGTCCAATTTTTTGAAGAACCACCAAACTGATTTCCAAAGTGGTTGCACCAGCTTGCAATCCCACCAGCAATCAGGAGTGTTCCTCTTTCTCCACATCCTCACCAGCATCTGCTATCACCTGAGTTTTTGATCTTAGTCATTCTGACTGGTGTGAGGTGGAATCCCAGGGCTGTTTTGATTTGCATTTCACTGATGACTAAGGATGTTGAACATTTATTTAGGTGTTTCTTAGCCATTTGATATTCCTCAGTTGAGAATTCTTTGTTTAGGTCTGTACCCCAATTTTAATAGGATTTTTTGGTTCTCTGGAGTGTAACTTCTTGAGTTCTTTGTATATATATTAGATATTAGCCCTTTCTCAGATGTAGGATTGGTAAAGATCTTTTCCCCAATCTTTTGGTTGCCTTTTTTGTCTTATTGACAGTGTCCTTTGCCTTCCAGAACTTTTGTGATTTTATGAGGTCACATTTGTTGATTCTTGATCTTTTAGTATAAGCCATTGGTGTTCTGTTCAGAAAATTTTCCCCTTTGCCCATATGTTTAAGGTTCTTCCCCACTTTGTCCACTAAGAGTTTCAGTGTCTCTGTTTTTTTGTTGAGGTCCTTGATTATCTTTGACTTGCATTTTGTACAAGGAGATAAGAATGGTTTGATTTTCATTCTTCTACATACTAATAGCCAGTTGAGCCAGTACCATATATCGAAAATGCTGTCTTTTTTCCACTCAATGGTTTTTGCTCCTTTGTCAAAGATCAAGTTACCAAAGGTGTGTGGGTTCATTTCTGGGTCTTAAATTCTACTCCACTGATCTACCTGTCTTTCACTGTAACGATACCATTTAGTTTTTATTACAATTGCTCTGCAGTACAGCTTTAGGTCAGGCATGGTGATTCCACCAGAGGTCTTTTATCGTTGAAAAGAGTTTTTGCTATCCTAGGTTTTTTTTGTTATTCCAGATGAATTTGAAAATTGCTCTTTCTAACACAATGAAGAATTGAGTTGGAATTTTGATAGGATTACATTGAATGTGTAGGTTGCTTTCAGAAAGATGGCCATTTTTACTCTATTAAACCTGTCGATGCATAAGCATGGGAGATCTTTCCATCTTCTGAGAACTTCTTTGATTTCTTTCTACAGAGACTTGAAGTTCTTACCATACAGATCTTTCACTTCCCTAGTTAGACTCACAACAAGGTATTTTATATCATTTGTGACTATTGTGAAAAGTGTTGTTTCCCTAATTTCTGTCTCAGCCTGTTTATCCTTTGTGTAGGGGAAGGCCACTGATTTGTATGAGTTAATTTTATATCCAGCTACTTTGCTGACGATTTTTATCAGTTTTAGGAATTCTCTGGTGCAATTTTTGGGCACTATCATATCATCTGCAAATAGTAATATTTTGGCTTCTTCCTTTCCAATTTGTATCCCTTTGATCTCCTTTTGTTGTCTAATTGCTTTGTCAAGGAATTCAAGTAATATATTGAATAGGTAGAGAGAGAGTGGGCAACCTTTTCTAGTCCCTGATTATAGTGGAATTGCTTCAAGTTTTTCTCCATTTAGTTTGATGCTGACTACTGGTTTGCTGTATATTGCTTTTACTATGATTAGGTATGGGCCTTGAATTCCTGATCTTTTCAAGACTTTTATCATTCAGTGGTGTAGGATTTTGTCAAATGCTTTCTCAGCATCTGATGGGGGATATGGGACTGTTTCAATTGTTAATCTGATCCTGATTTAACTTTGATATCTGGTATCTGTCTAGAAAATTGTCCTTTTCATCCAAGTTATCTAGTTTTGTTGATTATAGGCTTTTGTTGTAGGATCTGATGATGCTTTGGATTTCCTCAGATTATGTTCTTATGTCTCCTTTTTGATTTCTGATTTTGTTAATTAGGATACTGTCCCTGTGCCCTCTAGTTAATCTAGCTAAGGTTTTATCTACTTTGTTGATTTTCTCAAAGATCCAGCTCCTTGGTTTGGTTGATTCTTGTACAGTTCTTTTTGTTTTTACTTGTTTGATTTCAGCCCTGAGTTTGATTATCTTGCCATCTATTCCTCTTGGATAAATTTCCTTCTTTTTGTTTAGAACTTTCAGGTATGCTGTCAAGCTGCTAGTTTATGCTCTCTCTAGTTTCTTTTTGGAGGCACTAAGAGCTATAGGTTTTCCTCTTACTACTGCTTTCATTGTGTCTCACAAGTTTTGGTATGTTGTGGCTTCATTTCCATTAAACTCTAAAAAGTCTTTACTTACTTTCATTTCTTCCTTGACCAAGGTATCATTGAGTAGAGTGTTGTTCAGCTTCCATGTGTATGTGGGCTTTCTTTTATTTATGTAATTATTGAAGACCAGCCTCAAACCAGGGTGATCTGATAGGATGCATGGGATTACTTCAGTCTTCTTGCATCTATTGAGGCCTATTTTGTGACCAGTTATAGAGTCAATTTTAGAGAAGTTACCATGAGGTGCTTGGTATATCCTTTTGTTTTAGAATAAAATATTCCATAGTTATCTGTTAAATTCACTGGTTTCATAACTTCTGTTAGTTTCACAGTCTCTCTGTTCAGTTTTTGATTCCATGATCTGTACATTGATGAGAGTGAGGTGTTGAAGTCTCCCACTATTACTGTGTGGGGTGCAATGTGTGATTTGAGCTTTAATAAAGTTTCTTTTATGAATGTGGATGACCTTGCATTTGGAGCATAGGTGTTCAGAATTGAGAGTGCATCTTGGTATATTTTAACTTTGTTATGTATGAAGTGCCCCTCCGTGTCTTTTTTGATAACTTTAGGTTGAAAGTAGATTTTATTCTATGTTAGAATGACTACACCAGCTTGTTTCTTGGTACCATTTCCTTGGAAACTGTTTTCTAGCCTTTTACTATAAGTTAGTGTCTGTCTTTGTCACTGAGTTGGGTTTCCTGTATGCACCAAAATGTTGGGTCCTGTTTTTATTTTTTTATTTTTTTTATTACGTATTTTCCTCAATTACATTTCCAATGCTATCCCAAAAGTCCCCCATACCCTCCCCCCTTCACTTCCCTACTCACCCATTCCCATTTTGTTGGCCATGGCGTTACCCTGTACTGGGGCATATAAAGTTTGTGTGTCCAATGGGCCTCTATTTCCAGTGATGGCCGAATAGGCCATCTTTTGATTACATATGCAGCTAGAGTCAAGAGCTTCGGGGTACTGGTTAGTTCATAATGTTGTTCCACCTATAGGGTTGCAGATCCCTTTAGCTCCTTGGGTACTTTCTCTAGCTTCTCCATTGGGAGCCCTGTGATCCATCCAATAGCTGACTGTGAGCATCCACTTCTGTGTTTGCTAGGCCCCAGCAGAGACTCACAAGAGACAGCTATATCTGGGTCCTTTCAGCAAAATCTTGCTAGTGTATACAATGGTGTCAGCCTTTGGAAGCAGATTATGGGATGGATCCCTGGAAATGGCAGTATTTAGATGGTCCATACTTTCGTAACAGCTCCAAACTTTGTCTCTGTAACTCCTTCAATGGGTGTTTTGTTCCCAATTCTAAGAAGGGGCACAGTGTCCACACTGTTCTTCATTCTTCTTGAGTTTATTGCGTTTAGCAAATTGTATCTTATATCTTGGGTATCCTAAGTTTTGGGCTAATATCCACTTATCAGTGAGTACATATTGTGTGAGTTCCTTTGTGATTGTGTTACCTCACTCAGGATGATGCCCTCCAGGTCCATCCATTTGCCTAGGAATTTCATAAATTCATTCTTTTTAATAGCTGAGTAGTGTAAATAGCTTCATTGTGTAAATGTACCACATTTTCTGTATCCATTCCTCTGTAGAGGGGCATCTGGGTTCTTTCCAGCTTCTGGCTATTATAAATAAGGCTGCTATGAACATAGTGGAGCATGTGTCCTTCTTACCGGTTGGGACATCTTCTGGATATATGCCCAGGAGTGGTATTGCTAGATCCTCTGATAGTACTATGTCCAATTTTCTTAGGAACCGCCAGACTGATTTCCAGAGTGGTTGTACAAGCTTGCAATCCCATCAACAATGGAGGAGTGTTCCTCTTTCTCCACATCCTCGCCAGCATCTGCTGTCACCTGAATTTATGATCTAAGCCATTCTGACTGGTATGAGGTGGAATCTCAGGGTTGTTTTGATTTGCATTTCTCTGATGATTAAGGATGTTGAACATTTTTTCAGATGCTTCTCTGCCATTCAGTAATCCTCAGGTGAGAATTCTTTGTTCAGTTCTGAGCCCCATATTTAATGGGGTTATTTGATTTTCTGGAGTCCATCTTCTTGAGTTCTTTATATATATTGGATATTAGTCCCCTATCCGATTTAGGATAGGTAAAGATCCTTTCCCAATCTGTTGGGTTTTTTTTTTTTTTTTTTTTTTTTTTGTCTTATTGATAGTGTCTTTTTCCTTGCAGAAGCTTGGCAGTTTCATGAGGTCACATTTGTTAATTCTCGATCTTACAGCACAAGCCATTGCTGTTCTATTCACGAAATTTTCCCATGTGCCCATATCTTCAAGGCTTTTCCCCACTTTCTCCTCTATAAGTTTCAGTGTCTCTGGTTTTATGTGAAGTTCCTTGATCCACTTAGATTTGACCTTAGTACAAGGAGATAGGAATGGATCGATTTGCATTCTTCACCTGATAACAACCAGTTGTGCTAGCACCACCTGTTGAAAATGCTGTCTTTCTTCTACTGGATGGTTTTAGCTCCCTTGTCGAAGATCAAGTGACCATAGGTGTGTGGGTTCATTTCTGGGTCTTCAACTATATTCCATTGGTCTACTTGTCTGTCACTATACAAGTAGAATGCAGTATTTATCACAATTACTCTGTAGTGAAGATTTAGGTCAGCCATTGTGATTCCACCAGAGGTTCTTTTATCCTTGAGAAGAGTTTTTGCTATCCTAGGTTTTTTGTTATTCCAGATGAATTTGCAGATTGCTCTTTCTAATTCGTTGAAGAATAGAGTTGGAATTTTGATGGGGATTGCATTGAAAATGTAGATTGCTTTCCAAATGATAGCCATTTTTACAATGTTGATCCTGCCAATCCATGAGCATGGGAGATCTTTCCATCTTCTGAGATCTTCTTTAATTTCTTTCTTCAGAGACTTGAAGTTTTTTATCATAGAGATCTTTCACTTCCTTAGTTAGAGTAAAGCCAAGATATTTTATATTATTTGTGACTACTGAGAAGGGTGTTGTTACCATAATTTCTTTCTCAGCCTGTTTATTCTTTGTGTACAAAAAGGCCATTGACTTGTTTGAGTTAATTTTATATCCAGCTACTTCACTGAAGCTGTTTATCAAGTTTAGGAGTTCTCTGGTCGAATTTTTAGGGTCACTTATATATACTATCATATCATCTGCAAAAAGTGATATTTTGACTTCATCTTTCCCAATTTGTATCCCCTTGATGTCCTTTTGTTGTGGAATTGCTCTGGCTAGGATATCAAGTACAATGTTGAATAGGTATGGAGAGAGTGGACAGCCTTGTCTAGTCCCTGATTTTAGTATGATTGCTTCAAGCTTCTCACCATTTATTTGATGTTGGCTACTGGTTTGCTGTAGATTGTTTTTATCATGTTTAGGTATGGGCCTTGAATTCCTGATCTTTCCAAGACTTTTATCATGAATGGGTGTTGGATCTTCTCAAATGCTTTTTCCACATTAACCAGATGATCATGTAGTTTTTGTCTTTGAGTTTGTTTAGATAATATATTACGTTGATGGATTTCCATATATTAAACCATCCCTGCATCCCTGGAATAAAACCTACTTATCAGGATGGATGATTGCTTTAATGTGTTGTTGAATTTGGTTAGTGAGAATTTTATTGAGGATTTTTGCATCGATATTCATAAGGGAAATTGGTCTGAAATTCTCTATCTTTGTTGGCTATTTCTGTGGTTTAGGTGTCAGAGTAATTGTGGCTTCATAGAATGAGTTGTGTAGAGTTCCTACTACTTCTATTTTGTGGAATAGTTTGTGCAGAACTGGAATTAGATCTTCTTTGAAGGTCTGGTAGAACTCTGCACTAAACACATCTGGTCCTGGGATTTTTTTTGCCTGGGAGACTATTAATGGCTGTTTCTATTTCTTTAGGGGATATGGGACTGTTTAGATAGTTAACTTGATCCTGATTTAACTTTGGTAGCTGGTATCTATCTAGAAATGTGTCCATTTCGTCCACGTTTTCCAGTTTTGTTGAGTAGAGCCTTTTGTAGAAGAATCTGATAGTGTTTTGGATTTCTTCAAGATCTGTTGTTATGTCTCCCTTTTCATTTCTGATTTTGTTAATTAGGATGTTGTCCCTGTGCCCTCTAGTGTGTCTAGTTAAAGGTTTATCTATCTTGTTGATTTTCTCAAAGAAACAACTCCGAGTTTGGTTAATTCTTTGAATAGTTCTTCTTGTTTCCACTTGATTGATTTCACCCCTGAGTTTGATTATTTCCTGCCATCTACTCCTCTTTGGTGAATTTTCTTCCTTTTTTTCTCGAGCTTTTAGATGTCATGTCAAGATGCTAGTTCGAGCTCTCTCCAGTTTCTTTTTGGAGGCACTCAGAGCTATGAGTTTCCCTCTTAGAAATGCTTTCATTGTGTCCCATAGGTTTGGGTATGTTGTGGCTTCATTTTCATTAAACTCTAAAAAGTCTTTAATTTCTTTCTTTATTCCTTCCTTGACCAAGGTATCATGAGGAGAGTGTTGTTCAGTTTCCACGTGAATGTTGGCTTTCCATTATTTATGTTGTTATTGAAGATCAGCATTAGTCCATGGTGGTCTGAAAGGATGCATGGGACAATTCCAATATTTTTGTATCTGTTGAGGCCTGTTTTGTGACCAATTATATGGTCAATTTTGGAGAAGGTACCATGAGGTGCTGAGAAGAAGGTATATCCTTTTGTTTTAGGATAAAATGTTTTGTAGATATCTGTTAAGTCCATTTGTTTCATAACTTCTGTTAGTTTCACTGTGTCCCTGTTTAGTTTCTGTTTCCAAGATCTGTCCACTGATGAAAGTGGTGTGTTGAAGTCTCCCACTATTATTGTGTGAGGTGCAATGTGTGCTTTGAGCTTTACTAAAGTGTATTTAATGAATGTGGTTGCCCTTTCATTTGGGGCATAGATATTCAGAATTGAGAGTTCTTCTTGGAGGATTTTACCTTTGATGAGTATGAAGTGTGCCTCCTTGTCTTTTTTTGATAACTTTGGGTTGGAAGTCGATTTTATTCGATATCAGAATGGCTACTCCAGCTTGTTTCTTCAGACCATTTGCTTGGAAAATTGTTTTCCAGCCTTTCACTCTGAGGTAGTGTCTGTCTTTTTCCCTGAGATGGGTTTCCTGTAAGCAGCAGAATGTTGGGTCCTGTTTGTGTAGCCAGTCTGTTAGTCTATGTCTTTTTATTGGGGAGTTGAGTCCATTGATATTAAGAGATATTAAGGAAAAGTAATTGTTGCTTCCTGTTATTTTTGTTGTTAGAGTTGGCATTCTGTTCTTGTGGCTGTCTTCTTTTAGGTTTGTTGAGGGATTTCCTTCTTGCTTTTTCTAGGGCGTGGTTCCCGTCCTTGTATTGGTTTTTTTCTGTTATTATCCTTTGAAGGGCTGGATTCGTGGAAAGATAATGCGTAAATTTGTTTTTGTCATGGAATACTTTGGTTTCTCCATCTCTGCTAATTGAGAGTTTGGCTGGGTATAGTAGCCTGGGCTGGCATTTGTGTTCTCTTAGTGTCTGTATAACATCTGTCCAGGCTCTTCTGGCTTTCATAGTCTCTGGTGAAAAATCTGGTGTAATTCTGATAGGCTTGCCTTTATATGTTACTTGATTTTTTTCCCTCACTGCTTTTAGTATTCTATCTTTATTCAGTGCATTTGTTGTTCTGATTATTATGTGTCTGGAGGAATTTCTTTTCTGGTCCAGTCTATTTGGAGTTCTTTTTTTTGTTTTTTTTTTTTGTTTGTTTGTTTTGTTTTGTTTTTCCCCTGCACCCCAGCCCTCTCCACTGCACAGCTTATCATCTCCTTCAGAACTACAAATCTGAATGTCCAGGTGTCTGAATAGATAGCAAATTGGATATGAGTAGTGGCGGGTGGGTACACATGAGAAAGGAGCTATAAAAGATGATTCATTAACATAGGAAGGCCCCTAAAGCTAAAATATATTAAAGATGGGGATCACCTTTCCAAAACACAAATCCAGGCCCCTGGTTTGACTAAGGATTCATTGAAGAATTTCCTGTGCTAAGTAGATCCTAACATTCTGTCCTGTCTCGGCCCCTCGGAGTTGACTCATGTTCCTGCCCCCCATCCCCATGCAGGCTCAGCAGGGTACGTAATCTGTTTTTACTGATTCCCCAATAACCTTTTTTCCCTCTCCCCCTGCACCTGACCCTCTTTAAGTTCTAGGGCTCCTGTTCCCTTGGCCCAGCCCATATTTACTTCAAGAACCCCCCTGCTAGGTAATGAGACAATAAAAGCTAGCTTGGGCCAGAGTCAGAAAGTCCCTATGGTCTAGAGACCTTGAAATATAACAGAGGCCAGTACCTGACACTGGAAAGTCAGTGCTGGTCTCTAGCAAGTGGACACCTGGAAAAAGGAGACATTCTGAGAAGCCCTCTGTCTGGGCTGGGCATCGCTCATGATGGACACACTGAAAGAAGTAGAAAACCCGGATGTGGCCACTGTAGATCCCATGGCTTCTGCTGTCAGGTCTTCACAGGCAAGGAGGATAAAAAAGGCCAGGACCCAACAACCCAATAAAGAGAGTGGCCAGAGGGCCACTGAAAGACAGGACAGGGTAGACTTGCAGTCAACAATCCGTTAAACCCATCTGTACTGCATTCCCACTGGACAGCTCCCTTTTTAAAATATTTTTTTACTATAATATAATGATATTATTTCTCCTCTTCCCTTTCCTACTCCTAACTCTAAATTCATGACTCCCCTTTTTTTTAAACTATTGGTGTGTGTGTGTTTGTGTGTATGCACATGTGCATATATGTGTTCATGTGTGCTTATGTGTTCCTGAATGTAGAAATACAACCTTCCCAATCTGTATAATGTTAGTTGCATACGTTTTTAGGGCTGACCTCGTTGTATTAGATAATGAATGACTGTGTTGTTCCCTGAGGACCAGCACTTCTTTCACTCCCAGCATTCCTTAGTTCCCTGTAGCTTTTGTCTAGGGTTGAGACCTCACGAGCTTTCTCCCTCCACTGTACAGTTCTTTTTTTTTAATTTTTAATATTTTTATTACATATTTTCCTCAATTACATTTCCAATGCTATCCCAAAAGTCCCCCATAGCACCCCCCATTTCCCTACCCACCCATTCCCATTCTTTTGGCCCTGGCATTCCCCTATATTGGGGCATATAAAGTTTGCAAGTCCAATGGGACTCTCTTTCCATTGATGGCCGACTAGGCCACCTTTCAATACATATGCAGCTAGAGACAAGAGCTCCAGGGTACTGGTTAGTTCATCATGTTGTTCCAACTATAGGGTTGCAGATCCCTTTAGCTCCTTGGGTACTTTCTGTAGCTTCTCCATTGGGAGCCCTGTGATACATCCAATAGCTGACTGTGAGCATCCACTCCTGTGTTTGCTAGGCCCCTGCATAGTCTCACAAGAGACAGCTACATTTGGGTCCTTTCAGCAAAATCTTGCTAGTGTATGCAATGGTGTCCGCATTTAGAAGCTGATTATGGGATGGATCCCTGGATACGGCAGTCTCTAGATGGTCCATCCTTTCATCACAGCTCCAAACTTTGTCTCTGTAACTCCTTCCATGGGTGTTTTGTTCCCAATTCTAAGAAGGGGCACAGTGTCCACATTTTGATCTTCATTCTTCTTGAGTTTCATGCTTTTAGCAAATTGTATCTTATATCTTGGGTATCTTAAGTTTTGGGCTAATATCCACTTATCAGTGAATACATATTGTGTGAGTTCCTTTGTGATTGTGTTACCTCACTCAAGATGATGCCCTCCAGGTCCATCCATTTGGCTAGGAATTTCATAAATTCATTCTTTTTAATAGCTGAGTAGTACTCCATTGTGTAAATGTACCATAATTTCTGTATCCATTCCTCTGTTGAGGGACATCTGGGTTCTTTCCAGCTTCTGGCTATTATAAATAGGGCTGCTATGAACATAGTGGAGCATGTGTCCTTCTTACCGGTTAGGACATCTCCTGGATATATGCCCAGGAGAGGTATTGCTGGATCCTCCGGTAGTACTATGTCCAATTTTCTGAGGAACTGCCAGACTGATTTCCAGAGTGGTTGTACAAGCTTGCAATCCCACCAACAATGGAGGAGTGTTCCTCTTTCTCCAAATCCTTGCCAGCATCTGCTGTCACCTGAATTTATAATTTTAGCCATTCTGACTGGTGTGAGGTGAAATCTCAGGGTTGTTTTGATTTGCATTTCCCTGATGATTAAGGATGTTGAACATTTTTTCAGGTGCTTCTCTGCCATTCGGTATTCTTCAAGTGAGAATTCTTTGTTCAGTTCTGAGCCCCATATTTAATGGGGTTATTTGACTTTCTGGAGTCTGCCTTCTTGAGTTCTTTATATATATTGGACATTAGTCCCTTATCTGATTTAGGATAGGTAAAGATCCTTTCCCAATCTGTTGGTGGTTTTTTGTCTTATTGATGGTGTCTTTTGACTTGCAGAAGCTTTGCAGTTTCATGAGGTCCCACTTGTCAATTCTCGATCTTACAGCACAAGCCATTGCTGTTCTATTTAAGAATTTTTCCCCTGTGCCCATATATTCAAGGCTTTTCCCCACTTTCTCCTCTATGAGTTTCAGTGTCTCTGGTTTTATGTGAAGTTCCTTGATCCACTTAGACTTGACCTTAGTACAAGGAGATAGGAATGGATCGATTCTCATTCTTCTACATGATAACAACCAGTTGTGCCAGCACCATTTGTTGAAAATGCTGTCTTTCTTCCACTGGATGTTTTTAGCTCCCTTGTCAAAGATCAAGTGACCATAGGTGTGTGGGTTCATTTCTGGGTCTTCAATTCTATTCCCTTGGTCTATTTGTCTGTCACTATACCAGTACCACGAAGTTTTTATCACAATTGCTCTGTAGTAAAGCTTTAGGTCCAACATGGTGATTCCACCAGAGGTTCTTTTATCCTTGAGAAGAGTTTTTGCTATCCTAGGTTTTTTTTATTCCAGATGAATTTGCATATTGCACTTTCTAATTCGTTGAAGAATTGAGTTGGAATTTTGATGGGGATTGCATTGAATCTGTAGATTGCTTTTGGCAAGATAGCCATTTTTGCAATATTAATCCTGCCAATCCATGAGCATGGGAGATCTTTCCATCTTCTGAGATATTCTATAATTTCTTTCTTCAGAGACTTGAAGTTTTTATTATACAGATCTTTCACTTCCTTAGTTAGAGTCACGCCAAGATATTTTATATTATTTATGATTATTGAGAAGGGTGTTGTTTCCCTAATTTCTTACTCGGCCTGTTTATTCTTTGTGTAGAGAAAGGCAATTGATTTGTTTGACTTAATTTTATATCCAGCTACTTCACCGAAGCTGTTTATCAGGTTTAGGAGTTCTCTGGTGAAATTTTTACAGTCACTTATATATACTATCATATCATCTGCAAAAAGTGATATTTTGACTTCATCTTTTCCAATTTGTATCCCTTTGATCTCCTTTTGTTGTCGAATTGCTCTGGCTAGGACTTCAAGTATTATGTTGAATAGGTAGGGAGAAAGTGGACAGCCTTGTCTAGTCCCTGATTTTAGAGAAATTGCTTCCAGCTTCTCACCATTTACTTTGATGTTGGCTACTGGTTTGCTGTAGATTGCTTTTATCATGTTTAGGTATGGGCCTTGAATTCCTGATCTTTCCAAGACTTTTATCATGAATGGGTGTTGGATCTTGTCAAATGCTTTTTCCGCATCTAACGAGATGACCATGTGGTTTTTGTCTTTGAGTTTGTTTATATACTGGATTACTTTGATGGATTTCTGTATATTGAACCATCCCTACATCCCTGGGATGAAACCTACTTGGTCAGGATGGATGATTGTTTTGATGTGTTCTTGGATCGGTTAGCAAGAACTTTATTGAGGATTTTTGCATCAATATTCATAAGGGATATTGGTCTGAAGTTTTCTATCTTTGTTGGGTCTTTTTGTGGTTTAGGTATCAGAGTAATTGTGGCTTCATAGAATGAGTTGGGTAGAGTACCTTCTGTTTCTATTTTGTGGAATAGTTTGTGAAGAACTGGGATTAGATCTTCTTTGAAGGTCTGATAGAACTCTGCACTAAACCCATCTGGTCCTGGGCTTTTTTTGGTTGGGAGACTATTAATGACTGCTTCTATTTCTTTGGGGGATATAGGGCTGTTTAGATCATTAACCTGATCTTGATTCAACTTTGGTACCTGGTATCTGTCTAGGAACTTCTCCATTTCATCCAGGTTCTCCAGTTTTGTTGAGTATAGCCTTTGGTAGAAGGATCTGATGGTGTTTTGGATGTCTTCAGGATCTGTTGTTATGTCTCCTTTTTCATTTCTTATTTTGTTAATTAGGATGCTTTCCCTGTGCCCTCTAGTGAGTCTGTCTAAGGGTTTATCTATCTTGTCGATTTTCTCAAAGAACCATCTCCTTGATTGGTTGATTCTTTGAATAGTTCTTCTTGTTTCCACTTGGTTAATTTTGCCCAGGAGTTTGATTATTTCCTGCCGTCTACTCCTCTTGGGTGAGTTTGCTTCCTTTTGTTCTAGTGCTTTTAGGTGTGTTGTCAAGTTGCTGATGTGTGCTCTCTCTAGTTTCTTTTTGGAGGCACTCAGAGCTATGAGTTTTCCTCTTAGAAATGCTTTCATATCGTCCCATAAGTTTGGGTATGTTGTGGCTTCATTTTCATTGAACTCTAAAAAGTCCTTAATTTCTTTCTTTATTCCTTCCTTGACCAAGGTATCATTGAGAAGAGTGTTGTTCAGTTTCCACGTGAAGGTTGGCTTTCTATTATTTATTTTGTTATTGAAGATCAGCCTTAGTCCATGGTGATCTGATAGGATGCATGGGACAATTTCAATATTATTGTATCTGTTGAGGCCTGTTTTGTGACCAATTATGTGGTCAATTTTGGAGAAGGTACCATGAGGTGCTGAGAAGAAGGTATATCCTTTTGTTTTAGGATAGAATGTTCTGTAGATATCTGCCAGATCCATTTGATTCATAATTTCTCTTAGTTTCACTGTGTCCCTGTTTAGTTTCTGTTTCCATGATCTGTCCATTGGTGAAAGTGGTGTGTTGAAGTCTCCCACTATTATTGTATGAGGTGCAATGTGTGCTTTGAGATTTACTAAAGTTTCTTTAATGAATGTGGCTGCCTTTGTATTTGGAGCATAGATATTTAGGATTGATAGTTCCTCTTGGAGGATTTTACCTTTGATGAGTATGAAGTGCCCCTCCCTGTCTTTTTTGATGACTTTGGGTTGGAAGTCAATCTTATCAGATATTAGAATGGCTACTCCAGCTTGTTTCTTCATACCATTTGCTTGGAAAATTGTTTTCCAGACTTTCATTCTGAGGTAGTGTCTATCTTTTTCTCTGAGATGAGTTTCCTGTAAGCAGCAAAATGTTGGGTCTTGTTTGTGTAGCCAGTTTGTTAGTCTATGTCTTTTTATCGGGGAGTTGAGTCCATTGATATTAAGAGATATTAAGGAAAAGTAATTGTAGTTTCCTGTTATTTTTGTTGTTAAAGTTGGCATTCTGTTCTTGTGGCTGTCTTCTTTTAGGTTTGTTGAAGGATTACCTTCTTGTTGTTTCTAGGGCGTGGTTCCTGTCCTTGTATTGGTTTTTTCCTGTTATCCTTTGAAGGGCTGGTTTCGTGGAGAGATAATGCGTGAATTTGGTTTTGTTGTGGAATACTTTGGTTTCTCCATCTATGTTAATTGAGAGTTTGCCTGGGTATAGTAGCCTGGGCTGGAATTTGTGTTCTTTTAGTGTCTGTATAACATCTGTCCAGGATCTTCTGGCTTTCATAGTCTCTGGTGAAAAATCTGGTGTAATTCTGATAGGCTTGCCTTTATATGTTACTTGGCCTTTTTCTCTTACTGCTTTTAGTATTCTATCTTTATTTAGTGCATTTGTTGTTCTGATTATTATGTGTCGGGAGGTATTTCTTTTCTGGTCCAGTCTATTTGGAGTTCTGTAGGCTTCTTGTATGTTCATGGGCATCTCTTTCTTTAGGTTTGGGAAGTTTTCTTCTATAATTTTGTTGAAGATGTTTGCTGGTCCTTTGAGTTGAAAATAATCATTCTCATCCACTCCTATTATCTGTATGTTTGGTCTTCTCATTGTGTTCTGGATTTCCTGCATGTTTTGAGTTAGGATCTTTTTGCATTTTGCATTTTCTTTGATTGTTGTGCCGATGTTCTCTATGGAATCTTCTGCACCTGAGATTCTCTCTTCCATCTCTTGTATTCTGTTTCTGATGCTTGCATCTATGGTTCCAGATTTCTTTCCTAGGGTTTCTATCTCCAGGGTTGCCTCATTTTCGGTTTTCTTTATTGTGTCTACTTCCCTTTTTAGGTCTAGTATGGTTTTGTTCATTTCTATCACCTGTTTGGATGTGTTTTTTTTGTTTGTTTGTTTGTTTTTCTTTAAGGACTTCTACCTGTTTGGTTGTGTTTTCCTGTTTTTCTTTAAGGACTTGTAACTCTTTAGCAGTGTTCTCCTGAATTTCTTTAAGTGAGTTATTAAAGTCCTTCTTGATGTCCTCTATCATCATCATGAGATATGCTTTTAAATCTGGGTCTACCTTTTCAGGTGTGTTGGGGTGCCCTGGACTGGGCGAAGTGGAAGTGCTGGGTTCTGATGATGGTGAGTGGTCTTGGTTTCTGTTAGTAAGATTCTTACGTTTGCCTTTTGCCATCTGGTAATCTCTGGAGTTAGTTCTTATAGTTGTCTTTGTTTAGAGATTGTTCCTCTGGTGATTCTGTTACCCTCTATCAGCAGACCTGGGAGACTAGCTCTCTCCTCTGAGTTTCAGTGATCAGAGCAGGCTCTGCTGGCAAGCTCACCTCTTACAGGGAAGGTGCACAGTTATCTGGCCTTTGGACCTCCTCTTGGCTGAAGATGAAGGGCCAAAATAGGACCTTTCCCAGAAGCTCTGTTGCTTTGGACTGTCCCAGAAGCTGTTAATTTCAGTAGTCCACACTCTTACCTGTGCAGACTACTTTCTGCAGAGTCCCGGAACCAAAATGGCTCCCAAGGATCCTGTGGCTAGGGCCTCCATGGCCGGGAAGACCCCTGTCCTCTGGCCGGGAGGGTGGCCGGAAGTCTGGATCCCGAAAATGGTGCCGCCTCAGAAGCTCTTGGCTCTTGCCTGTCCCAGAAGCTGTTAGCTTCTGTGGTCCACACTCTCGCTTGTGCAGACAACTTTCTGCAGAGTCCCGAAGCCGGTAATGAGACTTATATCTGAAGCTCAGCTATTTTCCTAAAAAGTACTCTTCATAGGAAGGACAAATTATTATTTTTTTTGTTGTTTTTTGTTTCGTTTTGTTTTTCTAGACAGGGTTTCTCTGTATAGCCCTGGCTGTCCTGGAACTCACTTTGTAGACCAGGCTGGCCTCAAACTCAGAAATCCGCCTGCCTCTGCCTCCCGAGTGCTGGGATTAAAGGAGGGATTACTATAAGAAAACGGGTCCTTTTTTATAACCAGTCTTTTAGTCCATATTATTTTTTCTACGTCTTTTCTTTGGGGAATTGAGTCCATTGATATTAAGAGATTTTAAGGAAAAACGATTGTTGCTTCCTGTTATTTTTATTCTTAGAGTTAAAATTCTGTTCTCGTGGTTATCTTCTTTTAGGGTTGGTGAAAGATTACTTTCTTGCTTTTAGGTTTGTTGAAAGATTATTTTCTTGCTTTTTCTAGGGTGTAATTTTCCTCCTTGTGCTGGAGTTTCCCCTTTATTATCCTTTGAAGGGCTGGATTTGTGGAAAGATATTGTGTAGATTTGGTTTTGGCATGGTATACGTTGGTTTCTCCATCTATGATAATTGAGAATTTTGCTGGGTATAGTAGCCTGAGCTGACATTTGTGGTTTCTTAGGGTTTCTATGATACCTGCCCAGAATCTTCTGACTTTCATAGAGTCTGGTGAGAAGTCTGGTGTGATTCTTATAGGTCTTCCTTTATATGTTACTTGACCTTTTTCCCTTACTGCTTTTAATATTCTTTCTTTGTTTTGTGCATTTGGTGTTTTTATTATTATATAACTGGAGGAATTTCTTTTCTTGTCCAAACTATTTGGAGTTTTGTAGACTTCTTGTATGCACAAGGGCATCTCTTTCTTTAGGTTGGGGAAGTTTTCTTCTATAATTTTGTTGAAGATATTAACTGGCCTTTTAAGTTGGAAATCTTCCTTCTTCTCTGTACCTGTTATCCTTAGGTTTAATCTTCTCATTGTTTCTGGGATTTCCTGGATGCTTTGGGTTAGGATCTTTTTGCATTTCACATTTTCATTGATTGTTGTGTCTATGTTTTCTGTTATCATCTGCACCTGAGTTTCTCTCTAATATCTCTGTATTCTGTTGGAGATTCTTACATCTATGGCTTCTGACTTCTTTCCCAGGTTTTCTATCACCAGATTTGTCTCCCTTTGTGATTTCTTTATTGTTTCTACTTCCATTTTTGGATACTGAATGATTTTGTTCATTTCCTTCCCCTGTTTGAGTGTATTTTCCTATAATTCCTTAAGAGATTTTTGTGTTTCCTCTTTAGAGGCTTCTACCTGTTTACTTGTGTTCTCCTGTATTTTTCTAAGGAATTTTTGTGTTTCCTCTTTAAGCACTTCTACCTGTTTATCTGTGTTCTCCTGTATTTCTTTAAGGGAGTTATTTATGTCCTTCTTAAAGTTCTCTATCATGCAATGGTGGGAGAATTGGGTTCTGAGGAAGCCAAGTAACCTTGGTTTGTGTTGATTCTGTTTTTATGCTTGCCTCCTACCATCTGATTATCTCAAGTGCTCCCTGCCCTTGCTATCTGATTGGAGCTTATCCATTCTGTAATCCCAGTTGAGTCAGAACTCCACAGACTCCATCTTTCTCTGTGATCCTGTGATCCTGAGATTCTTGGTGTGTCAGAGTTCCTGGGAGTCAAGCTTCCTCTGAGACCATGAGATCCTTGTGTGAGCAACCTCCTGGGATCCTGGGATCCTGGGATCCTAGGATCCTAAGATCCTGGATGTGTTAGAGCACCTGTAAGTGGTATCTACTCTGGGGACTGTGGGATTGTCCACTGAGAACCCAACCAAAGTACACCAGTGCCTACTGGAAGGAACCTGAGCCACTGGTCAGATGGGGTTCCTGTATCCCTGGCTCCTGGTAGTCCCAGTCACTACCATTGCTTTTGGAACAGATGTGTTCTACTCACCAGTGATCCATGCAAAATAAAAGTTTTAAAAGATGTATTTTATTTTATTTATGTGTGTATATATATGTGCTGTGTCATGTATATGATATATATGAGTGCCTGCAGAGACCACAAGAGGGTGTTAGATCCCTTGGAACTGGAGTTTAAGGCTGTTGTGAGCCAAATGGTGTGGGTGCTCTTCAACTATATTCTGGTTCTCTAGAAAAACAACAAGTGCCACCACACTCTCTGAAACATCTCTCTACCATTGGAGATTTCTTTAAGGAACATTTTGAAAGATAGAAAAGACACTAAAACCAAAACTATTCAAATGTATTATATCATTGTTCAATTTAACAATCTAAACACAATAACCAGTTTTATAACAAACTTTAAAAATGCATTAAGAAGACTTATTTTGTCTTCCATGTCACAGATGAAATAAGGAATCAATGTGTTTGGTTCAACTGGTACCATTTTATAATATGCTAATTCAATTTTATTTTAATTGGATTTTACATCATACTTTTAAGCTGCAGACAATTGACCTTATAATCCTTATGAAAAGGTCTCTGATTCTATTTTAACTACATTATTCTTGGATAAAATTAATATTCTCTTTTGTGTAAAGTTCTGATTTACAGTTGGCACAATCTGAATTTGAGATTTCTTTCACTAATTTTCTTCATTACAAATTATACTTCTGTGTTTGAATTTTAATTTACTAGATGAATCATATAGTTCAATTATTAAAGTAGCCAAAAAAATGAAGAAACATGCTTCAATGTTTTTAACTACTTTACAGTTTTGTGACTTACACAATGGCTGAAATATTTTTATATATAACGAGTAGAGTTTTGTGAACAATGTTAGTACACAGTGTTCCCACAGAAGATCAGTGTAGCTAAACACAGTCTTTGGTTTTTATTTTCATTACTAGAAAAAGAAAGACAATAAAAAGAAAAAAAGCCAGGTGTGGTGGCACACACCTTTAATCCCAGCACTTTGGAGGCAGAGGCAGGCAAATTTCTGAGTTTGAGGCCAGCCTGGTCCACAAAGTGAGTTCTAGGACAGTCAGGGCTATACAGAGAAACCCTGTCTTAAAAAAAAAAATACAAAAAGAAAAAAGACAAAAAGAAAAAAGAAAGAAAAATAAAGTGTAGAGTATGAAGAGAAAGGAAGAGGGAAAGAGAGAAAGATACTACCACTTGATCAATAGTGGTGATTAAATTAATTTCTTGACACAACTACACATCTCTTCACTGAAGTAAGTATGGAAAAGGGTGTTCTGCTTCTACTTCAATCGATCTTACTTTCATTCAATGACTTAATTTGTGTTTATTGAGTTTGTACCAGTTAAGTACCATTCAAGGCTTCAGTAATAAATGCATAAAAGAGCAATTTATCCTTTTGTATACAGAAACATTTCACCAAAGCACAAGCAGCCTTAGCAATGGGAAACCCATGGTATGTCTCCCAACTTTTTTTGGTGTAGTATCTGTGGCAAAGAGGCTGCAACACTTCCAATCTGTCTGATATCCATTTTTTACTCCTCCCATTGTTTTTTCTTCTTGGTCCAAAATGCTCATTTACCACTGATTCTCATGCATCCTTTTGATGGACTTTTAAATTAACCTATGGGTAAAGCACTCCCTGAGAAGACACAGGAACAGAGGCAGTACTTGAAGAATTATAGATACTCATGAATGTAAGTGGAATAACATATGAAGAGTAACACTGTTGGGAACATGGACAGTGACCCACAGTCATACTTTAAGCGGAGCTTGGGTAATCCTGAGATAGATGGGGAGGATGCATTTATAAGAGCCAAATGGGTCAAAAACACCACAAGAGCATACAGCACAGAATCTACTAACTAAGACTCATAGGATCTCACAGAAATTGAAGAAACAACCAGGGAATCTGATTGCATCTGACTGAGGTCTTCTGGTATATGTTATGGTTGTAAAGCTAGGTGCTCTTGGGAAAGTCCTAACAATGGAAATAGGAACTTTTTCCTGGATCTTGCCTGGTTTGGGAATTGTTTTTTTTCTCTTACTGGGTTGCCTCATATAAGCTTGGTATGAGTATACATGCCTAGTATTATTGCAACTTATTATGCCATGTTTTGTTGATATCTCTGGGAGGCCTGGATTTTTTTTTAATGAAGGCAAATGGAAGAGGAATGGGTCTGGGAGAGACAGGTGGGAGGCAGAGTTGGAGGAGAAGGATGTGATATGTAAGATATGAATGAATAAAGAAATAAGTAAGTAAATAAATAAATATAATATTTTAAAGGGAATTAAAAGCTACCAGCATCAGAGAATATGTTAGCATCAAAAAGTGTTTCATAAGTATGAAATGTGGTTGGCAAGGTGACCCAGTGAAGAAGGGTTTGTTGAGCAAGAATGGACTAGAGTTTGGGATTGAGCACCTACTCTCAAGTTCTGTAGGGCACAGATGGGCAGATATTGAGGGCTGGCTGACCTGCTGATATAGGTAAAACTTTGAGTTCAATAGCCACTGAAAAACTATATATCAAAAATTAAGTGGAGTGTAATTAACATAAGTGCCCTGATAATAGCCTCTGGCTGATGCCCTTGACAATATGGATGAATACTGCCATTCACATGCATAAGAAAGACACATATACATGAAAGACGAAATGTAAAATGTGAAGAGTAGTTAGGTCTGAAAGGGTAACTTTTGTTTTGGATAATAGATAATGAAAAAATGAACTAACTTACAAAAGTAATTAATTTAACCAATGTAGTCTATCAGGATTCCCAATTCCAGAAGAAACAGAGAAACATGGTGCATGTTTTGGGGTTTTTTTTTTTTGTTGTTGTTGTTTTGGGTTTTTTTGTTTTTGTTCTTTTTATTTCTCAGGTAAATCTGGTAGCAAATTCCAGACTAGTTTTCAAAAATCTATTTTACAGTATCTTGGCAAAATTAGAAACAATACTGGATCAAACATGTCCCACTCAGGGACTTAGCGCACAAGTCAGTGACTCCACTTTTAAACATCAATTGTTTCTACTTCAATGATTTTCATTGACTTTTACTTCTGCTTTATATTATTATTAGTGCCTACCATCAACTTTATAACAGTATACTCTACTTACTCTAGATATGCATTAATTTAAATATTCAGAATAATTTAAGTATTGGTTAAGTGACATGAATTACCTTTTTGGCTTATCATACAAAGAAACCTTAAAAAAAAAAAAAAAAAAACAAGGAGGTTAGGAGAGAAAAGTCTTATCTGAATAGGTAACACTAACACATATTATTTCCAAATGATGTATAATGGAGTGATAATATATAAAAAATAAATTTGAATCAAATATATCAGAATATGTTTTTTGGACATAAGTTAAAGCTGTGTTTGTTTGTTTGTTTCTGTGTGTTGCATCACTTTTTAGAGACCAAGCAGTTATATTTCAAAATTATGAGGAGATGGTTTCTTCCTACCCATTATATTAGTCAATATACTCAATAAATATTTACTAAATTAATAAACATCTCAAATGAAAGCTGTGGTCTCAAGACCAAGGCTGTCAGAATTCATTCCTGTCTTGTCTGTTTCACCATGGTACCATTTCTGTCTCCAGTAGCAAACTGTTGTACAGCATACATTGTAGAAAAAAAAACTAATGTTTGATTCCTGGAAAAGAGTCCATTACTGGGAATCCCTTTTTCCAAAATCTTCTCTAGAGCAAATCAAGTTTAAAAATGAATTACCTATTATCAGAAAAATTCAATAAGCTTTACTGCATGCTGGCAGTTCCAGTTACTGTACACAGCGTTGGGAATACTAAGATGCTAAGAATCAAGTGCCTACTTTGCAGATTTTTTTCACTGTGTATTGAAATAATCTGAGGCTGCCTGGTTTACAGAGCAGGCACTTGATTCTTACAATCTGTAAGCTATAAACTCTGGCACAAAGGGGGTGCTATGCAGACATACATAAGATGATTATCCCTTGCTGGGTATGTGAGCATGACTTTAATGAAAAAGTCAGTCAGAGCTAAAGCATAGCCAACAATAGGTGGAACTAACAAGAGCATGGGAGTAGAAGTAACCACAATGGTCTATCTATATAAAATGGCAAAATGATATGTGAGGAACATATCATTTTGGTGGACATTGGTGATTGGTAGATGTGAGACTGAAGGTACAAAAGTTACATGTCATAAAGGCATTTGAACTCCTGGCCGAGGGTTGTACTTAACAAGGTCTCAATTCGTTTGGCATTTGTATAAACAGTTGAAAGGTTAAATATAACCACAGTGGGAATTCATACAACAAAGAATTGTCAGAAAAGTGAGGGAAATAACATGTTATATATCTACTGTGTGGCTGCCACTTCACATTTATTGATAAGCTCCATATAATTAATAGTTCCAACATTTAGAAAATGTCATGAATTAGTGGCATTAAAATTATATTACACAAGTGCATATACACCACAGGAGTCTATTGAGTTTGGAATTATCGGTGCATATTCTGCTATTGAAATGACTTTGAATACTGTACTAACCTGATATAGAAATCTGGGTAAGAGCATCATGTATCAATGTCATTATATACAGAGAAGTGAAATGGAAATTTCTGGCTGTGTCATATGATGCAGACTCATATGATGTTTTGCTGAAACATATGGGGAGAGGACACATGATATTTGTAGAGAATATAAGTAGGACTCAAGAGACAATGACAATGTGTTTGTGCAGTTAGCCAGGCAATACTTCATTGGTCTCACATCCTTGCTGATCTTCACTTCACTGAGAGAGGAAAAGCAGCTAACTTCTGATTTTAGCCCCTTTTTCCTTTCTGCTGACTTGTATCAATTAGGCAGAGGCCTGGCTGTTTCTTCTGGATTGTGTAGATGCCGATGATTCACATTTGATGAAATTTGAACTGGACTGCTGGTATCTTGACAAAAGAGATTGGAATCACCCCAAAGAACTACTTCTAAATAGTTCACATCTCCATATCCTTACCCTCTTTTCTTCCCACCCTTGAGAATCCTTATTAAAGTAGGTTTTGAAAAATCTAAGTCTCCTGAGAAGTATTATGATTCCACATAATAAATTGGCTTACTTATAGATTAAATAAAATAATATTTTAAAACATACCTAGCAGATGGTGATTAATTTCTGAAAACACTGTACAACAATGAAATTCCAAGGAAGCTCAAACTTAGGTGAATTCATTTCATTTGAATAGTCAGAGAGATCTATAGACAAAAAGTGGAAATTGAGGCAATGGCTAAGAGATGAATGAAATTTTGATTAGTGGGGAGAAAAGGAGTGTGTGTCTTAAGTGAATATATTGGCACAGATAGAGATGTAGTGTTTGAAAGTGCACCAATTGACAAATCTACACATTTCTTCTAAGTTTAGGTAATTCTGCTGAAAACACATGCACATGGAATAAATTAGAAATGAAAAAATTAACAACATATTTTTCCACTGTGAAATTTATTGTACTGTTATCTTCAAGTTGTCCACAGGTAAGTATGTAGTTTGATCATACAAAATGTCATAATTAAACTACATGTAATTCTAAATCTGTTTCTGATGCAGGAAATATTTTAAAGAATGAACCTGCCAACTTTCTGTTCTGCTGCTTCTCTCAACCCACCAACTCTCCTGCCCTGTCAGAGAGTTGCTCTTCTGGCTACATCACAATAGGAAAAGAATCACTGCAGTTGGCAAGTGCTAAATTAAGAATGGAAACACAAAATAACTAATATGTACATTCATATATAGTGTGTATATCTATATAAGCACATATGAAGCTAAAATATAGAACAGTTCTTAAATTAATTACTCAGAAATAAATAAATAAGCAATATTGAAAATCATAACAAAAATTATAAAATATGTGTAACATTTGATAAATATTTACCATTCAAGAGAAATAGCTGTATGTTATTCAACTAAAATTATTTTATAAGAAGAAATCAACTGACTTCATAACTATTAAACTGTGCTCCAAAGAATTCCTCTTTATTGGTGACTTTGAAGATAAAGCTGAAGTTATGTATGTAGATATCTCACTGAAAGGGTCTAGGTGCTACAGAGGCTAAAACACCTGATATATGTAATCCTAGGCTATCTGCCTCCCACTCTTAGTGTGACTCACAAAGTCATATACACTCAATTACAAAGAAAAAATTAAATAAAATCAATGTCATGAGAAGGAATTTCAAACTTGCAAAACAATAAATGTCTACTACTATAATTCACTTAAGAAATGCAAAGACCCTTTCTACTTTTCAGGACCATCCTGTTTCTCTCCAAAAACAAAAACCTATGAAGAAAATACCTAATAAAAATTTTTTAAATAATTAAAAAAAAGAAAACAAAAACAAAAACCATAACAGCCTTTTGGAGGAGTAAAATCAAGACAAAATGTTAAAATGCTGAATTCTGTTTGCATTAGACATAGTAAAGATATATTCTTGTTATTTTATTGTATATTTAACTAGAACTTGTAAAAGAAAATATTGGTATAGCTGTGGACTTAGTAAAATCTGTGCATGTTTGAAAAATAGCAGCAGAAAGGTGTGATTTTCTTCTTGAATTTGAAACTCGCTGTTGGTAAGTCTAGCAGTGTTCAGCCTGGGAGTAACTGATTAGAAAACACTATTTAAAATTCTCAGTCTAGCCCTGAACATAGTGTTAATCTAGACTGTAACTTCCTAAAATTTTCACACATTCCAGATTCATAAAAGTTATCATTTGTAAAGATTTTCTTTAATACCTTGTGTTCCATCCAATGTTGCTGTGAGTGTCCACTTATGTATTTCTCAGGCACTGACAGAGCCTCTGAAGAGACAGCTTTATCAGTCTCCTGTCAGTAAGATCTTGTTGGCATCAGCAAAAGTGTCTGGGTTTAGTGGTTGTTCATGGGATGGATCCCCAGGCGGGGCAGTCTCTGGATGGTCATTCCTTCAGTCTCTACTCTGAACTTTGTCTCTAATTCCTTCTATGGGTATTTTGTACCCCCTTCAAAGAAGGATTGAAGTATCCACACTTTGGTCTTCCTTCTTCTTGAGTTTCATGTGATTTGCAAATTGTATCTTGGGTATTCTGAGCTTCTGGGCTAATATCAATTTATCAGTGAGTGCATATTATATATGTTCTTTTGTGATTGGGTTACCTCACTTAGGATGAGATTCTCCATATCCATCCATTTGTCTAAGAATTTCATAAATTCATTGTTTTTAATTGCTGAGTAGTATGCCATTGTGTAAATGTACCACATTTTCTGTATCCATTCCTCTGTAGAGGGGCATCTGGTTTCTTTTCAGCTTCTATTATTAATAAGACTGTTATAAACATAATGGAGCATGTGTCCTTATTAAAAGTTGGAGCATCTTCTGGGTACATGCCCAAGAGTGGTATTGCTGGATCTTCCAGTAGTTCTATGTCCAAGTTTCTGAGGAAACAACAAACCAATTTCCAAAGTGGTTGTTCCAGCTTGCAATTCCACCAGCAATGGAGGAGTGTTTCTCGTTCTCCACATCCTATCCAGTGTCTGCTGTCCTATGAGTTTTTGATCTTAGCCATTCTGACTGGTGTGAGGTGGAATCTCAGGGCTGTTTTGATTAGAATTTTCCATATGATTGAGGATAATGAACATTTTTTTAGGTGCTTCTCAGCTATTTGGGATTCCTCAGTTGAGAATTCTTTGGTTAGATATTTAACCGTTTTTAATAGGGTAATTTGGTTTTCTGGAGTCTAAATTTGTGAGCTCTTTGTATATATTGGATTTTTGCCCCTTATTGGATTTAGGATTGCTAAGGATCTTTTCCCAATCTGTTGGGTTCCTTTTTGTCTTATTGACAGTGTCTTTTTCCTTACAGAAGCTTTGAAATTTTATGAGGTCCCATTTGTTAATTCTTGATCTTACATCATAAGTTATTGGTGTTCTTTTCAGGAATTTTCCCCTGTGCCAATATTTTCAGAGCTGTTCCCCACTTTCTCCTCTATAAGTTTCAATGTCTCTGGTTTCATGTGCAGATCCTTGATCCACTTGGACTTGTGCTTTGTACAAGGAGATAAGAATGGATCAATTCCCATTCTTCTACATCATAACTGCTAGTTGAGCCAGCACCATTTGTTGAAAATGCTGTCTTTTTTGACTGGATGGTTTTAGCTCCTTTGTTAAAGATCAAGGGACCATAAGTGTATGGCTTCATTTCTGGGTCTTTAATTCTATTCCATTCATTTACCTGTCTGTCACTGTACTACTACCATGCAGTTTTTATCACAATTGTTCTGTAGTACAGCTTGAAGTCAGGGATGGTGATTCCACCAGAAGTAGTTTTATCATTGAGAAGAATTTTTGCTATCCTAGGTTTTTCGTTATTCCAGATGAATTTGCAAATTGCCCTTTCTAACTCTGTGAAGAATTGAGTTAGAATTTTGATGGGAACTGCAATGAATCTGTAGATTGCTTTTGGTCAGATGGCCATTTTTACTGTATTAATCTGGCCAATCCATGAACATGGGAGATCTTTCCATCTTCTGAGATCTCCTATTTCTTTCTATAGAAACTTGAAGTTCTTATTATACAGTTCCTTCAAACTTGCTTAGTTAGGGTCACAGCAAGCTATTTTATATTGTTTGTGATTATTGTGAATTTCTTTCTCAGCTTGTTTATCCTTTGTGTAGAGAAAAGTCACTGATTTGAGTTAATTTTATATCCAGCCACTTAGCTGAAGTTTATCAGGTGTAGGAATTCTCTGGTGGAATTTTTGTGGTCAATTATGTATACTATCATATCATCTGCAAATAGTGATATTTTGGCTTCTTCCTTTCCAATTTTTATCCCTTTGATCTCCTTTTGTTGTGTAATTGCTCTGGCTAGGACCTCAAGGACTATATTGAATAGGTAAGGAAAAAGAGGACAGCCTTGTCTAATCCCTGATTTTAGTGGGATTGTTTTGTGTGTCTCTCCATTTAGTTTGATGGAGGCCCAAGCACTGGTTTGCTATATATTGCTTTTACTATGTTTATGTAAGGGCCTTGAATTTCTGATCTTTCCAGGACTTTTATCATGAATGGGTGTTGGATTTTGTCAAATGTTTCTCAGTATATAATGAGAAGATCATGTGGTCTTTTTCCTTTGAGTTTGTTTATATAGTGGGTTACATTGAATGATTTCTGTATGTTGAACCATCCCTGCATCCCTGGGATGAAGCTTACTTGATCATGACTTAGTCAGGGTTTCTATTCCTGCACAAACATCATGACCAAGAAGCAAGTTGGGGAGGAAAGGGTTTATTTGGCTTACACTTCCATACTGCTGTTCATCACCAAAGGAAGTCAGGACTGGAACTCAAGCAGGTCAGAAAGCAGGAGCTGATGCAGAGGCCATGGAGGGATGTTCTTTACTGGCTTGCCTCCCCTGGCTTGCTCAGCCTGCTTTCTTATAGAACCAAGACTACCAGCCCAGAGATGGCACCACCCACAAGGGGCATTTCCCCCTTGATCACTAATTGAGAAAATGCCTTACAGTTGGATCTCATGGAGGCATTTCCTCAACTGAAGCTCCTTTCTCTGTGATAACTCCAGATGTGTCAAGTTGACACAAAACTAGCCAGTACAGATGTGTTCTTGGATTCAGTTTACACGAATTTTATTGAGTATTTTTGCATTAGTAATCATAAGGGAAATTGGTCTGAAGTTCTCTTTCATTGATGGGTCTTTGTGTGGATTAGGTATTAGAGCAATGGTGGCTTTATAGAACTACTTGGGTTTAGTACCTTCTGTTTCTCTTTTGTGGAATAGTTTGAGGAGTATTAGTATTAGGTCTTCTTTGAAGGTCTCATAGAACTCTGCACTAAACCGATTTGCTCCTGGAATTATTTTTTTTTGGTTGAGAGATTATTTATGATTATTTTTTTTATTTCTTAAAGTGACAGGCGACTGTTTGATTGCTAATCTGATCCTGATTTGACTTTGGTACTTGGTATCTGTCTAAAAAATTGACCTTTTCACCCTGGTTTTCCTGTTTTGTTGAGTATATGCTTTTGATGTAGGATCTGATGATGTTTTGAATTTCCTCAGATTCTCTTATTATTTCTTGCTTTTGATTTACGATTTTTTTTAATTATGATACTTTCCCTGACACCTCTTTTTAGTCTGGCTAAGGTATTATCTATTTTGTTGATTTTCTCAAAGAACCAGCTCCTGGTTTGGTTGATTCTTTGTATAATTCTTTTTGTTTCCACTTGGTTGATTTCAGTCCTGAGTTTGATCATTTCCTGCAGTCTACTCTTTTGGGGTGAATTTGCTTCTTTTTGTTCTAGAGCTTTCAGGTGTGCTGCTAGTGTGTGCTCTCTTCAGTTTCTTTTTAGAGGCACTCAGAGCTATTACTTTTCCTCTTAGGGCAGCTCTCATTATGTCCCATAAGTTCGGGTATATTGTGGCTTCATTTTCATTAAACTCTAAAAGTCATTTAATTCTTTATTTTTTCCTTGACTAAGTTATCATTGAATAGAATGTTCTTTACCTTCTACTTATATGTGGACTTTCTATTATTTATGTTGTTATTGAAGATCAGCCTTACTCCATGGTGTTCTGATAGGATGCATGGGACTATTTCAATATTTTTGTATCTGTTGAGGCCTGTTTTGTGCCCAATCATATGCTCAATTTTGATACCGTAGGGTTCTAAGAAGAAGGTATATCCTTTTGTTTTAAGATAAAATAGTCTATAGTTATTTGTTAAATCCTTTTGTTTCATAACTTCTTTTTGTTTCACTGTATCTCTGTTTAGTTTCTGTTTTCAGGATCTGTCCATTGATGAGAGTGAGGTGTTGAAGTCTCCCACTATTATTGTGTGCAGTGTGCTCTGTGCTTTGAGCTTTACTAAAGTTTCTTTTATGAATGTGGATGCCCTTGCATTTGGAGCATATATTTTCAGAATTGAGAGTTCATCTTGGTAGATTTTACCTTTGATGAGTATGAAGTGACCCTCCTTGTCTTTGTTGATAACTTTAGGTTGAAAATCGATTTTATTCAACATTAGATTGGCTACTCCAGCTTTTTTTCTTGGGAAAATTTGCTTAGAAAGTTGTTTTCCAGGCTTTTACTCTGAGGCAGTTTCTGTCCTTGTCACTGAGGTGGGTTTCCTGTATGCAGCAAAATGTTGGGTCCTGTTTATGTAACTTCTTTGTTAGTTTATATCTTTTTATTGGGGAATCGAGTCCATTGATATTAAGAATTACTAAGGAAAAGTAACTGTAGCTTCCTGTTATTTTTGTTGTTAGAGTTGGGACTCTGTCCATGTGGCTTTCTTCTTTTAGGTTTGTTGAAAGATTATTTTCATGCTTTTCCTAGGTCATAGTTATTTTATTTTTATTTTATTTTTTCTTTATTATTAATAAGAAAATTGCATAATCAGAGTGCAGATTTCTTTTGAGATCCTGATTTTGTTTCTTTTGCTCATAGTTGATAGTGGGATAGTTGGACCACATGGGATTTTTATTTTTACTTTCTTGAATGACTCCATACATTTTTCATAATGATTATACTACTTTACATGTACTTCAACAGAATGCAACTATCTCTTTAAAAACACTTTAGACTTCTTGATAACATTGTTTATAATGAGATAAGATAGTATCACATTCTAGGTTTGCTTTGTATTTTTCTAATATTTAGGAATATTGAACTTTGTCTTTGGTGATTTGTTTTGGCTAAATATTTTTACAAATAGAAATCTCTATTTCCTGTTCTAATTTACTTTTCTGCTACTGTGATAAACATCAACGTGGGAGGAAATGGTTTATTTCATCTTATACTCTGGTAGTTCTTCACTTAGGAAATCGGACTAATAACTCAAAGTAATAACCTCGGTGTAGGAATTGAAGCAGATTCTAAAGAGCGATGGTGCCTATTTGCTGGCTCCCTGGCTAAACTTCAGTTGCCTTTTATTTTTAATTTTATAAATTGAAATGTTACCATTTTTGAGAGTTTCATATATGAAAAGTCAACTTTCTTTTTCCTCCTTTCTCACCTACCTCAAAAACTTTCTATTTTCTCCTCACTTTCTTACACATCTATGTCTTTATCTTTCTTTCTTATTGTCATATTTTCCAAAGGCAGGGATGATATAATGATGAATCTTGAGCAATACAGTTGTCAAAACATGACCTACAAAATGAAAACACTAGGTTAACTGTCAGCTCCTTTTAGTTTATATAGTCCAATCTTACCTATGTAGAGATTGCACATTGGAGTGTGCCCTGGAGAGTAGAACAGCTGGAGTCAGGTAAAATGTCTCAAAGTTGTGTCCACAGCCTATCTGATGGAGATAATTTTTCAATTGAAGTTTACACTTCTCACATGTGTAAAGTTGGAAAACAGGATTAATTATCACATCTTTCATTTTTATATTGGGTTGTTTGTTTTTATTCCTGAGAAAAAATCATCCTGTTTTAATCCCACAACTTCAGAGACTAACAGAAAAATTAAGCATGCATTAGATACCATCCATTCTTTAGTCAACTACATAGATAAATTTCACTGCTATTAATAGCACCATTTCAATATTCAAAGTTTTTATATTTTTGTATTAACTTTGTTGTAAAATAAATATTGTAATAAAGTGGATTTCATTTTGGAAAAACAAGGGTTGAATTATTTTGTTTATTGTTATCATGAAAGATGTCATGTTGAAACTCAACAACCTTGTCCAAAAGACAGCATTCTGAGAAGCTAATTTGATAACTGTATAACTTTCAGAATAACCTAATTCAATAGTACTTGAATAGAACTTTTTAAATGAGCAAACTAAGGTCCATAGAAGATAATTTATAATAAATAAGCGTATAGTTTGACTTTGAACTAAAAATGAATACTCCCGTTTCATATAGGAAAATAATTATATTTTATGGTTGATAATTTATTTGTTCCTATCATACAATATAAGTAACTTATTATATATATAAACCATTGTAATATTTATAATTGTTTGATTCTGTTTAACATATTTCATTGCTTAAATGATATTTGACATGCAAATTATTTTCCTTTGTCTATACATATATGGGAATTGACATTCTGAGAAGGAAAAGATGTCTCCCATCTCAAATACGTTGGTCACTGTGAGTGTCCCCTTGAGGGGCTTTCTTCTGTTGAAACTCATAAATCATATAATCTCTGCCCGATTTTGTCATGCCAAGTAGTTATAAACACATCATTAAATGACATGTGATTTATCATTGTACTAGGCAATCTCTGAAGGCAAATATCCTGTAATACCTTTTTATATTCATAAAAATAGTTATAGTTTAAAAGTGATTTCTAGAAATTAAAAGAGAGTAATAAATTTTAAATCTTACAACAGCATCAGAATATTTTGAATATATTCAACTAGAATACATCTGAGTTGTTTCCCATTTCCTTAAGTTGAAAATGTACTAGGAAAAGTCCTGTAAACAACCTGAAAAAGCCAGCGAGCTCTGTACTCTTTTCTTAATTGTTACTCAGCTTGGCAAAATTTTCTGAGCTAACTTTCAGTGTGATAGTTATATTGATCTTTCCTTTTAACCTAACATTTAAATATTACAAGTATAGAGAATACAGAGATAAGAATGAAACTATCGCAGCACAGCTATCATTGTAGCAAGCCTAGATAAAATGAAATATTCATAAATTTCACTATTTGGATCAAGTTCTCAGAAAAAAATTACTTTACTTTGTGACCAGAAAATACATTAAAAGATATGACAAATATGTACCTTAAAATGCTTTCCAATGATCTGTAAATACATATCTAGTATTCATGGAAATTCTTCGTTTTTATCTTTCTTTTTAGGATTACTGGTTAATAATGATGTCACATAGAGAAACTAAATGCCCTTTTGATACATAAAGAAAGTTCTTTTTTTTTTTTTATCTTTTTGACAAGTTGACTCATTAATGCCTTTGTTCCTTTATTTTTTTTTTGATTTTTAATATTTTTATTACATATTTTCCTCAATTACATTTCCAATGCTATCCCAAAAGTCCCCCATAGCGCCCCCCACTTCCCTACCCACCCATTCCCATTCTTTTGGCCCTGGCATTCCCCTATATTGGGGCATATAAAGTTTGCAAGTCCAATGGGCCTCTCTTTACATTGATGGCCGACTAGGCCATCTTTCGATACATATGCAGCTAGAGACAAGAGCTCCGGGGTTCTGGTTAGTACATCACGTTGTTCCAACAATAGGGTTGCAGATCCCTTTAGCTCCTTGGGTACCTTCTCTAGCTTCTCCATTGGGAGCCCTGTGATACATCCAATAGCTGACTGTGAACATCCACTCCTGTGTTTGCTAGGCCCCGGCATCGTCTCACAAGAGACAGCTATATTTGGGTCCTTTCAGCAAAATCTTGCTAGTGTATGCAATGGTGTCAGCGTTTAGAAGCTGATTATGGGATGGATCCCTGGATACGGCAGTCTCTGTCAGTGGGTAAGAGCACCCGACTGCTCTTCCGAAGGTCCAGAGTTCAAATCCCAGCAACCACATGGTGGCTCACAACCATCCGTAATGAGATCTGACGCCCTCTTCTGGTGTGTCTGAAGACAGCTACAGTGTACTTACATATAATAATAAATAAATAAATCTTTTAAAAAAAAGACAAATAAAGAAAGTTCTTGTGCAAATTTTTTAAATTCTAGAATGCTCAAAAATAATTTTTATACATATGTCTATGCATCCACATGACTGTCATTAAGATTGAGATTCTGTATTGAGAACAGAGACAGGAGTGCCTGGGTTTACAGGAGGCCCTTTAACCAAAAAATTCAAGAAATGAGGAAAGCAGAACAGAAGATGAGCTTTGAATAGGAGTATATTTCCAGAAAATCTAACTTTTGTTTTGCTTAGAAGGGAGTGTTCTCAAAAATAAACCATCTATCAGGGTGCTCCCTTACAATTAACCCACCACTGCTACATGTCTGCAGACCTGTTAGCATGTATACTTCTGAATTCTTAAACATATATGTACATGTTTAATTGTCCTATTGAGATTTAGTGACATTGAGATTTTGCTGTTAATTTTCTTAGTATGGTTTGAAACTCTTGTCAGAAACACAGTTAAATGTTATTAATAGGTAGTTGTCATTTTACTATGCTAGTAGCAGATTTCAAGGTTGAATTCTCCACTAGCAAACACAAATAGTTTATAAAATAACGTTTTTATTTATTGTTAAATTTTTCATGCAACATATTTTAATCATATATTTTTCTCTCCACAAATTCCTCCCAGGTCTTCTCATACCTCACTATCTACCCAAATCTCCTAGTGAGGAGACACTGTCATGAATCAGGATCAAGGACAGAGGCTCAAAGGAAGCCCCGACTTGGAGGTTAGGTTATAACAGTTTATTTATTCATAAATAGAAATAAACAAGTAAACTGCGAAATGGGATCACACTTGTACACACAATCTCTCTCTCTCTCTCTCTCTCTCTCTCTCACATGCTTCACTAATCTCGGGTCTAGCCTGATGTAGTAGTGCTCAAGTAAGGCTCAAGACATCGCCTGCTGCTTTTCCCTGCTGCTTTTCTAGTTGTGCTTGAGCTAGATCCATGCACTGCCAACTCGTTCTCATTTGGCAGTAGGAGTCTGGGTGGACTTGATTCTCAGTGAGATGGTATCTCCGTTGGACTCCAGGATTAAGTGAGTCAAGGTGCCAGACCAAGGGTTTTAAAACTAATTTTATCCAATCATAACTAAGGTATTCACACATTACTGCACCTGGATTCAACTTTATCACACTTATGAACACACACTCTATGGCTTGGTTTCCATAGTTAAATGTGGTCCTGAGGTGTCTGGTTATGGAGGATGGGGCTGGAACACTAAAGGCAGCTTTGCCTCCAGGGGCCACGTGTTCCTTACACATAGCAAACAAAATAATCTAAACAACTTCTCTAAATATGGTATCTAATTTCTGTTATACAACTACTCTTGGGCATGGGGCCTGCTCAGAAGTGTTTGTAATTCCCAGTGTCATTTCTCTAGAGAAAACTAACCTTCCCTCTCCCAAAATAAATAGCTTCTTTGATAAAGTAAGATGGCCTCTCAAGAGCCTTGCTCCATGTTGGGATTTTGTTTGCCTTAAGTTTGTATGTCCTGTCACATTCTGAATTTATATGTTCATTGCCATGTTGTTTCTGGAAAAATGTAGTTTCTTTGAAGACATTCACCATTTCTTAGTCTTGCTATCACTCTGTTGGCTTAGATTTTTCAAAACCTATTTTAATAAAGCTTCTTAAATGCTTCAACCTCCCTTTCAGCCCACCTACTAGAGGTAGGAGCAAGAATGATTAATAGGAAAAGGGAAAGTAAACCTGTTTAGAAGTAGATCTTTGGGGGTGATTCCAATCTTCATTGTCACCTATACATTCGTCTAGAAGTGAGTGATTCAGTTTGGACACATGCACCACTTTTATTGATATTGTTTTAATTTTTATCAGTCTATCACTTCAATGACTTAAAACACAATAGTTGTTTTGTTTTTGTTTGTATTTCCTATCTGCTCACTATATTTCGGATATACAAAGAATTGAAGCTACAAAATCAGAATTATTTTGTTAAAGTACATATCAAAACACTATGTATTAACTTTTTAATAATGAATCTGTTAACTACAAGTCTATTAAAAGTCATATACAGCCATAACCAAAATACTTCCAATGACATTTACTCCTTTAGGACAGATTTGTGCTAGATGGCCTCCTATAAAATGTACATCATTGACTGAAGTCACCTTAATGACTTTGTAAAAATAGGGGTTCTGGAAAACACATCTAATAAGAATTATATAAAACATACTTCAAAATAAGCATATTTCTCAAGATAACTGTAATTACTATATTGTGTATGCACATGCTAACAAATTCCATTGTGATTATTATTGTTGATAATCAACTTAATAAGACTTAGAATCATCTAGGATATGTCTTAGAGGAAATTTTAGACTGAGTTAAGTGGTATAAGAAAGACTGTCCTGTGAGAAATGGGAGTGAATAGAATGGGTTGCCAAAAGGGGTAAGAGGAAGAGATAAAGCTGAGATTCAGGATTCATCTGTCTTACCTCCTAGCCAGTGGTCTGTGACCAGTTTTCTCATCCTCCTGCTTCCAAACCTATCCACCATGATGTAATGTTCCATAGTTTCTTTCCAAGTCACTGTGATAAAACATGGTTCAAGAAAAAAATCCATTTTGTTTTCTGAGGCAAGTGATTCAGGGGCTCAAAGCTGTTGGTCATGTAAAATTCTCAATCAGGGAAACAAGAGCAATGAGCACATGCTGCTATGTAGTTCCCTTTCTACATTCACACAGTCAAGGATTCCAACCAAAGACTGGTGTCACTACAGTAAATATTTCTGACCACTACATTTAATACGGTGTAGAAAATCTCCCACAAGTATGCCAGAGGCTTAACTCCAGGTGATGATACATTCTGTCGAGTTGAGTGTTGACACTAACCACCAGATTATAGCAAACTATGAGAGAGTATTAACCCCTTCTTCAGTCAATTTCTGTTGTCAGTTGTTTTGTCAAGGCAATGAAAAGGTTAACTAATGCACTAGGCAGTAAAATACTATTTGTAGCACAACTGAGTAGAATTTATCAAACAGTAGCATATTATATCAACTAAATCAAAATGAAAATCTAAAACTACTTTTTGCAAATGTCAATAAGCCAACTCATAAATGAATAAGTAGATTCCTTATTGGTCTGTTTGGATGGAAAGCTTTTTGGTGAAGTTCACAACTATCCAAGGATCACAGACCAGGAGAAGCACTACAGGGATAGGTGGGAAACGTTAATGAGAAACATGTATTTCATACTCATTCTAGTATTAGAATTGAAACGTGTATACAACTGATTAATTATGTACCTAAACGTAAAAGAATGTGCAGTAAAGAATCAAAGAACACTAACATTTTATTCAGTAACTCCAAGAGTTACAATGTCTTTCTTCTTTATCAATTATTTAATGTATATTGGTGTGAAGGTATTGGAGTCCCTGACACTGGAGTAACAGACAGTTGTAGATACCATGTACATTCTTGTAATTGGGTGCCTGGAACTGAACAAGGGTTCTCTAGAAGAGCAGTGTGTGTTGCTAACCAATGAGCAACCTCTCTACCCCACACAAGAACTTCTTGCTCTTCTTTACAACTTATTACCTAGTAGTCAAATTTCACCACTGCTCATTTACTACTGTGATCTTCAGTATACACAACAGCTTCAAATAATATAAAATACCTGGGGTAACTCTAACCAAGCCAGTGAACGGCTGGTATGATAAGAAAGTTAAAGTCTTTGAAAAAAAAAAGATAAATCCTTAGCCAGACTAACCAGATGACACAGAGGCGGTATCCAAATTATTAAAATCTGAAATGAAAAGGAAAACATAACAACACACTATATCTTAAAATATTTATTCAGTTTGTTGAATATTAACAGTTGAAAATATAAAAACCATATTATACAAACATCATGGAAATATTATTGATAATTTTTCTCACTGTGCTTGAAATTAGCATTTTCTTAATAATTAATTTCAAAGAGATTTTGCTATTTTGAGATGTTTAAAATATACTTACTGATAAAATAATTTCTCACCTAAAAACCCTGATAATCTTTTTCAAGTAACTGATTTTTAGACAATATACACAGATCTATAATACATTGTAAATACTCTCCAACTATGTTGGGTGTATCATATAGCGGCTTTTGAATATTTTTCTTAATGATTTATTTTTAATATTTTATGCCTTTATGTTTAATTCCCAATGAATATTTCATATGTTTTAAAACAACATAGTATTCAATATTAGATATAGGATCCTCAGTTAAGGATAATATTAAATATTTATTAATGATATTTTAGGGTATGAAAGAATATGAATTGAATATAAAAGTTGAACAAATTTTTAATGTATTATCTGATTCTCAAAATACTCAATAATATTAATGTGTTTAGTGTATAATATGCATTTAAATAATAAAAAATTAAGAAAAAGAAACAAATGATCTAATTTTAAAATGGGGTACAGATCTAAACGAAAAATTCTCTAACAGAGGAGTCTCACATGGCTGAAGATACTTAAAAGAAATGTTCAATATTTGTTTCCATTATGGAAATGCAAATCAAACCTACTTTGAGATTTCATCTTATACATGTCAGAATTGCTCATGTCAATTACAACAGTGACAGCTCCTGCTGGGGAGGACGTGGAGCAAGAATATGCTTCCATTGCTGGGAAGTGAAAACTTGTATAGTCACCTATACAAATCATTGTGGTGATTCCTCATAGAAATGGGAATTAGTACAGGTATTACACTCTTGGATATATCCCCAAGTAATGTTTCATCATACCACAAGGACACTTGCTCAACTATGTTCATAGAAAATTTATTTGTACTAACCAGAAATAGGATTAAAAGCCCCCTGAAATTTAATAAAATGAGAACATGTATTTCTGTGACCTTTATGATAACATTTATATGGGTATGGTTGCAAAGGGTGAAATCAAAAGTAGCATTTGTAGTTATGTCCTGATTCTAAATTGCATTAGCATAGTGGTCAGATTAAGGCAAAAGTAAAATGATTTAATAGTCATAGCTCTGTACCTATATCTGCAAAAGTATTCTGTACTTGGTACGTATTATAACGTGGTACATAGCATTACATAATTTACTCAGAGAACAGTATATGTCCCAAAGCATGTGATTATAGTTGCTAAGTTAACCCCCATTGATTATATAATGTTGTTCAAACAATTTTAGTCAATAAAGTCAAAAATTGTTTAAAAAATTATGTTTTTTTTCTCTTAAAAACACTGAATCTACTCTCAACTAACACCATGATTTATGGGTTAAATTTAAATGAACGTAAACAAAAAAACTTAAATAAACTTAAGTTAAACAAACTTAAATGAACAGTTTGTTTTCTTTGTTTCACAGATATTCAGTTTTCTTTCAAAATGTTTCTTTTTTTCCAGAATATTCTTATTAAAATTCTCAGTCTTTCTTGCCCTATGACAGAGTATCAGACATATAACATTTTTAATGTTTCCTTGCTGGAATGGTCACTTGATGATTAAATTAGAGCATAATCATCCATATCTGTGGTAACAACATTTAGTAAGCTGCAGTTAGTTCCCCTGTTCAGATTTACTGAACATCCAGGTGGAGTTCATTACTGTGAATCACCCTGCATGTTCCCCTGGCAGCAGATTAAGAAAACACTCTAAATTAGAGATGGCTGCACTGTTAAACTTATTCCGCATTCAGAATGTGAGGACTCACTGTGCATTGCCACATACATCTTATCAGTAGCTGCCTTCTATCTAGGGACATCTCTGTTACTACTTGTTTCAGTATTTGTACTATACCTAAAATATTTATGAATTTGAAGCTGAGAATTTAGTTTTGTGGCTAATACATTACACAGCTGCATAGTCTTGGTTGCAAATTCATAATTGGGAATCTACTACTAACAAATTCCAGTGTTTGAATAATCAAATATATTTCTCCAAATGGCTATGTTGCCCAGCTCTGTAACTCTTTTCCCCAGGCTAGGATGGCTATGATGGTGGTGCAGCCTCTGGGGAGGGTGGAAAGAGGAATAGTGGAAGGACATGACATCAGTCACCAACAGCCCCTCTGGCTGATTAAGTAGCAGGTGTTAATAGGAACCCAAGGGAGAGCTCTCTAGTTCCCTTCAGCTAGAATGATAGTGACATGATTCAAGACCTGAAGGGTTTGGGGCCCTTTGAGGCAGGGGAAAGGAAAGTGGAAGATAATAGAGAGCTATGTTTTTCAGAAGGCCTCTCTTAAGCATTAAGTGAGACTGTTTTTGAAGATTTGTGCATGAACATTCCCACATGCATGTTCTAAGCATTCACTAAAACAGTAAGAAAATGTGCTAATCATGAAAATCACCATTCATTCTCCAGTTTGGTTTCCAGTGGAATTTCATTAGAAGTAGACTTAACTCTTCCTTTACACATACTAATCACACAAGCAAGGAAATGGTTGTGAGAAGATGCATTCATCTCACAAAGCAAGCAAGGATGTTTTCATGTGTCAAACAAGAAGTACAAATAAAGGACTCTGATATGTTGAGTAAGCTATGTTTGTGAAAAATATATTGAAATTTAGATTCAGTTGGTCTGTAAAATTGACTTCTGTGTTGAGTCTCAAAAGATTGTCTTAATGTCAGAATTTTAAGATTGATATTGTACGGTTTAATATTTTGTTTAAAAAGCACAGTTTTTAATAGCAAAATATACATACATAACAGAAATACATACACATATTTAGCAATTAAGCACTTCCATTTAACAGAAATGTAATTAGAACCCTCAAAATCAGTTCACAATAACATCATTAAGTAGTCTTTCCATTTTAAATAAATAGAAGAATAAATTTCATATTCTTTTCTACCTCTCATTTTATTTCACATGTTTATGACATTTATAAATACTGCTTAATTGACTTATAATTTAGTCATTATTATTTTTAAAAATGTACAAATGGCTGATTATATTATATTTCTCTATTATAAAATTGATGGTCATGGATGATAATAAGTATAATGTTGATATAAAAATTACAATGTGTGTATTTGGAGAAGTCATAAGATCATACTTATATTTGAATCACTAAGAGGTATGTGCATGTTCAATTACAGTTCATGTCAAAGACTTCAGTTCTTTATAAATGTTAAAAATTTCTGATATGTCTTACATCAACATTTCTTCTTGCTTTTTAATAATTTTAACAATTCTGGAAATTGTTTAATGAGCTTATTGCTTTGGTGTGCCTTTCCTTAGCAAAAACAAAAATGTTATTGATGATTATTTTCTTGCATGTGTTACATGAAAATAACTTATCCAGTTTCACCATTATTTCCAATTTTTCATTACTTATGAATAATAAGCCATTATATATCCCATATATAACCATACAGCAATTAAAATATATTTTCCATTCTGAAGCTTATATTTTGACATTCTATTATTTTTCTGAAGTTGACTATCAAACCTATGATTTCATGAATGTACATTCCTAATGATGTCATTTTTTGTTAAATTAATGCTTTCATTTTCTATACTTTATTAAATTGTAATTTTTCCATTGAATTATTTATGTATTCAATTTACATCCCAATTGCTGCTCCCCTCACACACTCTCCTCCCCCATTCCACCCTAATCTTCTTTTCTGAGAAGGTAGAGGCCCCCCATTGAAAATCCTTCCACACTGACACATCAAATCTCTGCAGGGGATAGAGGCATCTTTTCCCACTGAGGCCAGACAAGGCAGACCAGTTATAGGAATAGATTCCACAGACAGGCAACAGCATTCTGGAAAGACTCCACTCCAATTCTTGGGGGACTCACATGAAGACTGAGCTGCACATCTGATACATATGTGCAAGGAACCTGGTAGCAGCTTGTGAATGCTATTTTGTTGTTAGTTCAGTTTTTGGGAGCCCCGAAGGATCCACATTAGTTGACTATATTGGTCTTCCTGTACATCTTTTATCTGTTTCATGGCCCTCAGTACTTCCCCCAACTCTTCCATAAAGGTTCCACTGCTTTGTCTGGTATGTGACTGTAGATCTCTGCATCTATGTCATTTAGCAGCTAAGTGGACCCTCTCAGACAACAATTATGCTAGACTCCTGTCTGCAAGCATACCAATATCATTAATAGTGTCAAGGATTCATGCTTGTTCATGGAATGGGTTTCAAATTGGGCTGGGTATTGGTTGGCCATTCCCTAAGTCTCTGCTCCATCTTTGTCTCTGCTTTTCTCTTAGAGAGGGAAAATTTTGAATTGTAAATTTTGTTGGTGGGTTGGTGTCCTTCTCTCTGCACTGGCGGCCCTGCCTGCCTGGGAACAAGAGATAACCTCTTCAGGTTGCACATTACCATTGCTTTGAGTCTCAGCTAAGTTCATTCCCATAGCCTCCCCATTCTGGGTCTCTGGAAGCTCCTAGCGATGTTCTCCACCACTCACCCTCCCCTGCCAGCTGCAGAGACTATATAAAAGAAGGTTACTACATTTTTATTTTTTTAGTTATTTTTGTATCCAACCACTTTGCAGGTACAAGAATTCTCTGGTAGAGTTTTGGAGGTCAATGTAATTGATGAATAGTGATACTTTGACTTATTCCATTCTAATTTGTACTCCCTTGATCTTCTTCGGTTGTTTTATCCCTCTAGCTAGCAAGAGCAGGCAGCCTTGTGTTGATCTGATTTTAGTTGAATTGATTTAAGTTTCTCTGCATTTAACTTGATATTGTCTATTGACTTACTATATATTGCGTTTTTTATTTTTAGATATGTGCCTTGTATCCCTGATCTCTCTAAGACTTTTAACATGAAGTAATGATGGATACTGTCAAAGGTTCTTTCATCATCTAATGGTGAACTTTTAATGAATGCTTCTATTTCCTTAGCAGTTTAGGAATATTTAGATAGTTAACCTGATCTTGATTTAACTTTGATAAGTTACATATGTTTAAAAATCCTCCATTTCATTTAGATTTTCCAGTTTTCTGGAATAGAGTGTTTTTGAAGTAAGACCTACTGTTTTTTTTTATTTGTTTTTATACTTTTCTTAGTGTCTGTTGTTATGTTTCCCTTTTAATTTCTGATTTTGTTAATGTTGGTACTGTCTCTGTTTTTTAGTTTGGCTAAGGGTTTGCCTACATTACTGATTTTCTCAAAAGAAAGCTATTAGTTTTGTTGATTCTGTATATTTTTCTCTTTGTATATTATTAATTGATTTTAGCCGTGAGTTTGATTATTTCCTGACATCTACTTCTCTTTGATATGTTTACTTCTTTTTGTTATAGAAATTTCAGATGTGCTGTTAAACTGCTAATATGAAATCTCACCTATTTTTTTATGGAGACACTTAGTGCTATGAACTAACCTCTAACCACAGATTTCATTATGTCCTATAAAATTAGGCATGAACACCTCTCTACTCAATGACCACTAAGTCAAAGAAGAATAAAGAACAAAATAAAAAACTATCTAAAGTTCAATGAAAATGAAGGCACAAACTGCTTAAACTTATGGGACACAATGAAAGCAGTCCTATGTGGAAAGTTCATAGCACTATGCCTTCATAAATTATTATTTTCATAGTTGTGAAAATATTGGACTTCTAATGCAAAAAGAAAAGAATTTATTAATTTATAACTCTATAAAGTATGAAATATATTTAATCTTGGAAAAGTTATTAAAGTTGAAATAATCCAGATAAACTCAAATAGCTAAAATAACATTGGGAGTATATATATATATATATATATATATATATATATATATATGTTTAAGTTTTTAATCTATGAGAGTTTTTGGTTCATATGGCTGAGAATTGCTGAAGCTGAAACTGGAAGCTACAAACTGTGCTATATTCATAAGGAGAAATTCAGAATTTCTAGAATGACTAGAAATGGAGGAATTATTTTTTCAAAAATAAAGGTGGGAAAGGTAATAAACAGAGATTGCCTTATAAATCTTCACTGACCATTACTAAAACTGTGAATTGTGGAGAGCCCAAGGAAAGTTTCAGAAGGCAGACAATGAAAGACAGAAATTGGTAAATGAAAATGTGAAGTTATGCCCAGGTAAAGAGACAAATATAACATGCCTAGACCGTTGTCACTGCTGAGGTCAAGTGCATCACCTAATCCTGTCTAACCAACAAAGGGACTGGATGACTGAAGATTATGCAATCCACTGTCCAAAATGGAACTGGGATAACAGACAGGATATTTACTGCAATAGTACCTGTGCTTGAAAAATAAGTATGTGCAAAGCCTGAGTATAGGAAATCAGATGTACAGGTGACAGCTTAGAACTCTTATGTTAACAGGGATGACCTAACATTTTGGGCTAAGTCCTGGCTTTAAAGAAGTAACTATTGAGACAAGGTTTTGCTTCCATATACTAAGAATAGCTGATTAATAAAATAATCATAGAAATTATAGATATAAACATGTTAGTACTCCTGGATATAAACACATTAGTACTCCTGGAGAAGCACGTAGGAATGGAAGAAATAAAATTGTCACAATATAGAACTTAAAATATAGAATTATTGTTATTACTATTAGAGGGGTGTGTGTGTGTGTGTGTGTGTTTATGTGCATGTATGGGTTACCCTTTATCTCTCAACTATCTTACCAGTCCTACAGAATTTTAATAGCTCATATACATTGTGATTATTTCATTAACAGCCTTTGTAACAGGTTATGCTAGAATTAAACAGACAATAAATGTTAAAGAAAGGAAAATTCATCAGGACATATAATAGTGAATATCCAAACGAATGTGAATATTTCATGTAGTTTGAGATTTGTAAATCGATATTGTTATCACTGCCTTTACATTGTAATACCATTATACTTTATATACTATCTATTCAATTTAAAATTTATTAATCTCATTGCACTTTCCTTTAACTCTAGGTGTTAAAACTTACTCTGTATTTCTCAGTGAGGGAAAGAGTTATTATACTATTTATTGATGCTGCCCATGCTACAAAGCTTTCTATATCTTTCCCAACTTTCCAAAGTGCAGGTGGCAAAATCCTTTCTTTTTACAAGGATGCAGATTGCTGTTTCTCAAAGCCTGTTCCCTCAATGATGATAAATAGTTAACCATGAAAAATGAGGAAGATATTGAGTCATATAAATCTCCAAGGATCAAGATACCTCCCATTCCGCGGGATTCAGTTATTCATGGGTGCGAGGGGGACCCCAAACTTGGAAGGAAATAAGAGGAAGGGGAAGAAAAGCAGGAGACCAAGAAGATGGTACCTATCAAGGTCTCATTTATTATGCTGAGGTGCCTTGTTTTTAAAGCATACATCGGGGGGGGGGGGAATAGGGGAGGGGTCGAGGGGGAATTTTACAAAGAACAAAGAAGCGGGCATCTGCTGACATGGGGACCGAAGTCAGGCACCAGGCAGCAGGCACTCTGCATCTTATCTCTGGAACATAGATCCTCCTTGACAGCCTTGGGTGTCCGGCTGGGCTCAGGTGTAACTCAGGTCCTTGGATGGCATGGGAGTTCAGGAAGAGATAGGGAAGAGGGGACTATAATTCAGCTGTTACAGCTTCAGGTGCCAGGAAGGGAATAGGGAGAAGGGAGTGATAACCAGCTCCTTGCACTCCTTGCATGAGGCCATTTGGCCTGTTAGGGAGATTGTGAAGGGCTTGCTTTCTCACAGGATGGTCTCTGACAGATACCAAAATAAGTATGTTTTCAACTCTTCTCATATCTGGTATCCAACATGCAACTGGAATATTGAACCATTCCTAAAGAATGCTTTATTCAAAAGATTGATTCAAAATTGTATAGCAATATCTAATAGTGTATGATTATAAAGAGAAAAATTCCTCGGTGATTTGTTAATTTAAACAAAGCTATTCTTAAGATAAACTTTAAAACAGTACAGTACAGTTCAGATATAAAGATATATTTAGAAATAGTTTACTTCTCCTCATTAAAGAAGGTGGATTTTTACCTTAGTACCAAATGTACTATTACAGATTTCACTATTGTGAAAAAAGGCATTTCAAATTTATCAAGTCAAATTCCACCTCCATACCATCACTCAGAATCACAGTAAAATATATAAAATATTGGAAACATAATATTTAGAGCAAAATATCTCATTTTATGATAATTATTATATCTCAGGTTATTTTTTAGATATTAAAATAACACCAGCCACATAAACAACTATTATTTTGTCTATGTATTATAAAATATTTTTGTTGTTTACCATTTTATTCATTCTTTGTGGATTTTACATCATGAACTCCAATCAAACTCAATTCCCTGTTCCTTTCTATCTGCCCCTTGCCCTTGCAACCTCAGCTCTCATGAATTCAGAGAAAGCATTCCCATTTGCTGTAGGTGAAAAGGGTCTCAGAACATGCATCTCTCCTTGCACACACAACTGCCATGCAGATGAGTGGTGGGTCCATTTGTCTCCTACTCACAGCCTCTGTATGGATCTCCACAACCTCTCCATAACCACAACCAGTAGTCACTCTACTGTGCATTCTGGTAGAGGTATGGGGCCTGCTGGCAGCTCTGCTCACCCCTTGGACATAAAGATAATCCTAGTCAGAAGCCCAAACCAGGGATATCTGTAAGGCTTTGGTGGTAACAACATCATGATGTCACAGGGCCATGGACCCAGACAGGACTCTTGGTGTCATCACAGGCCAGAAACTCATTATGTTCTTAGGTGGCATTTCAGGCTTCTCACATCAGGCTGTTCCTCATCACCTTCAAACCTCCAGTTCTGATTCTTTTTATTGTTCACAATTCTTGTGCTTCTCCTTCTCTTCATGGCTTACTTACTCATATTAATGGCACTTAGTGGATCTGGTCTTCTCAAGAGTACTAAGCCCCACCCATACCATGTGCTTCCAGACAGGAGCCATCTCAAGCATGATGGGCAAAGCAAATGAAGTAAAATAAAATATAGTCAAAATAGTCAACATAGAGGTTAACCACATTTTGAGCAATTCCATGATTTCCGCACATTGTGTTAATATAGTCGATTATTTGTATAAGGTTTTAAGAAATCTTTTCTATTCATCCTTCTCCCTCTCACACCTCCCCTTCTAACCCAACCCCCATCTCAGTGGCTTTATTACATTCACAAAGGTGTATTTTTTGTTATCCCTCATCTGTTATCCTTCATTCCTAAGTAGTGATGTTGGTGAAATCTCATGGCTGTATTTCATGCTATTTCTAAGAGACATAATCTCACAGAAAACTTCCCAACCCTCTGGCAATTGCCATCTTTCTGCCCCTTCTTCTGTTCCTTGAGTGTTGGTTTCTGGAAGTACAATGTGAAGCTCTCAGCATTGGGCCCCACAACCCTGCCTATTATTATTTGTCTTTCTATAATAGTCTCTATCTGTTGCAAAGATAAGTTCTCTTGATGTGGGGTAAGGATTACAGTTATCTGTGGGTATAAGCACACATGTTTAGTATAGTTAGGCATCATGCTGATTTAGTAAAGCAATTAGCTTCTCCTCTAATTCGTGAGTTTACTAAGCCTGAGTAATTAGCTCAGTTTCCAGTATGAGGCATGTTTTCCCTCTTTTTGAGTAACTTTTAGTGCAATTATCAAGCTGTAATTATTGCTATGGTACACAGTCCACTCTTTCAGTCTTCAGATGATCATGCCATTCTGACCATTGTTGTGCTTCATAGACTTTACTGTAGGTCTATATTAATGCTTCATTCCTTTGGAAACTTAAATGGTCTCTTCTGGTACCATAAAAACTTGTCCTCAGGGAAAAAGCATTCAGATCAGTTCCATATTAATAGTCCCTGGGTCCTGCATCTGTAGTTCATGGTGTCTTCAGCAACTGGGACTCATTTCCCATATCTGGAGGTGGGGAGAACAATAGTCTGTAATATTCGGGGAGTCTCTTGGATCATTATCCACAACTGGAAAGCATACTTCTCATGTATAACATTGGGGTGTTTGTCACATAGTCTTCGGCTCTTGAAAAAAACATTGTCAGATCAGATGAGAGTATTACATTTTATATATTAAATCATATGTATAATATAAATATGGAACATACATACAGACTGACATGTATTATAGTTTTAATTAAACCACTATCACTCTTTATGTTTTCCAATCTTTTTACTGTTGTGAAAGCCTCTTTTCCCTGTATTTACTTTTCTCTTCCCTTCCTAGTTTGAGTTTCTATTTCCTCATTTCATTCATCAGATTCCTTTTAATTGCTAGTCTTCTCTCTGTCATTCTCATATGTCAAAATATGAGACTTTTTTTCTTTACTGGTTTATCCATTAAATTGGAAAACTGAAAATAAGTGGATGAATTTTTAGAGTGAGGAAAATCACAAACATTAAACTAAAATACTTTTGTTTTCAAACACTTAATCAGACACTTAACTAACTACATTAAAATAGCAATAAAAGATTTCCAGCTAAAATAGTCCTGGACAGATGGTTTTACAGAGTAATTCTATCAGATTTTCAAAAACGATCTATAATCAATCATTAAAAAATTATAAAAAAAATAAACACTCCCAAACTTCTTCTCTAAAACCAGTATAACTCTACAGGGAAAGACACAAGTAAAAATGGAAACTAAGGGTAAATACCAATATGAACATGGGCTCAAAATATATTCAACAAAATACTTCCATACAGATACACATGAGAAAGTTTATAAAACATGCCTTGGTTTCATTTCTGAAACATAGTGATAGTTCTACATATGCAAATGAATAAATGTAAAAGTCACAGAATGTACTTAAAAACAAAAATCACATGATAAATGCAGAAAGATATTTTGATAAAATCCAATATAATTTTTGTTTAAATTCCTAGAGAATGAAGAGGTAGAGAAATCATATAATAATAAAATCATTTAAGTGTGCAATAGGCAAGATCAATAAATTAAAGAGATACAAACAGAAATCAAAGAATCTTTATACATAGTTAACATATTATAGATTAAAATTTCCAATTTTTCCATCAGAAAATTTCTAAAGATTATTTTAAAACTTCAGCAATGTGAAAGAATACAGAATCAACATGTAGAAATCAGTAGTTTTCTATAAAAAACAAAAACAAAAATACATAGAAAATGACTGGACACACACCCCCATTCATTCATATAACCTTAAATAAAATAAATTACCTAAGAATAAATCTAAACAAGGAAGGGAAGGACCTCTACTGCTACAATGAAATGTTTAAGCCTCTGAAGAACAAAACACTAGAAACAGGAAAGGCATCCCATGGTAAAGGATTGGTAGAATTCATACTCTGGAAACGATCATTTGTGAAAGTTATTTACAGATTCAATTCAAATTTAATAAAATTCCTATCTAATTCTTCAGAGAGACAGAACAATATTCTGGAATTCATATGTAGTCTCAAGATGACCTGAATACCAAACCAATCTTGAGATAAAAAGAGTAATGGTAAACAGATTGCCATCCCATATCTTAAGATCTGTTATATACCATACTAATGAACTTGATAATATTCCAAATAACCGATTCTCAAACAGATATTCTGAAGTACAAGAGCTTTTCCATGGCAATTAAATTGATATTTTACTGTAAGTGCTTTAAAGAAGCTTATAGCTATTATGGCATTTCAAAAACAAACCAACAAAAAAAAACCCTCCAGTTTTGTTCATTACATTTTTAAGAGCTAAATATTACATGTAGCTAGAAGCATTATTGTATGATTAACAGATATCCGAGCTCATAATTCATGGTTGTTCCATATTGATTACGTTGAAAGTTACCTAAGCACATGATACCGTTCTTGCTAAAAAAATCTGAAAACTGTTTTTGCATGTGGTTATGTGAAAACTTTTAATCCACAATCAAAATTAAGCTAGTACCTCAGAAATATGATGATAAAAGTTGTTCTATAATACTGGTTTAGATAGTAAATAATTCCCCAAATTCAAGAAGCCCATTATAGATTTAATGTGACAACAGAGTATGTTATACACTTTTTAGTAACTGTTCAATGGAGGCTGGATAATCCATTCTTATCTGGTATTCCTACTCATCCTGTCAAAGTTATAGCTGTCTTTTCCCCAAACCATCAAGTGGAAGACGTAGATAGGAGTTATTATTTTTGCTATAAGTGCAAGTATTTGTAATATTATTCTCTACAGTCTTGTCCTACTGGATGTCATTGTAATTCTGTTGAACACATTTTCCATAGTTAATTATCTTGGCTATAATTACAAAGGTTTTGTACATTATCATTATAGCATAAGCATGGCAGCTTGCAGATACACAGGTTGCTAGAGAAGTAGCTTATACACTGATCTGCAAAAATAAAGAAGGAGAGACTGGGACTAAAATAGGCTTTGTAAACCTCAACTCCAACACCCAGTGGCATACTTCCTTCCATAAGGCCAGATTTCCTAATCCTTCTAATACTTTCTTTTTTTTTTTTTTTGGTTTTTCGAGACAGGGTTTCTCTGTGTAGCCCTGGCTGTCCTGGAGCTCACTTTGTAGACCAGGCTGGCCTCGAACTCAGAAATCCGCCTGCCTCTGCCTCCCCAGTGCTGGGATTAAAGGCGTGCGCCACCACGCCCGACTCTTCTAATACTTTCAAAGAGTTCTACTTTCTGCGTATTACACATTCAAATATATGAGCATATGAAGTCTATTTTTATTTAAAACACAATATATACACAAATAATTTTTAATATCTGCAGAAATAGAATTTTGTCCTATATATGTACATCCCACTATTTGCTATAGACATTTTAAAAATAGGAATACTGAGCCAGGCAGTGGTGGCGCATACCTTTAATCTCAGCACTTGGGAGGCAGAGGCAGGCAGATTTCTGAGTTTGAGGACAGCCTGGTCTACAGAGTGAGTTCCAGGACAGCCAGGGCTACACAGAGAAACCCTGTCTCGACGCCCCCACAAAAAAAAAAAAAAGAAAGAAAGAAAAATAGAAATACTAATTCTAAAACCTATGATTTTTCCTAGATCATGAAAAATCTTAGACATGAATATTTATTGAATCATATATATATATATATATATATATATATATATATATATGTAAGTACTTACCTATTACACGTAAGATAGAGAACTGGTTTCTGAAGTAATTTGAAATATGAAGTGGAATTCTGAAGTCACTGCTTACTAGCTGCACATATCTGAGCAAGTTATAAAACTATCTATGACTCATCTATCTTGTTAATAAAAGGAGTAATAATTTTTGAGCCATTAAGATTTGAAGTACTTAAATTTCTTGTAATGGTTTCCCTGGTTGTAGAAAAATCAATATTTTCTACCTATTTCCTCAAAAATATTTTAAAAGGAGGAATAAAGAAACAACAACAAAATAAAAAGCTTAAAAGATAAGAAATCACTAATAAACACTGATAAGCAAGCAACTGCAAGCACATTTCCCTCTTTAGAAGGAAATGACTGCTTTTTTCATCAGGACAAGTTTTTTAAAGTAATATTGGATCGTGATATCTTGGGGCAACTCATCAGTTTGCATTACACAACTAGAGCAGATCTTTCTTTTTTGCCATTTTGATGTCATTTTAATGTAACTCTAGCTGACAATGAAACGTCATTAAAATGGAACTACTCATATGTAGCTCATCCTTGACCTCCGATAAGTAAAAAAAAAAATGCTGAAATTAAATTATGGAAAATTTTTATGTTACACGACTCATATCTAGATAAAGTACACAAAGACCTCCGAGGCTCACCAATAAAAGACAGTCAAGAATTAATAAGTGTTTTGTAAATTTATTTTACAAAATGTGCCAGCTGTATATTGAACATGAGGAAATAGGCTTATAGTAAGGAGTCATTTGGAAAATTCTATTTAGATTCATATTCACTTGCCTCTACATGGTCCCTGAAATATCCAAATTAAGACAAAAGCAAGAAACCCAGAAGGGCAAAAGCAACCGGAAATTTCACTTCACTGTCGAAGAAAAAAAGCTGTACCTCTGTACTAACTAGAAATGTTTCCATGCTTCCTTTAGTGCTATTTGCATGTATATAATCTTCAGTGTCATTAATCTGAATATTTATGTTTTGTATGTTTATCAATTTGTAAATTTTGCTTAAAAAGCAAGAATCTTCATAGAATAATTATCTTTAGATTCACAGATTTATTTTAATATTTTATGAATAGTTTTGTTTTATGAATAGTTTTATGAACAGTTTTGTTTGACAATAGTTTTGTTTGACCATTATGAAATATTTTTCCATGGCTCTTACAGTTATTTAAATGTACTGTAAGTAAAGTACATCAGGTACAAGGACACATAATGCTTCCAGACCTTTATAAAAACATTTGAAACTTTTCTCTATCTGAATTTTCTAAAACTATTTTAACCGTTTAAAAAAATATTACATTTTTTAAAAATGATAATCCTGAATTGAATTGCATAATGCAGGGAACAAACTCAATGTGGAAACATTAAAATCTATCATTTTATAGAAGATGAATTTGTGAAAATATTGCATATGTAAAACAAAAATTAAAGATATAAAATATAAATAATTCAAGAAACATAGACTGTAGAATGTAAAATATGACATGAAATAGCACTGTTAGTTAAAGTGGCTCTTTCAGTTACCATATTAGTTTCTCAAATCTAGCAAAATTTACAAGTACAAAATGTAACAAACCCACAACAGAAACTAAGGTTTTGACAAATCTTTGAAATACCAGTGACTGGGAGTATGCCAATGAGAACATTAAATTGATCTTGTAAAGCTGTAGGCTGGGAATGGAGCCTACAATGTCATCTTTAAGTATCTCACGGAAGTTTTCACCTAGCACCAGAAGGAAGAATGCAGGGTTTTTGTCTGAAAGGTGAAAGATGAGTGTACGTTGAAGCAGTTAGACTATTTAAAATTGTGGCATCATCTTTCTTCTCCAGAGAGTAGGGCACATACAGATAACATTAACAAAATGCTCTCATCTAACCATTAGGCTGAGAACAAGGTCCTCAATGGAGGAGCTAGAGAAAGGACCCAAGGTGCTGAAGGAGGCTCCACATAGGAGGAACAACAATATGAACCAACCAGTACCCACAGAGCTCCCAGAGACTGAACTACCAACCAAAGAGTACACATGAAAGGACCCATAACTCCAGCTGCATATGCAGAGGATGACCTTGTTGAACATGAATGGGGGGAAAGGCCCTTGGTCCTGAGAAGACTACATGCCCCAGTGAATGGGAATGACAGGACAGGGAAGTGGGAATGGGTGGACTGGTAAGCAGGGGGAGGTGGGGATTGGATAGGGGGTTTTCAGAGGTGAAACCAGGAAAGGGATAACATTTGAAATTTAAATAAAGAAAATATATAATAGAAAAAAATCCTTTTGAAAGGAATCAAACATTCTGTTGAGGTATGCCTCAGACCCTCTGGGTCCCTGTGTCTGCGTGGAACGGGTCTCTCGACGCGGGTGGGCAAAACGTGGATGGCGAGTGACAAGCAGACACACACAGGAGAGTTCGTGTGTAGAATCTGAATGTAATTTTTCCACTCGAGCATTAGACTTTTTATGCAGAGTACAATAAGGAAGACGGGTGACATATTTTTAAGGTACAATTGAGGTAACCGGATGCTTAATGATTCTTACACAGAACAGAGGAATGAAAACGCAACAGGTCTAACAGGAACCACCTGGGATAAAATTCATTGATAACAGCTGGGATCAATAAGGGCTCCACCTAAGATTCACTAATCTTAGAAGCCAGGGGCAAGGGCTTGGCGCCCTTGCCATAGTTCCTATTTTAGTCTCTTGTATAGTCCACCTTCCCCTTAGACCATTGTAAATACTTGTGTATGGGTGTAACTCTGTTACATTTTTAAGTGTCTATTCTGGTTTCTCCTTTGGTCTGAAACTTCCTTATTCCTAGTGATGGTAAATTCCTGTGTAAGGGAGTGACTTAGCTTTTACAATCTTACTGAATTCTAAGGCCTCGATCTTGGTCAAGGATGCCCTTGGACTTTTGAGACACTGGCGAAAGGGTTTAGCCATTTCGGAATTCTAACTTAGAAGGCACTTATAATAGGAAAATACTAGAAGAGAGCACATGGATCCATACACTAGACTAACGCGGGAATGAAACACGGAAATGAAAAATTACTGTATGGGTAGGAAATGCCAGACTCCAGGAGGAAGGTTTCCTTGAAACCCCTTTGCCTCATGAGTGACCTTTAAGCCTTTCGGCTTGTCCAGTTGACTCGACCGGGGCGTAGCAGAGGTAAATCTGAAACATCTATTGGGGAAGGATCTTTTGTGAGCACTATAGAAAAGACTTCATTTAGGGACTCCAGTTTTATAATAGCATTTAGCTCATGTGTTTTAATAAAAACCTGACACTATAAATTTAATCTTCTTCAATAATAAGTTCTTAGAATTCACATTCAAAAATAATGTGTCGGAGATAATACATTTGTTTCAGATTGACAAAAGAAGCTCCTAATATTACCAGCTACATGGACTACTTTCCTAAATTCTTCATAGTCTCCATCATAAAGTTTTACACACATCATAAAGTGTGGTATTGGGTCTCTGCTCCCAGCTGGCACAGGTTTTAACTGGCTCTGCTTTCTTCTTTTGTTTTTTTATTTTGTTTTTGTTTTTGTTTTTATTTTTGTTTTTGTTTTTGTTTTTGTCTTTGTTTTTTTTAAATTTATCTTTAGTATAAACACTTTCATTTCCAATTTTTTAATGGAGTCCTCTCTCCTCTCTCTCTCTCTCTCTCTCTCTCCCTCGCTCTCTCTCTCTCTTTCTCTCTCTCTCCTCTCTTGTGTGTGTAATTTTCATGGTTTTTCTTTTCTTTTATTCTGTTTATTTTGTTTCATTCTGGTTTGTTCGCTTTACTTGCCTGATTTTTAAATACAGAGAAAGAATGCTTGAAATTGAATGTGTAAGAAAGTAGGAAGGATCTTGTAGGAGATAGGGGGAGGGAAAATCATGATAATATGATAACAATATTATATAAATAAATATACTTTCAATAAAATAAAAAATAAATGATTTAAGAATATAAGGGTAGCCGGGTGTGGTAGAGCATGTCTTTAATCCCAGCACTCGGGAGGCAGTGGCAGGTGGATTTCTGAGTTTGAGGCCAGCCTGGTCTACAAAGTGAGTTCCAGGAGAGCCAGGGTTATATAGAGAAACCCTGTCTCTAAAAAACAAAACAAAACAAAACAAAACAAAACAAAACAAAACAATTTAACAAAATCAGGAAAGAAAAGGGAGACATAACATAAACTGAGTAAATTAAAAAAAAAAATCAGATCCTACTACAAAAGAATGTATTCAACAAAACTAGAAAACCTGGATGAAATGGATGATTTTCTAGACAAATACCAGGTACCAAAGTTAAATGAGGAGCAGATAAACCATGTAAACAGCCCATAACCCCTAAGGAAATAGATACAGTCATGAATAGTCTCCCAAACAAAAAAAGTCCATTGCCAGATGGTTTTATTGCAGAATTCTATCAGACCTTCAAAGAGGATCTAATACCAGAGGGCTCCTACAGCTGATAAACAACTTCACAAAGTGGGTGGATACAAAATTAACTCAAACATATCGGTAGCCTTGCTCTACTCAAAGGATAAAAGGGATGAGAAAGAAATTAGGGAAAGAACACCCAAGCTGTGTGCGTTGGCATACGCCTTTAATCCCAGGACTTGGGAGGCAGAAGCAGGCTGATTTCTGAGTTCGAGGCCAGCCTGGTCTACAGAGTGAGTTCCAGGACAGCCAGAGCTATACAGAGAAACTCTGTATCAAACAAACAAACAAACAAACAAAAAGAAGCAACACCCGTCACAATATTTACAAACAATACAAAATATCTTAGTGTGACTCTGACCAAGCTAGTGAAAGATATCTATGACAAGAACAACAAGTCTCTGAAGAAAGAAATAGATGAAGACCTCAAAACAAGGAAATATCTCCCATGCTTATGGATTGGTAGGCCATCTTACCAAAAGCAATGTACAGATTCAATGCAATCCCTATCAAAATTCCAACTCAATTCTTCATACACTTAAAAAGAGCAGATCTCAAAATTCATTTGGAATAACAAAAAATGTAGGATAAATAAAACTATTCTCAGCAGCAAAAAAACTTCTGGGGGAATCACCATCTCTGACCTCAATGTATACTATAGAGCAAGAGTGATGAAAACCGCATGGTATTGGTACAGAAACAGGCAAATAGATCAATGGAATAGAACTGAAGACCTAGAAACAAATCCACATACCTATGGCCACTTAATATTTGACAAAGAAGGTAAAACCATCCAGTAGGAAAAGATAGTATTTTTAACAAATGGTGCTGGTTCTACTGGCTGTCTGCATGTAGAAGATCACACATCAATCCATTCTTATCTCCTGTAAGATCACTGGGTGGATGCTTTAGTACTGCATTGAGGGGGAGGGATAGAACAATTGTGGGAGATGGAAAGAGAGGGGGACAAGGGAGGGAGGAAGGAGGTGGAAATAAAGGTGGCAGTATTAGAATCTGGAGGAGCTGAGAGAGAGGTATAGAGGGTCAGGAAATGAAATAAAAATAAGATGTTAGGGGAGGGTGAAGAACTGGAGATAGCTTCTGGGGGGTCCCAGACAACACAAAAATGTGTAGCTCCCAGAAAATAACAGGATTAACTTTAGCCATAATGTGCAGAGGAGGGAGAAATAGAGACCACATCTAGTAGACAGGCATAGCCCCTGGTCGAGGAATGGGGCCACCCACCCATCTCAAAGTTTTTTTTTAACTCGGAAATGTTCCTGTCCAAGGGAGGAACAGGGACAAAAATGGAACAGAGACAGAAGGAATGGCCAACTGGGAATACAACATGTTTGCAGACACCAAACCCAATACTTCTGCTGTGGTCAAGAGGTGATTGTGGACAGGAACCAAGTGAGGCAGTTCCTGGGGAGGTTCAGCCAGAAACTGACCAATGCAGATACAGATACTTGCAGCCAACCATCAGACTGAACTCAGGGAACCTGGTGGGTGAGCTGGCAGAAGGCTGGGAGTAGAGGGGAATTGCAGCCCCACTGGAAGAACAACATAGGCTAGCCTAACCACCCAGTTCTCCCAGATACTAGAACACCAACCAAGGAGTGTACCTAGAGGGATCCATAGCTCCAGATAAATATGTAGCAGAAGATCGCCTTGCCTAACAAGAAAGGGAAGGGATGCCCTTGGTCCCAGAGAGGTTTGATATTCCAGAATAGGGTGATGCTGGACCAGTAGGGTGGAAGAGTGTAGGTGGGTGGGGGAGCACTCTCATCTAGGCAAAAGGGAGGGGGGAGGGCAGATATGGGGTAGGGGGTGGCAGAGGAGTAACTAGGAAGTGGGAAAACATGGGATGAAGGGTCAGTGAAGGGGGTAACCAGGAAGTGGGATATCACTTGAGATGTAAACAAATGGAATGATTAATAATAATAATGAAAAAAAAAAAACACAAGTGTTCCAGTGGTATAGTAGGGCAAGGGAAATATAATAACAGACAACAAGGAAATTAAAGTAATAATTAGTTTTTACTTCAAAAGCTTGTGCTATACAAAATTGGAAAATCTTTAATCTAATCGATGACTTTTTAGACAAATTCCACACACCAAAGATAAATCAATATCAGGTAAACTATTTAAACATCCGTATATCCTCTAAGTAAATACAAGCAGAAATTATACAAAAAAAGTCCAGGGTCAAATGGTTTTATACCAGAATTCTCCCAGACCTTAAAGGAAGAACTAATACTCATCAAACTATCCCACAAAATAAAAACAGGACGCACACTGCCAAACTCATTCTGTGAGTATGGAGTTGCTCTGATAAGTAAGCCACACAAAGACTCAACAAAGAAAGAGAATTTCAGACAATTTCTCGTATGATCAGTGATGAATTATTTTTTAATATAATGCTCACAAACTGAATCCAGGAATACATCAAAACACCATCCACAATAACCAAGTAGGTCTCATGTTAGGAATCCATGGATGGTTCAATATACTAAAACCCATCACTGGAAAAAAAAACAAAAACAAAAAACAAGAACACATGATTATCACATTAGATGCTGAAAAGTTTTTGAAAAAAATACAAAATCACTTTATTCTAAAAGTCTTGGAGAGATCAGGATACAGGGTACATACCTAAACAGAATATAAGCAATATAAAGCAAGCCCATAGCCAACATCAAATTAAATGTAGAAAAATTGAATGTAAAAAAGCAATTCCATTAAAATCATGTGGAAGACAAAGTTGGCTCCATTCTCCCTATCTATTCAACCTAGTACTTTAAGTGCTAGCTAGAGCAATAAGACACATAAAGGTAATCAAGTGACATAAATTGAAAAGGAAGAGTTCAAAGTATCACTCTTCATGGTTGTTGTATTACATTGTTTAAACAAAGCAATAGTATAGGTTTTACTTCAAGGTCTATCGTCTATTTAGTCCCATCTTGGTCATGTGAGAAGTGTTTGTCATGCTTTACATCTCATGTAGTAGACTAAATTCCAATTATGCAGTAGTTGGTTTTTACCACAACTTTTGTGCTACTATTGCACCAGCACGTCATGAAGGTAGGTAACCATTGTAGATTAAAGTGTTTATATCTGGGATGGATGTTATCATTTTCCTCTGTATCATGCAGCAGAGTACCTTCCAGTACTACGAACACAAATGTCTTTGTTCAGTGAACCATGGAGGTATTGATTTCAGCAATAGGGCACTACTATCACTTTGTGAAGAACAACCAATAGTCTTGAAAATAGCCTGAGATATTTGGGCATATTCCTGAAGCTCCTTTGACCAAAGTCTCACTTAAATGTAACTCATTCCGGGAACAGGAAGATTGTCTTAGTTAGGATTTTACTGCTATGAGCAGACACCATGACCAAGGCATCTCTTATAAGGACAACATTTAATTGGGGCTGGTTTACAGGTTCAGAGGTTCAGTCCATTATCATCAAGGTGGGAACATAGTAGCATCCAGGCAGCATGATACAGGAGGAGCTGAGAGTTCTACATCTTTCTCTGAAAGCTAGCAGAAAACTGACTTCAAGACAGGTAGTGTAAGAGTCTTAAAGCCCACACCCACAGTAACATATCTACTCCAACAGGGCCACACCTTCTAATAGTGCCACTCTTTGGGCACTATTATATGTATGAAACTTTATCTGTAGTAAGTTTCCACATGATGCCTTAAATGGCCATTGATTTTAGCTGTCCTTCCCAGCCCTTCTGCTTTACAGCAATGTTTCATTATCTTCTCTGCATTTAGTCTTCCTGTTCTAGTCTCCCATTCTATCTGTAACTATATATTTTATTTCTTTTTCCTTGGGAGATATAGATTTTGGCATGCCTCTCACAGGCATAGAAGCTAATATCCACATCTAAGTAAATAAATATCATATTTCTCTTTTGGAATCTGTGTAACCTTACTCTATATGTAACTTTTCCAACTCTATAAATTTATGTATGAATTTTTTAATTTTATGCTTTAACAGATGAATAATACTGCATTATATGTATCCACAAAGTTTTCATCATCTAGTCATCATTTAACAAAGATTTATGATGTTTCCAATTTCTGTCTGTATAGACAGGAATGGACATGGATGATCCAGAGTCTCTGTAATAGGATGTAGTGTCCTTTGTATATTTGCCCAAAGGTGGTAGAGCTAGCTGTTTAGTTAAACAATTTCCCAGGATCCTGAGAAATTACCACATTGGTATTCCAATAACCACTGTACAAATTTTTACTCTCATTGCCAATGGATGAGACTTACCCTTGACTCACACCCTTACCAGAATGAACTGCCATTTGTTTTATTGACCTTGGCCATTCTGATTGATGTAAAATGAAATTTCACATTAGATTTGGTTTGTATTTTGGTGATAGTTAAGGAGGAGCAAAATAGAAAAAAAAATAATATTGGGACAGGGGTTGTTGTTGTTGTTTGGAAAACCAGGACCAATGTACTCATTAACTCACAGAGGTTGTAGTTGCCTTCACAATATGTACACAAACGCAGACCAATCAATATTATAAACTAGGATGAGAAAAGGATTCATGATCCTTGTGTAGGATAGTTTAATGTAAATTTTAAGCAAGCTACAGTCAACTGAGTAGGAGCCTCAGTTAAGAAAATGATTCCATAAGATCATGCTGTATGCAGACCTGTAAAAGAATTTCTTGATTAGTCATTGATGGAGAAGATCCCATTCCACTGTGGGTGAAGACATTTCTGAGCTGTTGGTCTGGGTTTAATAATAAAACAGGCTGAGCAAGCCACAAGGAGTATGTACGTAAGCAGCACCAATCTATGACCTGGGATCAGTTTTTAAGTTCCTTTCCTGACATCAACTGATGATGAACTGTGATGTGAAAGAGTAAACCAAATAAACTTTCCCAACTTGTTTTTCATCCTGGTGTTTCATAGCAGCAATATTAAGCCTAAAGCAATGTTTGTCCCCCCCTTATGATTGGTTATTGACAATTGATAGTTTCTGGAGGAAGGGGAGTCAGTTTTCTTTAAAGGTGTGGTATTTGGAAGGTTAACTAAACTGTACACATAGGGTATAGTGACCACATAAATTGGACTCCAAGGGCTATTAACAACAGGAAAATTTATGAGAACATGAAGCTAAGGAGTAGTTAAGTAGGAATCAGTACAGGAGATGTTAGATGAGCAATGGGTTGAATATGATAAAATTATGAAATCATCAAAGAATTATGAAAAATTTTTAAAGAAATTAAATAAACAAAAAATGGAATTTTAAATTTTTGAAAAAAGAACTAAGTATATGAATTTAAAATAAGTGTGTTTACTGTGAGTCATGGTAGAAACAGAAGGGGTATCTTTAATCAAAGAGCAAAAATATTAAGAAATTTATTAAGAAGAGCCATGAGAGACAGATACATAGATATAAATGATTAAAAGAAAAAAAAAACAGAAGGAAAGTGTATTGACATAATCAGAAGGCATTTTTCTCTAGAGACACAAATGAATCATTAAAAAATTAATTTGAAACCTTCTCAAAGTAAAGCACCTTACAAATAGTTTAGTTCTGATTACAAAAACTTATAAAGTGTTGGACTCCTATAAAACTCCCTGAGGTCTTGATCTAAAAAGGAAAACTAGTATTTATTGATTATATAAAAAAGATGTTTGCAAAGAAAAAGTCTAATAATCAACAAAATGTTTTATTTACCTTACAGTAATAAAAATTGACAACCAAGAATACAATGGTTATATTATCCTCATTGTACTAAGTCTGATTAAAAAAACAAAACAAAACAAAAAAAACAAAACAAAAAACAAAACCTTCTAACTAATAGAATAAAATTGCTACTGATTCCTGACCTGGAATCTTAAAAGCCAGGGAAAGAGGAAATGCAAATCTCTCAGATATGCAACTTCTCATCCTCTTTAATGTGGCTTTGCTCCAAGGTTAAGAACTTGTGATGTTTCTAATTATAGACTGATTTTGACATAGTAATTTTTAGTAGTTCACACAAATCAACAGACCCTCAAATTTTTCATGGGTATGTTTAAATTGTATAAACTGGTGGCAAATTGGTTTTTCCAGATGCGATTTAAATATTTATTTATTTTGTGTATGTTTATATGGCTTTTTGTGTGAGTATTAATAGATCATTTCAAATGTATGGAGGTCAGAGGCCAATCTCCGTTCTCTACTTTGACCATGTCAAAAACAAGGTTTGCCTTGGTTTTTGTTTTGTTTTGTTTGGGGGGAGTGTAAGTTTTTGAGATGACAATTATAACATATCTGGGGCAGATAATGAGTTTCTTTGTTTTTATTTTCTTCTCTTTTTATTAATTAATTTATTTACTTTACATCTTGATCAGAGCTTCTTCTCCCTCTTCTCCTCCCAGTACCTCTTGCTCACCTCACCTTCTTACCATCCTCCTGTCCTCCCTTTCTCCTCAGCAGTGTCTCAGATAAAGGAGGATCTCCCTTAGATATCAACTTGCCTTGGCATATAAAATTTCAGTAGGACTAGGCTCATCTTCTTATATTGTAACTAGGCAAGGCAGCCCAGTTAGGGGAAAAAGATCCAAAAACAGGCAAAAAAGAAAAGAAAAAATCAGATATAGCTCCTGCTCCTGTTCTTGTTGTTAGGAGTCCCACATGAAGGCTGAGCTAAACAACTGTTACATATTTTGAGAGGACCAGGATCGTTCCCATAAATGTTCTCTGTTCGGTGGTTCAGTATATGTGAGTTCCTATGGGTTAGTTGATTCTGTATGTTTGCTTGTGGTGTCCTTGACCTCTCTGGCTCTTTCAATCATTCCTCCCACGTCTTCTATAGGATTACCCATGTTCCTCCTAAAATTTGACTGTGAGTCTCTGCATCTGCTTCCATCAATTTTCTGCAAAGACTCTCATATGAAAGTCATGGTAGGTGCCTTTATGGAAGTATAGCAAAATGTTATTAATAATGTCTGGGGTGGGCTCTCTCATGGCATGGGTTTCAAGCTGAGCCAGTTATTGATTGGCCATTTCTTCAGATTCTGCTTCATCTTTACCCTTACACATCTTGTTGGCAGGAGAAATTTTAGGTCTAAGATTTTATGGCTCTGTTAATACTCCAGTCCCTCCATTATTAATCTTTTCGGTTTCCAGGACATGTTCACTTCAGACTTCATATCCTCTATTGCTAGGAGTCTTTGCTCTAGTCACTTCCATAGATTCCTAGGAGTTTCCACTGTCCTAAGTTACTATCTCATCCCAGAGATGTCTCCCCGGCACACATAACAGTTCCACTTCTCTCTCAAAGTATAATCTTCCTCTATCTTCTGCAGACATGATCCTACCTGCTCCTCTTCCAAATTTCTTCCCAACTCCTCATCTACCCAGTTCCCTTCATCCATTGATCCCACTATCTATTCAATTTCCCCTTCAGAGTGAGAGTCAAGAGTCCACCCTTGGGCCCTTCTTCTTATGTAGCTTCTGAAGATCCCTCGATTGTAGTATGATTATCCTCTACTTTATGACTTCTATCAGCTTATAAGAACATACATACTACGTTTATCTTTTGGGATCAGGATTACCTCATTCAGGCAGATCTTTTCTAGTTCAATCCATTTGCCTGCAAATTTCATTAAGGCATTGTTTTTAATGGCTATGCAATATTTCATTGTATTAATGTACCGCATTATTTTAAAGTTTATTCTTCAGTTGAGGAATATCTAGGTTGTCTGGCTATTACCAACAATGCTTCTAGAAATATAACTGAGTAATTGCCCTTGTGGTATGGTTGAGCATCTTTTCAGTATATACCCAGGAGTAGTAGAGCTTTATCTTGAGGTAGAACTATTTCATATTTTATGAGAGCCCACCAAATTGATTTCCAAACTGGTTATAGAATTTTGGACTCCAACCAGCATTGGAGGAGTGTTCTCCTAGCTCTACATCTTTGGCCACTTGAGTTTTTATTTTGGCTGCTCTGACAGGTGTAAGAATCTCATAGTCATTTTGATTTGCATTTCTTTGACAACTATGGATGTTGAACATTTATTGAAGTGTTTCTTGGCCTTTAATAAATAAGACCATATGAAACTTAAATATTTCTGTAAGGTAAATGATACTGTCAAAAGAACAAAACAGCAACCTACAGGTGGAAAAGGGTCTTCATCAACCTTATATCCAAGAGAGGGCTCATATTCAAATTATATAAAGAATTCAAGGAACGGGACATAACTAAACCAAATAACCCAATTAAAAATGGGTGCAAATATGTGGAGCATTCTCAACAGAGAAATTGTGGAGAGCTGTGCCATGAGCAATTGCCATTATAAGATGGCGCTGGCTTCCCCTGCTCCTAACTAGTAAACAAGCCTTGTGCGCAAGTGCGAGAGTGAACTCATGCCTAGTCACTGCCTATCTCGGGGCGTAGTAATGAGGTGATGGGCGACAACAAATCAGGAGCTGACATGCCACATCAGGTGCTGAAACGCCACGCTGAGGGCTATATAAGCAGCACTTTTTCCGGGGTTAGGGTCTTCCCTTCTTAAGAAGCAATAAAGCTTGCCGCAGAAGAATCAGGTTGTCCGAGTGTGTTCTTGAGGGAGAGAACAATAGCTCGGGACAAGAAATGTCAATTTGAAGTGAGAGCTTAAAGAGTGCCTAGAAATTTGAAACAGAGAATGTAGGAGAGAGTAGTATACCAAAAAGAATAGCTACTCATAGTGGTTCCCCATCCTAAATGATCAACATGCCCAAGTTGAAGAAATCCTGGTCCATACAAATATAGTTAAATAAGTGTCTCATGCTTTAAGATAAGTGAACAAATACTGTTCTAAAATGTACTTTTGGTCCTTTATTACTATTTGGCATCATATAATTAAAAATGAACAGTTATCTAAAATCAAATGTAAATATTTTATCTGATGTGTACCCCTTTTTTTGTCAACATTGAACATGCTTATCACCATGCAAAAATTAGAACATGAAATATTTATATATCTCAGAATTTAATTATTCACTCCTTTTATATGCTATGTGTCTTAAAAGCTGTGTTAAACCATGCTAAAATTAAAAGAAGAGTAAGGGTTGCTTTCCCCTGAAATGTGACTATACTCAAAAAGGAAGCATTTTCACATAAAAGATGTACAAATATCATAAAGTTCAACAATCATGTAAACAAGGTAATAAATTATTCTCTTAAGTAATGGGTAAGAAGCAGAAATACTACTTTTTGAGTGAGTAATGGGAGTTTTGCTTAGAGGTATGTCTGTGAAATACATGCATGCTCACGGCTCGTGGAGAATATAAGAGTGTATCAGAGTCATTGGAATTGAAATTGCATATAATTGTTAGATGTCATGTAGGTTCTGAGAATCAAAGCAATGTTATGTAAGATCAGCAAGTTCTTGTTACAGCTGACCCATCTCTCTAGTCCTTATCAGATTTTTCATTAATATGATGAACAGAATCATTGCCAGGGACAGGTTTGTATGTGATATTTTGACATTATTTTTTCTGAAAATTCCATATTGATGGCTTTATGTTCATAGGAAAAATATAAAAGGTTATGTTCATAAAGGTTATACTTAATTTTTCTAATAAAATGTAAGCTAATTTCGTGATTATTAAAGTAACATATTTTTGAATGTTAGAATATACAAGAATAAGGGCTAGAGAGATGGCTCAGTGGTTAAGAGCACTGACTGCTCTTCCAGAGGCCCTGAGTTCAATTCCCAGCAATGACATGGTGGCTCACAGCCATCTGTAATGGGATCTGATGCCCTCTTCTGGTGTGTCTGAAGACAGCTACAGTGTACTCATATAAGTAAAATAAATCTTTTAAAAAATATACAAGAATCAAAGAAATCTATAATTGTCCATGGTGGTACTTGTCTTAGTCCCAGAATTTGGGAGACAAAGAAACACAGACTTTTGTGAGTTTGAAGCTAGACTGGTCTATACAGTTAATTTCATGATATCTATGCCCTCATAGACAGATAAGTTTTCAAAAATTAAAAAACAAAAAAGTATTATTTAGTAAAATATTAATTTAATTAGTGTATATTTCTATCATAATATGTGGATGCATATAATGTACAAATATTTATATTTGTATATATATATATATATATATAAGTTCAATAATATTTAACATAATTTTACTCCTTGAATTTTATAAATGTTCTATGTAGAGTAGAACTCTATATAGAGTATAGCTGAAAACAAGAGAGAAGCCTAGAGGGCCAGGAGAATGAATGGAAATATTAAGTTGCCAGGGTTGGGGACTAGGAGGAACCTCTAGAAAATTCCAGAGACCTGGTATGGAGGAGGTTCCCAGGACTCCATGTAGGTGACCCTAGCCGAGATGCCCAACACTAGGGATATGAAACTTGAAGAGTACACCGTAAGTAGTCAAGAAGGACCCTGAATGGAGGGATAAGCCACCAACCCACCTACAACACTATCAACCTAAAATTGATCCCATCTAAAAGAAATGCAGGGACAAAAATGGAGCAGACTGAAGGAATAGCTGAGCAGTAACTGGCCCAACTTGTGATCCATTCCATGGGTGGGCATCTACTCCTAGCACTAACTCTATTCAGTTTCTAACTTAGCATGTCAAATCTTTGTAATGTACCTCCACAAAACATCTCCAAGAAGAAAGAAAAAGAGTTCATTTTACTTATAAGCTTATCCTCCCAGCCATAGAGAGAATAGTCATGAGTGCATGACATCCTGTAAGAGTTGGAGACAGAGGAATTCAAAGAATGATACTCCCCACTATTGCCTTGTTTCCTTTCCCTCTCTACCTTCTTCCATCTTTCTCATCAACCCTTTCTCTTCATGTCTTTGCTGTTTCTTATATCCCTTTCTCCAGTTTTGGTTTCCTTAGTGCCATTTCTTTCTTTTTTATTTCCTTCATTTTCTTATTAGATATTTTCTTCATTTACATTTCAAATGTTATCCCAAAATTCCCCTATACCCTCCGCGCCCCTGCTCCCCAACCCACCTACTCCTGCTTCCTGCCACTGGCATTCCCCTGTACTGGGGCATATGATCTTTGCAAGACCAAGGGCCTCTTCCCACTGATGGCAGACTCGGCCATCCTCTGCTACATATGCAACTAGAGACACAGTTCTGTGGGGTACTGGTTAGTTCATATTGTTGATCCTCCCATAGGGTTGCCGACCCCTTTAACTCTGGGTACTTTCTCTAGCTCCTTCTTTAGGGGCCCGGTGTTCCATCCAATAGATGACTGTGAGCATTCATTTCTGTATTTGCCAGGCACTGGCATAGGCTCCCAAGCTACCAATCAGTTTCTTAATAGTCAATTCAAAACTATATTCAGGAACATAGTTATAACTATGTTGTTCCTGAATGTGGAAGCTGGTAAATGCCAGTTAAAAGTACAATATCTTGAGATGCTTGGAAACCAGGGAAATTAGGAAGTTCATTAGCTCTCTAATGGGGTAGCCAGATAACAACACTATGGTTTAAGAAATGCCTGTGTTTCCATTGAAAATCAACATGTTTATAGATGCAAACTCAGTGTGAATACAGTGTGGGCTGAATGTTGGTAAACAATATTGAGAAGCTTAGAGAAAACTGGGGTGAATGAGGAAGCTTTAAGTCTATTACTGAGCTCTTAAACACAAACTATAACCATTATATGTATTGAGAAAGAAATAAACAATACATTCCATTGAATTTACTATGCAAAGTCAATCCCTGGGTGCTGTGGCCATGTGAAAAGCATGTCAGTTATTCATTTAGAGAAAAAAAAACTTGTAAAAAGAGATTTAAACTTAAAGAAAGTGAGGTTTATTATGTCATGTAGGTTCTGTGAGTGAATATTTCAAATATAACATTTAGCTGTTGTTAAAAATAACTTAGTGTCTTAAATATTCATTTACCCAAGAAAAGTAAATGAGTTCAATGAAGCTGCAGCCTGCACGCCAGCACAGTGGGGTGAGCTGCAAATGATGTTATGACATATTTTTTTTTCTTGTACAGTCCTCTGATAGATAACTTTAATCTAATTTCTTCCTTTTCTATGAATGTTACCACTCATTTGAAAATGTGATTTCCTGTATACTTCTTGTTAATGACATAATTTAGTCTGAGATGCAAATCTTTATATATATGAAAACAAGGCATCAAGAACTTATGACACAACAGGCATATACATAGGGTTTATATACACTGGGATAGCTACATTTTAATTGTTGTAGTTTTAATATTATGTTGGCTTTTAAACATTAGTGACACAATATTTTTTGCTTTAATTTACATGGAATATGTGTTAGTGTCACTTTTACTTTGTGTAGTAGAAACAGCAATCTCCTCCAAATTCTATTTTTATTGTTGTAATTTATCTAAAGTCTAGTTTGCATATCTTGATCTAATTTGTAACTTTGTCATCCTCAGGATATAACCAAGTAGGAGAACCTTGATTAAAATCCATTTTATACATTTTACATCATGGAAAAATGAGATATGAATGTTAAATATGTGTATACAATCAAATTTTTAAAAGGATACTTATCTAGCTGATGTCTGTGGCCATTAAAGAAGATAAGCCCATAAAAGGTAGTGTTTAAGATAGTGACTTGCCACATCCTCCTACTCTGAGGCATAAAACCTCCCCAGGACCAAGGGCTTCTCCTCCCCTTGCTGGTCAGCAAGGAAAGTTTCTGCTACATATGTATCTAGAGCCATGGATCCTTCTAGGTCTCCACTTGTTTGGTGGTCTTGTCTCTGGGAGAAATGGGTGGTTGGGCCAGCCTATATTGCTCTTCCAATGGGGTTGTAGTCCACCTCTGCTCCTCCATTCCTTCTGCCAGCTCACCCACCATGTTCCCCGAGTTCAGTCTGGTGGTTGGCGCCAATCATCTGTATCTGCATTGGTCAGTTGCTGGCCAGACCTCCCCAGGAACTGCCATACTTGGTTCTTGTCATCAGTTGCCTCAGAGTATGGGTGGATGGGGTAACACTCTCATACAGGAAAAAAGGAGGGAGGAGGGCAGATAAGGGATTTGTGGGATAACACAGGATTGGGGGTTGGTGGAGAGGATTACTGAGAAGTGAGATATCATTTGAGATGTAAATGAATAGAATGATTAATAATAATAAAGAAAGAGAGAAGAAAAAAAAAGATACTGACTTATTGTCTTGAGCAATTTAACTGTGACAAAACATCATGGCCGACACAACTTTAAAAGGGTTATATTTAATTTGGGGCCTTACAATTAGAGAGGATTAGAGTCCAGGACCATCATGGCAGGATGCATAGCAACAGGCATGCAAGTGTAGAGTTGGAATCATACCTGAGAGGTTACATGTAATCTAATCCCTGGGCACATGTATGAAGTTGGTATGTATATAAGAATGTCATCAGTGTCTTCTCATGTTGATGTGAGTACAAATGAATAAATGAATTATTACTATACGTTAACCAAATATATGCACATATAGTTAATATGAACATATATATAAATTCACATATGAATATACATACATGTTCAATATATTAATGAGTGAATTCTAACTATAGGTTAATCGGTAAACAAAAATCTGATACATGCATACATTAAAACCCATCACTGTGGAGCAAGTGGGAAGTCCTTCTAATGAGGGTCAAGATGTAAGCTTGTACAGCAACTATGGAAGTAAATATGGTGATTCTCCACAAAATTGGGAATTGATCTTCCTCAAGACTCAGCTATACTATTGTTAGGACATGGTGTCTCTGTCTGTCATGATAAGCTTTTTCCATTAAACATTTTGAGTTCCATATTCAGCAGGTTTCTCACAAGTTTGAGGGCCATTATCTATTAAGTATAACAGAGTGAACAATTAAAAAAATGTTGCTTACTTTTAGTTGCTTTCTTAACCTACCAAATATAGGAGTGTAAATAATGATTATTTCTGTAATTAATTACATTAGTTCTTAGAATGGCTACAAGTACATTTCTAACCACATTGAAGAATTTGATCATTTGTAAGGTTACTAATCACTAACTTGCATATCTTGGTTATATTTAACAGTTTATAATAAGATAGTAGCTTTTATAAGATTAGGATTTTTACATTTTATCTCTAAAGTTTGTGAGCCAACCAGTGACAGGTCCAAAGTGGGATCCAGCTCAAAGGCAAATCCCAAGGCCTGACACTATTACTGAGGCTATGGAGATCTCTCAAACCCTGGACCACCAAACAGGCAGCATACACTAGTTGATATGAGACCCCCAACACATATACAGCAGAGGACTTCCAGGTCTGGGTTCAATCTGAGAATGTGCACCTAACCATCAAGAGACTGGAGACTCCAGGAAGTTTAGAGGTGTGGTGGGTTGTGGGGACATCCTTGAGGAGACAGGGGCGGGGAGGAGGTATGGGATATGGAAGAGTCAGAGGGTGGACTAGGAGGGGAATAAAACTTGGAGTGTAAAATAAATAAATAAATACATGAAGAAAGGAAGGAAGGAAGGAAGGAAAGGAAAGGGAAGGGAAGGGAAGGGAAGGGAAGGGAAGGGAAGGGAAGGGAAGGGAAGGGAAGGGAAGGGAAGGGAAGGGAAGGGAAGGGAACTGAAGGGAAGGGAAGGGAAGGGAAGGGAAGGGAAGGGAAGGGAAGGGAAGGGAAGGGAAGGGAAGGGAAGGGAAGGGAAAAGGGAAAGGGAAAAGGAAGGAAGGAAGGAAGGAAGAAAGAAAGAAAGAAAGAAAGAAAGGAAGGAAGGAAGGAAGGAAGGAAGGAAGGAAGGAAGGAAGGAAGGAAGGAAGGAAAAAGGTTGAGCCTGTGGTGGATTTGTATATGCCAGAATAGAGAGTGGCATTATTAGAAGGTGTGACCCTGTTAGAGTAGATCTGGCCTTCTTGGAGTAGGTGTGTCACTGTGGGTGTGCACTTTAAGATCCTTATCCTATCTGTCTGGAAGTCAGTATTCTGCTAGCAGCTCTCAGATGAAGATGTAGAACTATCAGTTCCTCCTGCACCATGCCTGCCTGGATGCTCTATGTTCATGCCTTGATGATAATGGACTGAACTTCTGAACCTGTAAGCCAACCCCAATTAAATGTTGTCCTTATAAGAGTTGTCTTGGTCATGGTGTCTGTTCACAGCAGTAACACCCTAACTAAATAGACCCTTAAAAGAATAACAACTTCTGAGTTGAAGCTTTTTAATATCTTGCTGGTTTGTATTTGCTAGACCCAAGCAATGGCACTATTATGAGGTGTGGCCTTGTAGTAGATGTGGCCTTGTTGTTGGAAGTATGTCACTTTGGGGGATTTGGCTTTGGGATCTTCCCCCTAGTCACATGGAAGCAAGTCTTCTGTTTGTTCCTCCTGCACCATGCCTGCCTAGACAGTACCATCCTTCCCACCTTGATGATAATGGATTAAACCTCTAAACCTGTAAGTCACCCCAATTAAATGTTGTCCTTATTAAGAGTTCTCTTGGTCATAGTTTCTCTTCATAGCAATGGAACCCTAAGACTGTATCAAAATACACATTTTAAATTATGAATAAAGTTCATAGGGACACTGGAAACTTTACTTTCTTGGCCCTTACATAGTGGACCACTATAAAATATTACAGTTTCTTATGTGATTCCATTTATCAAAATAGCTAAAGCATTACAATGTTTGCAAAGACAGAAGGATAAACACTCATTCTTAAATCACTCTCTGTTGCTCTAAACAGACCTTAGGTAAGGAGAGACTTTTGCCTGACACCTTGTTTCACTGTCATGTTGCATTATAGAATAGGTATATGCAGTTTCTGGTGTATATTGTTTAGTGCTTGTGTCTGTGATCCTAACTTTTAGCTTTTATTTAATTAAATCTCCAATACATGACTGTGAGCATCCACTTCTGTATTTGCCAGGTATTAGCATAGGCTCACAAGAGACAGCTATATCAGGGTCCTGTCAGCAAAATCTTGCTGGCATATGCAATAGTGTCTGGGTTTGGTGGTTGTATATGGGATGGATTCCTGGGTGGGGCAGTCTCTGGATGGTCCTTTCTTCCATCTCAGCTCTGAATTTTGTCTCTGTAACTCCTTCCATGGGTATTTTGTTCCCCATTCTAAGAAGGAACAAAGTATCTACATTTTGGTCTTCCTTCTTCTTGAGTTTCCTGTGTTTTGCAAATTGTATCTTGGGTCGTCTAAGTTTGTCAGTTAATAGCCATAGTGAGTGCATATCATGTGTGTTCTTTTGTGATTGGGTAACCTTACTCAGGATGATATCCTCCAGATCCATCCATTTGCCTAGGAATTTCATAAATTCACTATTTTTAGTTGCTCAGTAGTACTCCATTGTGTAAATGCACCACATTTTCTGTATCCACTCCTCTGTTGAGGGACATCTGGGTTCTTTCCAGCTTCTGGCTATTATAAATGAGGCTGTTATTACAAGTTGGAACATCTTCTGGGTATATGCCCAGGAGAGGTATTGCTGGATCTTCTGGTAGTACTATGTCCAATTTTCTGAGGAACTGCACAGACTGATTTCCAGAGTGGTTATTTATTTATCAAGATTGTATAATAAGGACTCACAATCTTTCTATTTAAAACAATAAATTTAATAATAATAAGTAAAAGAAAATTAAAATTTTAAATAATACATGTAAAGTCATATACATATTTAAATATTTTTGAATACTGCTCCTTAAAAATATCCAGCCTTTTGAAATTTAAATTTTCTTCAAAACTCCAAAATTTGTTATCAAAGAAGTTTATATTCTTGCAACTTTGGTGTCCTACAATATCGAAAATGAAGTACCATTTTTATTTGAATTGTGAAGATGCATGGCACAACAATAATCTTTACAAGGCAAACCCAAGCTTCAACAACAGTACAAAAACTGTGCTCAATATCTGGGATTCATCTAGGGCTGGGGTCACCACTTTGATCCCATCCTTTGAAGCATACTTAGCCTGGCTCATAGACTAACTAACTGAATGACACCTTCATGTCTTGAAAATAAATGTTAACTTGAGTTACTTATATTAAACAATTATTATGTTAAAATCCTATATTTTGTAGTCCTTGTTTTTAGAATAGGAATTAGACAAAAATCTATACTCACCTTAAATATCTTGGAAACTTGTTGCTGCCTTCTTGGTTGGCCTATCCTATAGGGTCACCTTTACTGAAGACAGTGGTAAAGTCATATGACAAAAGAACTGCAGCCACAAAAAAAGTGCTGCCTGGAGGCATTTACCTGGGGCTGGGGACTTTTGTTCAAAGCTATCCTTCTGGTTGCAACAATGGCTACCAGATAAGTGGCTGGCTAAAGATTGAGGTAGAAAACTTTTTATTTAAATGGAAATGGAATAATGCCACATGGTTCCTTTAAGATTATCTATGTATGGATTTTAAATTATTAATCTGGTGTTGCTAGTTTTAACTTAATTTTTTTGTTACAGATAATACATACTTTTAACCATATCCAATAAACTTACAAATCTTGAAATACAAAAATTAAATATAATAGTCTTAGATAACTAATTGAAACAAATAATCTTTTAGCTGTCCTACTTTGTTCTTTTCCCCCGTCATAGGCTCTATTAGAAATAGAGAGATTTTAAAAGCATGCCTAAAAGAAGATAGCCACATGAACAGAATCCCAACTCTAACAAAAAATAAAATTAACAGGAAGCAACAATTACTTTTCCTTAATATCTCTTCATATCAAAGGACTCTATTCCCGAATAAAAAGACATACACTAACAGACTGGTTACATAAACAGGACTCAACATTTTGCTTCATACAGGAAACCAACCTCAGAGACAAAGATAGACATTACCTCAGAGTAAAAGGCTGTAAAACAATTTTCCAAGAAAATAGTTCCAAGAAACAAGCTGGAGTAGTCAATCTAATATTGAATAAAAATCAACTTTCAATCTAAAGTTATCAAAAAAGACAAGGAACGACACTGCATACTCATCAAAGGTAAAATCTACCAAGATGAATTCTCAATTCTGAATATCTATGCTCCAAATACAAGGGCAGCCACATTTATTAAAGAAACTTTAGTAAAGCTCAAAGAACACATTGCACCTCACACAATAATAGTGGGAGACTTCAAGTCACCACCCTCATTAATGGACAGATCACAAAAACAGAAACAAAACAGAGATACAGTGAAACTAACAGAAGTTTTAATACAAATGGATTTAACAGATATCTATAGAACATTTTATCCTAAAGCAAAAGGATATATCTTCTTCTAAACACCTTATGGTATCTTCTCCAATATTGACCATATAATTGAACATAAAACAGGCCTCAGCAAATACAAAAATATTGAAATAATCACATGTATCCTATCAGATCACCAATGACTACGGATGATCTTCATTAACAATATAAATAAAAGAAAACCCAATACACATGGAAGCTGAACAGCACTCTACTCAATAACAACTTGGTCAAGAAAGAAACAAAGAAAGGAATCAAAGACTTTTTAGAGTTTAAAGAAAGTAAAGGCACAACATACCCAAACTTATGGAACACAATGATAGCACACCATAGAGGAAAATTCATAGCTCTGGGTGCCTCCAAAAAGAAACTGGAGAGAGCATATGCTAGCAGCTTGACAGCACATCTGAAACCTCTAGAACACAAAGAAGCAAATTCACCCAAGAAGAGTACATGGCAGGACATAATCAAACTCAGGGTTGAAATCAACAAATGGAAACAAAAAAAACTATATAAAGAATCAACCAAAACAGGAGCTGGTTCTTTGAGAAAATTAACAAATTAGATAAACCCTCAGCCAAACTAACTAGAGGGTATAAGGACAGTATCCTAATTAAAAAATCAAAATGAAAAGAGAGAAATAACAAGAGAATCTGGGGGAACCCAAAAAATCATCAGATCCTACTATAAAAGGATCTCAACAAAACTGGAAAATCTGAATGAAATGGACAATTTTCTAGACAGATACCAGGTACCAAAGTTAAATCAGGATCAGATTAATGATTTAAAGAGTCCCATATCCCCTAAAGAAATAGAAAAAGTCATTAATAGTTTTCCAACCAAGAAAGCTCATGACCAGATAAGATTAGTGCAGAGTTCTATCAGACCTTCAAAGAAGACCTAATTCCAATTCTTCTCAAACTGTTCCACAAAGTAGAAACAGAAGGTACTCTACCCAATTCATTCTATGAAGCCACAATTACTCTGATACCTAAACTACACAAGACCCAATAAAGAAAGAGAACTTCAGACCAATTTCCCTTATGAATATCGATGCAAAAATAATCAATAAATTCTCAAAAACACTATCCAAGAACAAAACAAAGCATGATTCATCCTGATCAAGTAGGCTTCATCCCAGGGGATGCAGGGATGGTTCAATATATAGAAATGTATCAACATAATCCACTATATAAACAAACTACCACATGATAATCTCTGAGAAGGCATTTGACAAATTCCAACACTGTGTCAAGATATAAAGTCTTGGGAAGATCAGGAATTCAAGGCCCATACCTAAACATAGTAAAAGCAATATGCAGCAACCAAGTAGCCAACACCAAACTCAATAGAGAGAAACTCGAAGCAATGCCACTAAAATCAGAGACTAGACAATGCTGCCCACTCTATCCCTGCCTGTTCAATATCATACTTGAAGCATACCTAGCCAGAGTAATTCGACAACAAAGGAAGATCAAGGGGATACAAATTGGAAAGGAAGAAGTCAAAATATCACTATTTGCAGATGATAAGATAGTATACATAAGTGACCCCAAAATTCCACCAGAGAACTCCTAAATCTGATAAACACCTTCAGTGAAGTAGCTGGATATAAACTTAACTCAAACAAGTCAGTGGTTTTTCTCTACAAAAAGGATAAATAGGCTAAGAAAGAGTTTAGAGAAATAACACCTCTCACATTAGTCAGAAATTATATAAAAAGACTTTGTGTGACCATAATCAAGGGAAAAATCTGAATAATAAGAACATCAAGTTTGAAGAAAGAAATTGAAGATCTCAGAAGATGAGAAGATCTCCCATGCTCATGGATTGACATGACAATATAGTAAAAATGGCCATCTTGCCAAAAGAAATCTACAGATCAATGCAATTCCCATCAAAATTCTTCATAGAGTTAGAAAGGGCAATTTGCAAATTCATCTGGAATTAAAAAAACAAAACAAAAAAACTAGGATAGCAAAGCCTAATCTCAACAATAAAAGAATCTCTGATTGAATCACCATCCCTGATCTCAAGCTGTATTACAGAGCAATTTTGATAAAAACTGCATGGTACTGGTACAGTGACAGGCAGTTAGATCAATGGAATAAAATTGAAGACCCAGAAATGAACCTACACACCTATGGCCACTTGATCTTTGTCAAAGGAGCTTAAATCATCCAGTGAAATAAAGAAAGCATTTGCAAATGGTGTTGGCTCAACTGGCAGTTAGCATGAAGAAAAATGGGAATCGATCCATTCTTATCTCCTTATACAAAGCTCAAGACTAAGTGGATCAAGGAACTCCACATAAAACCAGAGGCAATGAAACATATAGAAGAGATAGAGGGGAAGGGCATCAAAGATATGATTAAAGGGGGAAAATTCCTGAAGAGAACACAAGTGGCTTGTACTGTAAGATCAAGCATCAACGAATGGTATCTCATAAAATTGCTAAGTTTCTGTAAGGCAAGGACTCTGTCAATAAGACAAAAAGGCATCCAACAGATTGGGAAAATATCTTTACCAATCCTAAATCTGATAGAGGGCTAATATCCAATAAATACATAGAACTCAAGAAGTTACACTCCAAGAAATCAAATAACCCCATTAAACATGGGATAGAGAGCTAAACAAAAAATTCTCAAGTGAGGAATACTGAATGGCTGAGAAGCACCAAAATACATGTTCAACATCCTTAAGTCATCAGTAAAATGCAAATCAAAACAGCCCTGAGATTCCACCTCACATCAGTCACAATGGCTAAGATCAAAAATTCATGTTACAGCAGATGCTGGCAAGGATGTGGAGAAAGAGGAATATTTCTCCATTGCTGATGGGATTGAAAATTAGTACAACCACTCTGGCAATCAGTTTGGGGGTTCCTCAGCAAATTGGACATAGTACTATTGGAAGATCCAGCAATACCACTCCAGGGCATATATCCAAATGATGCTCCAACTTGTAATAAGGACACATGCTCCACTATGTTCATAGCAGCCTTATTTATAATAGCAGAAGCTGGAGAGAACCCAGATGTCCCTCAACAGAGGAATGGATACAGAAAATGTGGTGTATTTACACAATGGAGTACTGTGCAGCTAATAAAACAATGAATTTATGAAATTCTTCGACAAATGGATGGATCTGGAGGATATCATCTTAAGTGAGGCAACCCAATCACAAAAGAACATACATAATATGCACTCACTGATAAGTGGATATTAACCCAGAAGCTCAGAATATCCAAGATACAATTTGCAAAACACATGAAACTCAAGAAAAATAAAAACCAAAGTGGATTCTTCAATCCTTCTTTGAAGGGGGAATAAAGTACTCATGGAAGGTGTTACAGAGAAAAAGTTTGGAGCAGAGACTGAAGTAATGACCATCCAGAGACTGCCCAACTAGGGATCCATCCCATAAACAACAATCAAACCCAGATACTTTTGCGGATGACAACAAGATCTTGCTGACAGGAGATTAATATAGCTGTCTCCTGACAGGCTCTGCCAGTGCCTGACAAATATAGAAGTGGATGCTCACAGCTATCAATTGGATGTAGCACAGTGTCCCCAATGAAGGAGCTAGAGAAAGTACCCAAGTAGCTGAAGGGATTTGCAGCCCCATAGGAGGAACAACAATATTACTAACCAGTACACCCAGTGCTCCCTGGGACTAAACCACCAACTAAAGAAAAACATAGTGGTACTGGTGGCTCTAGCTACAATATAGTAGAGGATGGCCAAGTTGGTCATCAGTGGGAGGAGAAGCCCTTGATCCTGAGAAGGTTCTATGCCCCAGTATACAGAATGTCTGGGCCAGGAATTGGGAGTTGGTGGGTTGGGGAGCAGGGGTAGGGGAAACAGGATAGGGGACTTTCGAAGGGTAACCTAGGAAAGGGAATAACATTTGAAATGTAAATAAAGAAAATATTTATTAAAAATAAATAAATGTATATCTAAAAATATTTCCTATAATTGTCTTAGGTAATTAATTAAAACATATAATCTTTTTAGCTAATGTGTTTTGCTCTTTTCCCCATCATAGGCTCTAACACAAATAGAATGATTTTAAAAGCATGACTATGTCTGGAAAAAGAAGAGCAATAACCCAGTTCAAAAGGTGGCTTTTCAATGAAATAGAACAACATAAAACAACTTTAATATTGGGCATATCAAAAAAAAATTATTTTCTGCTGAATTAAACCCAGTGACCAGAAAGCTTTGAGATATCCCAAGGCCAGGCTAACAAACACACAGAGTAATTTCTGGCAATAAGACAAACAGCAAAAATATAATTAAGAAACATATACTACAGTAATCTCACACATTCAAAGACCAGTCAGAAGCCAATAAGTTGTGGCTGCCATATATTAATACATTAATTCGGCCTGACACAATTCTGCCTTAGTTCTTTCTATATTTACACTAAAACTTGCAGAGTCATCAGAAAACACAAACGCATTCATATACTTTAAACAGAAAGACAAAATTTCTGTATCACCTTCAGTCTTATAATTCCTGGAAGTAGTGGAAAAGTCACTATGGTAGCTGTAGCTGCTGAATCCAATGCCCAGTGGGCTATACTGCCAACATACATCATATGGTAAAGAGAAGGCAATGAAAAGTTTTGGTATGGTATGAGGTGAAAAGTGTTGTAACTGGGGAATCCCATAAACTGCCTTAGTAAGTGGCCACAGGATATATTGTTGTAGTTAAAAGTCCAGTCATACAAAAGAGCTCCAATCATAAAAAAGGACTGCCTGAGGCTCTGGGACTCTTTTTCAAAGCTGTCGTTTGACCTCCATGCCTGTCCCATAACCTTAAAGCTCTACTCTTTCCTGAATTGCCTCTCCAAGAGAAGTGCCATCTTATCGACCTTGTTCATCCATCCATTCATCATGAGTTAGAACACACAGTGACAGAAACATACACAAGGCAAGACGCAGAGTCAAAATGACAACAGAAAACACAAGAAAAAAATTTTTTTAATGTAAGTCATACAGAGAGGCCTACCAGACTTACTATGAGAAGTCCTCTTAATAAATAGGATACTTCCTTTCATTCCCCTCAACAAACTGGACCATAACCCAGGTGCTGGGAAGCCATCCAAATCTGGGTCTTTCTGAATTCTCCTTGGGGTCTGGAATACATGACACCCCATGGCCTCACTAAACTTCAGCTTGGCCCATAGTGTCCCTATGTGTTGAAACCTTGTTGATGGACTCCCCATTGGTAGTTCTATATAATGTTTTTGGCACCGTGATGCACCAGGGCATCCTTAGGACTCTAAGGTAGAAAAGAGAGTAGAGAGAAACCTGATGGCTCTAGCTGAACATTTAACTGTTAAGAAATAACCAGCGCGACATGGAACATCTCCTTTTTCCATGGATGAAGAAGTGTCCTCCCTCCTCAGATCCCCTACATCATCAGGAAAGATCCTCCAGAACCAGAATTCAAAAACCTCAGTGGACAAAAAGAAAAGAAGATGCTTTCTGTTTTCTTTTCAAGTGCAACTGTTCACCTTTTCTACAGCAGAAAGTATTGCCCATGTGTGAAGAGTCCAATTTCAGCAGAATTTAGGAGATTTGTTTGTTTATTTGCTTTGTTGTTTTGTGTTGTGTTGCCGTATCTCACTGGGACCTTCAATTGTCAAACATAATTATCACCAGAAAAGAACAGTTCCACAATTTTGAGTCAAATTCTAAGCAAGCATTAGTAGATAAATTCTGGCTAAGATGAGGGACTCTGGCCAGATCCATCTCTGGGTTCCCAGAAAATTATGATCAGTCACATTTTGTAGAGGCTTTAAAAAGCAAAACAACATGGCCACGATATTTTCGATCAGGTCTAGTAAGGGTCAAGTATACATCTTGACATATTCCCTGATTATGTACCTCTTGCCCACGTCCAATCAAGCACATTCAATGCAAACAAACATTTTTCGGGGAATGAAAATGTATGACTTTTTATTTCCCAAGAAATATAGCCCACAGCATTTCAGGAAGGTATCTGTTCTTGGGCAAGTAGGGTTTTCAGTTTAACTTTGACTCTTACAAAAACTCAGACCAATAAAGACAAATATGGTATGTATTCATATGTAATTAAATATAAGCTGTTAAGTAAATCATAACCATGTTTTTTAGCCATTTGTATCATGTTTCTTAGCCATTTGTATTTCCTATCTTGAGTGTAGGGATAATATCTTGTACATTGTATGGAAGCATCAACCGTCAATAAAAATTAATAATATTATACTTATAATTATTAATATGTTCAAATTTATATAAATGTAATTTGTATATTTTATATAATGTATATAATTAGTATAAATATAAAATAAATTATAAAAATATCTAATAAGGTTGTTGTGGATTGCCGTTTGTATGTTTTGCTCCCTAGAATACCTGTACTCAGATACAGTCAGGTAAACTCTTAATTGTTCAGATAAGGCTAGAGACTGTGACTGGGCAGTGGAAGGAAGGGGCAGAGCTGAAAGTTTTAGAGAAGGAAGAAAGAGAGAGAGAGGGAGGGAGAGAGAGAGAGAGAGAGAGAGAGAGAGAGAGAGAGAGAGAGAGAGAGAGAGAGAGAGAGATGGAGGAGACACAGACAAGAAGGACCCTGAAGGAGAGGATGATGAACCAAGAACTACATGATCCAAAGAGCCATAAATAACTGGGGCTTTCCTAGAGAAATGATTGAGTAATGTAGGGCAAATTTGTTCAATCTAGCTGGTATTTATATCAATTGAGTTTTGTGTTCTTGTGTAATTTTGGGGTTGAAAATTTACTGTCATGAATCTAGGTTAGCACAAATCTAGGAAGTTATCATTTTACAGAACAAAGGATATCAGATCAAGCAGCAGCCAGTTTCAGCAGACTAGCCACAGGGAGTGGATGGCTTGGGAGTGCGGAATGCTTTGCCAGCAGCTAACTGTGAGAATCAGGGCAGACCTCTACTTAGGGCTCCCCATGGTGATGGGGAGACCACTGTTGCCAGTGTAGCATGGAAAGATTTTTTTAAACTACACCACTACATGATGTGAGGCAGGCTCATAAGGTGGAGCATCCAGCAGAACGACAGGAACTCTGGGGGAAAAAAAAAAAAAACAACAGGAGCAAGAGTTTCATTATCTGGACTTAGGGGAAGGTTGAATATATGAAACTGTGAAAAGGTAGCCAGCCATGTGGCAGACATGGAGCAGTATAAACAGGAAGTTGAGTTATGAATTAGTTAGCAAAGAAGCTTAGTTTGTGGTATAGACAATAATTCATAAATATATAAGGCTCTGAGTTCTTATTTGGTATCTGTAGCATTACTGGAAAAGCCCACGTTTAGAAATGGTGCCCAATACTGTATTTGCCAGGCACTGGCACAGCCTCTCAAGAGATAGCTACATCAGGGTCCTCTCAGCTAAATCTTGCTGGCATGTGCAATAGTGTCTGGGTTTGGTGGGATGGATCCTCAGGTGGGGCAGTCTCTGGATGGTCATTCCTTCAGTCTCTACTCTGAACTTTGTCTCTGTAACTCCCTCCAGGGGTATTTTGTTCCCCATTCTAAGAAGGAACAAAGTATCCACACTTTGGTCTTCCTTCTTCCTGAGTTTCATGTGTTTTGCAAATTGTATCTTGGGTAGTCTAAGTTTCTGGGCTAATATCCACTTATCAGTGAGTGCATATCATTTGTGTTCTTTTGAGATTGGGTTACCTCACTCAGAATGATATGCTCCAGATCCATGCATTTGCCTAAGAATTTCATAAATTCATTGTTTTTAAATGCTGAGTAGTACTCCATTGTGTAAATGTACCACATTTTCTTTATCCATTCCTCTGTTGAGGGACATCCGGATTCTCTCAAGCTTCTGACTACTATAAATAAGTGGATGCTCACAGTCATCTATTGGATGGAACACAGGGCCCCTACTGAAGGAGCTAGAGACAGTAACCAAGGAGCTAAAGGGGTCTGCAACCCTATAGGAGGATCAACAATATGAACTAACCAGTACCCCACAGAACTGTGTCTCTAGTTACATATGTAGCAGAGAAGGGCCTATTAGGCCATCAATGGGAGGAGAGGCCCTTGGTCTTGTGAAGATCTTATTCCCCAGTTCAGGGCAATGCTGGGACAAGAAGCAGGAGTGGATGGGTTGTGGAGCAGGGCAGGGGGAGGGTATAGGGGACTTTCGGGATAGCATTTGAAATGTAAATGAAGAAAATATCTAATTAAAAACAAAACGAAATAAAACAACAACAAAAAAAAACAAATGGTGCCCAATGTGTGGCATATAATCTCAACCTAGCTAAAAATCCAAACGTATAACATAAGATTCTGGTATTAGAAAAGTCCTGGGTGAAAATGGGGAACAAATCTTCCCTGAGGAGGTTCATAGCCAGGAGAAAGGTGTTTCTTTAAAAAAAGCAAACCAAAAGCCCCAATGCATGTCACAGCCATAGATTCTTTAAAAGGAGGGCGCTGAGCTAATTTATGTGCCGAGTTCCAAAAGTATTCTACAGTCTATCTCTAGCCTGAGACTTAGTACCCTTCCCAGATGCAGCAGAGGGACTAAGCAGCCTAGAAACAAGAGAAATTAGGGTATGACCACGAGAATATCCTGCAACTGCCCAGAACATGCAGTGATATATTGTTCGCATTTATTTGAGGTGATGGCTATCTTGGAAATGCCTTTGCAGATTAAAGCTGATGATGCTTTGACATATGTATCCATAAGAATACAATATTGTAGACATCATGACAGAAAACATGTTACTGTCATGTCTCACAATCAAACAATTATAGAGATTTAACAACATTTTAAAGGGTATGTAGATAGAACAGAATAGGGACATGGGGTCCTTTATTAACCTCACATTTTTCTAATGCCAATAAGACATATAGCACAGCTGCTGAAATGAGCTGGATTTTAGAAAGGACTGAAGAATTAGTTCAGCCTATACATGTAATAACCTCATATGGAAACAAGTAAATATGTTGTGTTAGGGAAGAGGTTTTTCTTTGTTTTAGCCAGAGAATCAAAATTAATAAAGATTGTATTTGACTGGGAGTGGTATACTGAAAATTCTGACTGCAACATGAAGAAAGAAACCAAACCAAACAAGAAAACAGTTAAAGTATATGCTGATCCCTCTGCAAGGGAATAGCTCTGAAACTGACTGAGGCACAAATGTCTCTAGGCCAGACTTCAGCGATGCATAAGCAATAAATCTTATTGGCTACAAAGTTCACATAACTTATCATGTCATCCTTTAATATGACATGGATGACATTTATTTTACAGTTTGGTTATATAGTCCAAACAGTTTTATAAAGTTTGAGGTCTTTTTCTTACTCACACAAAGAGCAGAGAATCAGCTGAACTGTGCATAATACACATTCCATACATATGTTAATAGAGAAAGCTGTAGTACCTTTGATAGTTTATATGTTTACAGAAGAAACAACCAGATACCAATGAAGGTAAAAACCTCATGTTTTATACTCAAGGATGCTAAGATATTTTTATTTCAGCATCATGCCTGATCCAACCTCATACTGCCTTAAGAGCTGTGTGCTCAAAAACCATGCATCTAGAAACAAACTGTGAAACAACTGGTTCAGTTGGACTATCCTTGCAGACTGTTTTAGACAAGACTTAGTTAACCTCTGTATTTTCCCATCACACAGTGACTGAACAGCAAATGATACAACTAGCTTTCTAAAGTCTGACCAATATCCTAATGTTCTATGCCCCCCAAAAGATGGGCCCCCTCAGACAGCAGCAAGCAGTTTTAAGGTAATGACACCCCAATTCCCAAGATGTGGCGTGGGTAGGTTATTGTCCTGCAATGGGTGATGGATGTCTATTATTGTTTCAGTGGAGTTGGTTACATGTTTTCAATGGTATTGGTTATGGAGTAAACAAAGTATAGGAGGTTAAATTCAGGGATTTATTTTTCTTTTTTTATCCCCTATTCTTCTCTTTCCTATGTAGTATTAAGGGGAAACAGTGGGTTGGATGAAAGGAAAAAAGGAGAAATATAGGGATTATTAGACAAATGGGTAGATGATTAAATATACTTTTAGATTAAAGAGCATTAACAAGCCAATTATTTTACACTTGACATGTACTTTGCATATTGATACAGATTTAGGATTATATTGGTACAACATTTTATGCATATATGTTTCAACTCTTGGTCAAGGTATTGTACCTATACAACTCATTGAAATGCAATATGAAATTCTAGTCTTTTTTATATCTGCTATTACAAACTATTCAGAATAATTAAGAAGTGTAAATGATAAGGCAATCTATTAAACTTGTGGTCATATTAGGTTCTAGTTCAGTTTATTACAGAAATAAGATTTAGTTAGGTTCCTGTAGATCTTTCAAAGTTGAGCAGTGTCTTCATTTTGATTTTACAGCTGTGAACAGACACCAGGGTAGAGGCAACTCTTATAAAGGGCAACATTAATTGGGACTGATTTACAGGTTTAATGGTTCATAGATTCAGTCCATTATCATCAAGGCAGGAGCATGGCAGCATCCAGACAGGCATGGGGCTGGAGATGCTGAGAGTTCTACTATGCCTTCCTCCAAAGGAAATCAGAAGACTGGATCTCATTTGATTCTTTTGATCAATGTGTCTGCCTGTAATGCCAATATCACGTTGGTAATATTACTATGTCTTTGTTTCTTTGTTTTATAGCTTGAAATCAGGAATGGTAAGAGTTCCAGAAGTTCTTTTATTATTCAGGATTCTTTATACCTACCCTGGGTTTGTTTGTTTGTTTGTTCGTTTGTTTGTTTTAGTGTTTTAGTTGGTTTGACTGAGTTGTTTTTGTTTTTTGTTTGTTTTTGTTTGTTTTTGTTTGTTTGTATTGTAGTTTTTCTATAAGGTGTTGAGCATTGTTCTTTCAAGGTCCATGAATAATTGTATTGTAGTTTTGATGAGCATTGTAATGAATCTCTACATTGCTTTCAGTAAATTGATCACTTATACTATTGTAACTCTACTAATTCAGGAGCATAAGAGATCTTCCTATCTTCTGATATCTTCTTGATTTTTTTTCAAAACTTGTTTTGAAGTTTTTAATCATACATGTTTTTCACTTGCTTGCTTAGAGGTACCTCAAGATTCTTTATATTATTTGAGGCTTTTGAAAAATATGTTGTTTCTCTAATTTTTTTTTTTTAGTCTTTTTGTCATTTAACTATAGGAGGGCTATTGATTTGGGTGGGGATTAATCATTTATCTACCCTTTTGATAAAAGTTTATATTAGCTATAGGAGCTTGCCAGTAGAAAAATTTTAAGAATATATATATATATATATATATATATATATATATATATATATATATACATGTATATAATCTACTAATAAAAATACTTTGACTTCTTACTTTCTAATTTGTATCTTCTTTATCTCCTTCAATTGTCTTATTGTTGTAACTAAGATTGCCATTTCTATATAGAGGAAAAATGAAAATGTATGCCTTTGAATTATTCCTGATTTCAGTTTACTTGCTTTGAGTTTCTCTACATTTAATCAAATATTAGCTATAGGTTTAATGTAAACTGCTTTTATTATGTTTAGGTGTGTCTCTTATATCTCTAATATCACCAGAAGTTTTGTTATAAAAAGTGTTGGATACAAAGATTATTTTCCGCATCTATGAGAAGATCAGAGTTTTATTTTTTTCAGTTTGTTTGTATGATAGAAACATTTATTAATATTCATGTTGAAATATCCCTCTATCTCTGGGCTGAAGCCTACATAATAGTGCTGGATGATGCTTTTGTTGTGTCTTGGATTTGGTTTGCAATTTATTTTTTTTGTATTTATGTTAAAAAGTGGTGTGTAATTGTCATACTTTGTTGGTTCTTTATGTGGTTTGTTTATCAGGGTAATAATGGTCTCAAAAAATGAATTGGGCAGTGTTACTGAAAGACCCACAACGTGAGGACTCCCCCACGTTCTGACTCAGGAGAGGCGACACCCCAAAATCACTCACAAGAAACGGTCTTGCTGCAAACTGCAAGAGGATTTTTATTTAAGAGCGCTCTCGGGCCCACGGTCATACAACACGCAGGGGTAGAGGACTGTGGCGCCCAGAGTAGCTGGATAAGGGGGTATTTAAAGGAAGAAACCACAACTCAAGGAAGTGGGGAGGGCGTTGTTGGGAAAAAAAATACAAAAGATACCAGTTAAGAGTCACAAGGAAGTACAAAATCACAAGTATCACAAGGAATATCTGGTAATTGTTAACTCTCAAGACAGTTTCTAAGAGCCCCTAACAATAGCACATTTGCATTGTAGGTTCCAGTAATGGTCAGGGTGACTTTCTTTGAATGAACACTCTTTGAACCCAGGAATCGGGTGGGTGGAGGAATGTCGCTATCTGTTTTATGATCACAAAGGCCACATTCCCAAGCTTGGGCCTAAAGGCCTAGAATTTTCTTTTTACGTTTTACTCTTTTATTACCTCTGTTTTTATTTTGTGGACTCATTGGAGGGGTATAACCATTATTTCCTTTAAAGTGTTTAGAATTGTGCACTAAAAGCATATGGCTCTGGGTTTATTTGGTTTATTGTTATTGCTGTTTGTTTATTTGGTTGGTTGGTTTCGTTTGGTTGGTTTTGGTTGGAAGATTTTAGTGATTGCTTCTATCTTATTAGGCATAATAGGTTTACCTAAAATGATAATCTGATCTTTATTTAAATTTGGAAAGTGATATTTATCTAGAAAGTTATCCTCCCATTCTTTTAGATTATCATATTTTGTAGAATACAGGTTTTTAAAGTATGTCTTTAGGGTGCTCAGGATATTCTTGATGTCTGTTGCTATGTCCTCCTTTTTGTTTCCAATTTTGTTAATTTGGATATTCCTTCTCTAACTTTTAGTTAATTTAGAATAAAGTTTGTCAATCATATTTATTTATTTATTTATTTATTTATTTATTTATTTATTTGAACAACAAACTCATAATCTTTGTTTCTACCTTTTTTCTTTCAGGCTTGTGTTTTATTATTTCTTACCATCTGTCTTAGTTAGGGTTTTACTCTTGTGAGCAAACACCATAACCAAGGCAACTTTTATAAAAACAATATGTAGTTGGTGCTTACAGGTTTAGAGATTCAATCAAATATCATCAAGGTGGGAGCACAACAGCATCCAGGCAGGCATGGTGCAGGAGGACCTGAGTGTTCTACATCTTCATCTGAAGGCCACTAGCAGAATACTGACTTCCAGGCAGCTAAAATGAAGGCCTTAAAGCCATAATGACATACAACAAGGCCACACCTACTGCAAGAGGGCCACACCCTCTAATAGTGCCAGTCCCTGGGCTGAGCATATGCAAACCATCACATTCCACTCCCTGACCTCCATAGTCTTTTTAAACATATGAGTCTATGGGGGCCATAATTAAATGTAGCATAAGGAAAAATACATTTAGTCCCATAGTTTATAGCAGTCTCAACAATGTCAAAAGTCCAAATTTCAAAGTCTCTTCTTAGATTCATCCAATCAGTTTACTGTAATCTCCAAAGCAAGACAGGACACCAGCTGGGCAAACTCCAAACTCTGAATCTCTGTCTGATGTCAAAGTGGTCCTCAGATCTACAACTCCTTTTTCATCTTTTTTGACTGCAACAAACTTCTTTCTCCTGAGCTGTTTTCACTCCCTGTTAGCAGCTTTCCTTAGCAGATATCCCATGGCTCCTGCATCTGAAACATCTTGAGGTCTCCAAGGTAAATTCAGTATTACAGCTTCTTTCAATGTTTGAGATTCACACATGATTTTCTGTGTTCTTCCAAAGGGCTTGGGTCCCATCTGCAGCTCTGCCCTCTGAAGTACTTTAAGCTCAGGTTGATCCACTCCACTGTTTCTCATGTTCTTGGTGACCATCCATCCCATGGTACTGGTATCTCCAATACACTGAGATCTTCTTCTGCATTTAGACTTCACCAGTAGCTTCTCCCAAGCTCTTTTCATGGTGCCAAGCCTTAAATTCTCTGCATGACCCTTCAGTCCAATATCATCATCTGCAATTGAGGCTGCACCTTCACCAATGACTTTCCATAGCTTCTCACAGTGCCAAGCCTCAGCTGCTCTTCATGTCTTCAAAATAAGTACCATCTGTGTGACTCTTACATATTACCTATAAGTTCTGTAACATGCAGTACAACCTTGGGTATCTATGGAACACCACTTCTCTGTGCTCTCAGAAAATTCTTCCCAAATGATTTCACTTCATTGATGATTGTCTCTTCTTAATCACCACTTTGCTTCATCTAACCAGCAAGTTGTTCCAGTAGTCCCTTCTATTCTGGATTTGAAAGCCAGAACCAGATGGCCAAAGCTGCCAAGATCTACTGCTTCCTGGAGCTGGATCATGGCTCCCTTGTTCTATTATATTATCATTAACTTTCAGTTTTCTAAACTGAAGGATCACTGCCAAAGCTTTGTTGTCCTGCAACTTGCTATGGAGACTGACTTTAAACTCAGAGATCTGAGTGCCTGTCTCCAAAACATTGGGATTAAAGGTGTGGTCAGCAAAGCCTGGATTTAAGTTTTTTAACACCTTGAATTTGCTCTGTTCTAGGCCTTGAATTCAGAGATCTACTTGCTATTGCCTCTTGGCATTAAAGGCTTGTACTACCATACCTGGACCTAAACTTAGCTGAGTGTGATCTTGCCCCAAGCTCACTATTCTCTTAATTCGATTTAATATCCTTGAACACAGATCTATAGATTTCAGGTGTACTATTAAGTTACTAGTATAATGCAGCTGCCTGTGGGCAAATGAAACAGGTTCCCGAAGGGGAGGCTGGATCTATATGGGAGGAAAGACAGGAGAAATAACTATACCAGGACAAAATTCTGATCAAGGCCCAAGAGTTTACTAAGAGTCTGAGCTTATAAAGGGGGAAGGCCCATTTTCCACCATGCCAGGCTCTTCTTGATGCTTTGTTGCCAGTCTGTCAGCACTTGGTCCAGGCTGTCAGCACTTGGTCCCCAGGCTGTTGCTTGTCTCAGGAAGAGGTTCAGCCTCTCAGCAGGTAGTAGTGTCTTGGAGAAGAGCACAGGTGTCAGAACAATAGACCTATTTAGGTCAGAAGACTCCACCCTAGGTGGTCTTGTTCAGAGTGGCAGAACAAATCTGAGCCAGCCTGCTCAAGGCTGGGGGAGACTACAGTATGAGAGCTCTCTTTTTTTTTTTTTCTGTATTATGAATTTTCCTCTTAGTACTACTTTCACTGTGTTCCATAATTTTAGGTATGCAATGTATTCATTTTCATTGAATACTAGAAAGTCTATAACTTTTTTCTTTATTTCTCTCTTGACCCAGTTTTCATTCTGTAGAGAGCTGGTCATTTTTCATGCATTTATGTGCTTTCTGCTGTTTCTGTTGTTATTGAAACCCATCTTATTTTGTCTTGGACTAGTTATTTCAATTTTCTTGTGTCTATTGGGACTTGCTTTGTGTCTGAGTGCATGATCAGTTTTGGGCAATTTTCCATGAAGTGCACAAAAGAAAGCATATTTGTTTTGTGTGTGTGTGTGTGTGAGAGAGAGAGAGAGAGAGAGAGAGAGAGAGAGAGAGAGAGAGAGAGAGAGAGAGAGAGGCAGGGGCTGGAGAGGGAGAGGGAGAGGGAGAGGGAGAGAGATTTCTTGTAAATATTTCTTAGGTCCATTTGGTTTATAATACCTTTTAGGTCTACTATTTCTCTCTTAAGTTTTTGCCTGGAAGAGCTGTTCATTGTTTAGAGTTGAATATTAAAGCCTGAAGAACTAGTTCAGCATAGTGGCTGGATAAAACATTAACTTATAGAAATCAGTAGCCTTCCTTTATACAAATGATATAAAAGAAAATTTTATAGGCTGGAAAAGAAATTGGGGAAATAACACCTTTCACAATAGCCAAAAATAATATATAATATCTTCATGTAACTCTAACCAAGCAAGTGAAAGATCTGTATGACATGAACTTCAAGTACCTGAAGAAAGAAATTGAAGAAAACCTCAGAAGATGCAAAAATCTTCCATGCTTATGGATCAGTAGGGTTAATATGGTAAAAATGGCAATCTTACCAAAAGCAGTCTACAGATTCAACACAATCCTCATCAAGATTCCAACACACTTCTTCACAAACATTCAAAGAGCAATCATCAACTTCATATGGAAAAACAAAAACTCAGCCTTGCTGGGCTCAGAGGCTAACCTGGACATTGTAGGTCATTCTTTCTTTATTGGGTTTTCTTTTGTTCCCTATATCCTTATTCCACTATTCTGGATTTATGGCAAGGTCAGAATTTAGTCTAAGAACACTTAGCCATACATTAAACTGTCTAGCTCAAGTATTTTTATTCTTCTGAACATACGTCTAGCTTCCACCTACAATAATTTAAAAGATATACATTAAATAATTTGAAAAGACAGGTGGAGTATGGGTTTGATGACTGCTACCACTGTTGGCCATAGCACTGATGAGTAAGTTGCTAAAAGGTGGTGGTTAAGATGTGCTAATAAGTCTTCTCCAGGAAGGCCTTGCTGCACATAAGGCATTGCTGATACAACAACTTGAAGTCAGAGTCATTGCCATAATAGGGAAGTTCAGTAATGAGTTCTTCCTGTGGATCATAGCTCCCAAGTAGTTCAATTTTAGCTTTGCAGTTTTTAGCTTGATTATTTTTTCATTCAAATCTCTCAGATTGCTTTCATCCATACATAGTATATAATCAAATGCATCAAAGTATCTTGTAATCTGTATTGCTTTATGGGCTGTGTTAATGTCATGATTTCTTAGGCAGCTGATAGCTCTTGGGTCTCGAGCCTGGCCCATGGTTCAGTCAGAAAGGGCACTGCTTTAAATGGCCCAATTATCTGAAAAATTTTCATCAGTTACCAATTTTTCTGAAAACTGCTTCTGCAATGGGTGACTGGCAAATGATACTGGGATACATGAACAGTACCGACTTGGACCCAACCTCTGCCATGTTTTGGTGCAGACCCTGGTACCTCCTTTGATATTATAATATGTTCTTTCAAAAAACTAGTTTTATACAAGACTGAGCAAAATTGATTTTATTTTAGGATTGCACTCTTCTATGTTTCATTCTTTATTCCTTACCCCTAGAATTCATATTCACTTTTGATATTGAATTTCTAAATATGAACGTTCAATGTCAGCATTTGTACAAAAGTATTTATTCTCCTAATACAAAAGTTTCTTTTTAGAGAAAAAAACTGTATATAAGAAAAAATTAGATAACCTGCAAAAAGAAAGAAAGGAAGGAAAGGAGGAAGGAAGGAAGGAAAGAAGGAAGGAAGGAAGGAAGGAAGGAAGGAAGGAAGGAAGGAAGGAAGGAAGGAAGGAAAGAGAGAAAGAAAGGAATAGAATGATATAAATTATAGTTGTTTATGTTATATCTGAAATTTGAAATCTATTTATAGAAACATAAATTCTTTGTCTATAATTTATTTAAGAAGGTTATTTCCTTCTAATAAAACAACATCCCATTAGTACAATATTTGGGAAGGATGATAATTACATTTAACAAGTACTAAGAAGTTATTATTTAACTTTTTCCGCATTATTTAAGGCTAGTACCCTTCACTAATATCATAGAAAAGTTCATGGGCTTTTATCTCATATTAGATAAAAATGAGCCTCTTTTAAAATATTTTGAAGGAGAAATAACTTTAAAATGACTATTTGTACCACTTTATTATTCTGCATTTCTAGGGCTTTACAGGTAGCACTGCATATCAAACATTGATATACAAAGGGTCACGTATGTTTTGCAGATCAATGTGAACATTTTCGGCATCTGCATATAATTGAGAAGGTAGGATACTTGTTTTGCTCTGCCTAACTTACTTCACATAAAAATTTTTGATATAATTGCCTGGATTTTAGTTGTTCATTCTTTTTTAAAGGCTGAGTAACACTTCCCTGTGTATGCCATATTCTATGCATTTATTTCTTCTTTGAATGATAAGTTGGTTTCAAAGACACTTCTTGCTCAAACTGGAATACTTAATACAGAGTAGATAATACTTCACAAATTTGTATATGAATTTTATAAAATATAACAAAACTTCAGCACTATTTTATATAAATACATACATGATTATTCCTAATTTCTAGAGGAAGTCAAAGCAAATAGAATAACTAGATAGATCATTTGAAAGATCAATGTAGAATCAATTTATCCAGTTTGAAAGCTTATATAGCTACAGTAATAAAGACTGAGTTTCCCCCCATAGGAAAGAAAAAGCAGATCAATGAAACAACAATAGAACTTAAAAACAAATCTAGACTACTAGAGGTAATTTTAACTTATTTGTTAAATGGTGATTCAATGGAGAAAAGGCAACCAACATTTTAACAAATGGCTCAGAAATATTTGTATGACCCTCCCCCATTTAAGCCTCTATCAGGCAATCCCTTGAAAGCACTTCTAACCATGGTAAACTACACCCCAAACCCTGTGCTTTATTTAGTACCATACAACTCTGCTGAGTTTCTTGGATGTCTGCCAACACCAGAGACACCTGGAAAGTCACCAACTTCTGCCAAAAGTAGCTTAGAGTAATAGAAGTAGAAGAAGGAGAAGATTCACCCATCAAATTCCAGAAGATGTTTTCAGCTAAGTAATAGAAGAAAATTTTCCTAACCTAAAGAAAGAAATGACTATAAACATGCAGGAAGCTTACAGACACCAAATTGATTGGACCAGGAATAAAATCCTTCTATCACAAAAGAATCAAAATACTAAATGTACAGAAAAGAGGAAAAAACACTAAAAGCTGCAAAGGAAAAAGGCCACGTAATATGTAAGGCAGACCTCTGAGAATTATACTCAACTTCTTAAATGAGACTCTAAAAGCCAGAAGGGCCTGAGCATATGTCTTAAGTCTCTAAGGGATCACAGATACTTGACTATACTATTATAACAAGTAACACTTTCAATCACCATAAAGTGTCAAAACAAGATATTCCATGAAAAAAACAAATTTTTATATCCATCTACAACTCCAACCCTAGTGAAGATACTAGAAGAAAAATTCTGAGACAAAGAAACTAACTACACCCAAGAAAATTTATGAAATAAATAATCTCACTCAAGCAAAACCAAAAGAATGGACACACACACCACCACCACCACCACCACCACCACCAAGAATTAATAACCACTGGTCATTAATATATTCCAATATGAATAGACTCAATTGCCCAATAAAAGGACACAGGCTAACATATAAGGTATGTCTTCCAACTTCAACCAACTTAATTCATATTACTACTTATGGGCATGACCAGAGATTAACCAAATTCAAATAGCCCATCACAGGCAAGCCCAGAGGCTTCTCTGCTAGGTAACTATAGATTTGACCAAGTAGATAATCAATATTATCCATCACACCATTGGAGGAAATTAAATGGCATCCATAAAAGCCATCTCATTATGATCTTTATTTACAATGAAACTATCCAAATAAGTATAATATTTTATAATTCATAAGAAGAAATCCTGTTGAAATTTCATTTGCAGAAGGGTGCTTATGATGTATGCGAGACCAACATGCCCAACCAGAAAGCACAGGGAGAGAGTTTATTCAGTCTTGATTTCTGGGTAAAGTTCATTTCTGAGGAAATTCCATAATGTAATTAATTAAATTAAATAAATGTATTTACTTTCATAGTTTTGTTTTTCTCAATGTTGGTTTTATGATGATAATTATGCTAGCTATTAAGTTCTCTTTACGATGCTAAACTTAAAGGAGAGAGAACACTGCTGAGAAATCTTAAAATTTTAATAATATGATTGAAGCCATTTTCCCCTCTTCCATTTGCAATTCAACAGACCTGCTACTTCTGTTCTATGTTTTGCTATCAAATGAAATGTGATGTCAGTTGATAAAGTAAGAGCAATGGACACAGGATGACTGAATATTGGTACATGGAAATTTTTCAAATATAACAAATTTTTAGGAAGGAATCATAGACTTTTATAAAACAAGAGTATGTACATCAATTCTTCTGTCAAAAATATAGTAAGAATCCAAAAAGTGTCAGAATTTAGTAAAACTCATTTGAATAAAATCACTACATTCATTTGTTAATGTAGCTTGTATGTTAATCAGATGAGGAATCTTATCAAACTAATCTATGTTTAAATCATAAAAATGGAGTAGTTTCCCAATCTATTTACATGGTGTTCTAACCAGATTTGTAATTAAATAATAAAATGTAGGCTAAGGAACACAAAGACAAGTTACTCAGGAGGATTTGGTAAGGTCTCAGATTTTTGCAGAAACAATCACAATGCTATTTGGTTACCACACTGTCTAACCTCCATGGCTTTACCTAATGTTTTGCCCTTCATAGAGATTGCTAATGAGTATCTATAGTTTCAAGATAATATATGATAAATGATGTCATAGTCTTTTCCAAGTGGGTTAATTTTTTTCCCTATTGTGGCTCTGGGAGTAAAGCACTAGAAATAATATCTATTAAGTTTTATTGGCTATTCATAAAAGCTTATAATCACCAGCTGGATCCTGGAGCAGCACAGTGGGTGTTCAGTTATATTTATTGTCAACTCTGTAAACAATATGTATACTTTCATTTCAGTTAATTAGTAAAAATGTTATCTAAACATTGTATGCCTGTGTTTGCTGCAAGCCTGTTAAAGGTACAGAGAAACTGAAGATATGGTGTCTTCTTCCTTAAGGTCTTTCAGAAAGGAAATATTTGGGTGAGAAGTCATGTATTTGAAATCATTCCTACTTACAGTTTATGTTTCTATAAATGAAGCTCCCTGACTTTATCAGAGAATCTTTCTCATTTTAATGGATGAGAAGTGACACATCTTTCTTTTTTCAATTGTGTAGACATTTGCATAAAACTGGTTGAGTTCCAAAAGGACAAACTTCTTATTCAAATACAGTTTTCAAGCCTGATATGCTATGATGCTACCTGAGGTTCACTGGACACAACTGTTGTAGTTTTAGCCTGCAGGTAGCAGAGTGCCCCCTTGCTCTAATTCTCCAAGCATGGTATGCACCAGGGGCAGCTCCATGCTGCACATCAGCCCATAGTATGATCACTAACTCTATTCTTGCTCTTTGTCCACTCCAGCCATGTTCTCATATCACTCCCATATCCTTTATTCACCACATTTGCCATTTTCTCCTCTCCACAACCAGCTCTGTTCTGTCATCTTTCATTCACATTTCATGAGTCCAATTTTTATGAAGCATCATTCCATAGGACCTGCCTTTCTCTAGTTGTCCCATTGTTCCAGAGACACAGTCAACTTTTCAGACTCCTCCACTGCATCTGCCTCCTCATATCCCCTTGGAACAGCTCCTGTGTCTCTCACGTTCCTTGGAGCTGCTCCTCAGACTCAAGTGCTATGTCCCCAACCTTCTTCAACAAAGCCATGCTTCAAGTGTTCATCTTGGATGGCAACTACATGCTCCTACCTCTAGTTCTACAAGACCATCTCCTTAACATGTTCTAGCCCCTCATAGATGGAGTAGATGTTGGGATGGGCTGACTTGAAGTGCTGTATTTGAGTCCATATGGTCATTGAATTGGTCAGCCTGGCTCTTCTTGGTGGTTGCTCATGAGGCTTTTCTCTTTCTGGGGCTTCCAGGATTTTGTCATAATGAAAACTTAGTATTTACAACAACACATCAGTATCCTGGTGAAGAGACAAAATAAAGAGCAGAAAGTGAAATTCTTTCACATTGAATTGTATAAAAGTATTTTCCTGGGATTAAATGCATAAAGGAATGAAAGTTAAGTGACACAGGTTCGAAAGAGAAAGTGTAGGGAAAGCACTTTTTTCAACTTCTGTATTAGTATCAATTTGAGTATCTTTGTAGGAGTTGAGGTGTTAAATAAACATATTGGGATTTTTGAGTTAATCTTATCTTGGGTGAGACTATTGTATGCTATCACTTTTTGAATCATAACTATAAATTGATTTCTGAATGACTAGGTACAAAGAATCATATTTAAGGAGTGAGAAATGCATACTATATTCAGACTTTTACATGAATTTCATTTATCACCACTTATCTTTCAATTTAATTTTTGATATATGTACATATTTAAGAATAAATTATTTTGCACCTATTTCTTAAAACATTAAATTTAGTACTATCTCTATTTTCAAATTTTTGTTATTCAAATCAACTTAGTGTCCCTTATAAAAATGTGTGTAATATTTTCTTGGTGGATTTGTAAAAATTGGACAGTTTCCTGAATTCTTGACCACTTATGTATGCTTCCTAGGTGGAGAAAGAAAAAGCAATGGGAAGATGTATGCAAAGGAAGAAGGTAGAGGAAAAGAAGAAAACAAATAAGAAACTGAGTTTAAACAAAAGGAGAAAGCAATTGTCTACTCTCTGTGTGCTTTCTAACAGAACATGTTTAAGGACAAAAATGATAGCTCTATAGTAAAACTTTATTCAACAGTTGTTCTTTAGAACTGAAGTTGAGGTAAATATCTTTGAAACCTAAAATTGATAAATTATAGTACATATTTATACTGTTCCAGATTCATTTGCCTGAAGCTTTGTGATAATGTTTTATATTGTACTACCAGATAAAGCCACCTCACAGGACTACTCTCCAGATAAAAGGCATACAAAATCTAGAAAACATACATTACATTTATTTTTTTTTTGTAGTGATGGACCAATTATCTTTCTCTGGACACTGATTTCTTCTAGACAATTTAAGTTGATATAGATGAGTTTCATGATTCTAACAGTTAAAATGCCAACATCTTTGGAAATCACATATTTTCTTACATTGTAAACACCTAGATATATCATTGCCAGATCCTTGAAAATTTAACTCTGAAGTGCCAAAAAGTTCCATTTACTGTAACTGTATACCACTTTCAGCATTTCCCCACCACTTTAGTATTACCTCAGTGTTAGCAGCACATTATCATACATCCACCCACCTCAATCTTAATGATACTCACACTAACAGGTAAACTCCTAAGCATCAATCTTTGCCCAATAACCAGATTGTCTTCCATTATACTTAGGATGAAATGCAATGATATACATCAGTTATGTGGCTATAAGTTAAGATTTTATTTCACCTTTCCAACCTTTTATTGCACTACCTGCTTTCATTGTATGTCCTGCTCCTGGGTTGCTGAATACTTTCAGGATAGAATACTTTCCATAAAAACTCCAAAAACTATCTGTCTTATTTATTTATTGAGAATCAACAGAAATGAAGTGAGTAATTAGTAAGTTGGCAAATAACATAATTCAATAAAAATGAAATATCATCTTTAAGTTCTAAGAGATATTTAAATAATGTGCATTAAGAAGTAATAAATAACAATCTAGTATTTTTTTCTACATAAACTGTTATGATCTTTGGTATTTTTATTATATGTAGATAATGTAGTACCTTAGTTACTCTTCTGTTGCTGTGAAGGGACATTAAAACAAAAGAAACTCAAGAAGAAAAGTATTAATTAAGGGTTAGCTTATAGTTGTAAATGGATAGCCTATGATCATCATAGCAGAAAGCATACAGGCATGATGAAGAAGCAATGGAAAACTTTATATCTTCATTTACAGGCAGGAGAGAGAGAGAGAGAGAGAGAGAGAGAGAGAGAGAGAGAGAGAGAGAGAGAGAGAACCTTCTTCATTAAGGCCACAACTATTCCAAGAATCCCAGACTTTTTTCCCTTTTATTAGATATTTTCTTCATTTACATTTCAAATGCTATCCCCAAAGCCCCCTATACCCTCCCCCCACCCTGCTCCCCAACCCACCCACTCCCACTTCCTGGCCCAGACATTCCCCTGTACTGGGGCATATGATCTTTGCAATACCAAGGGCCTCTCCTCCCATTGATGCCCAAATAGGCCACCCTCTGCTACATATGCAACTAGAGACACAACTCTGGGGGGGTACTGGTTAGTTCATATCATTGTTCCCCCATAGTGTTGCAGACCCCTTTTAGCTCCTTGGGTATTTTCTCTAGCTCCTTCATTAGGGGCCCTGTGTTCCATCCAATAGATGATTGTGAGCATCCACTTCTGTATTTGTCAGGCATTGCCATAGGTCTATATGTTCAATAACAGCTTTGGAGATTTCCAAGTTTTAAAATAAATGATATTTAAGAGTATAGAAATTCTATGAAGTGGCTTTCTTACCAAAAAGTTATATTGGAGGTCTACCTCTCTTACTGAAGAAAATTAATTTATAAGATATAAAATAATACATTTTAATGATATACCCAGTATCAGTTAGTTATTGACTTTATTCTCATGATGTGAGGATTCTGTTATAAATAAATAAGCACGATGATTGGGCCAAGGCAATTCCTTGCTTTTGCCACATATAAGGACCTGATATTCATTTTAGAAGATTGTAGAAGAAGAGAGCTATTTCCCACAAGCTAGTCTTTGACCTTCACTGGTGCAGAGTACAACTGTCTATTCACCCTTTCCACTCCCTGAAAACTAAATAAAAAATGTAGCTAAAATACAGACATCTTTTTAGCAATTTTTGAAAACACAACACAGAGCATCTAATTGTCAAAAAAAGCTTAGAAAATTTTAGTCTTTTCTAGAATCATATAAAATAAAAAATTGAACATTCGAAAAATTGACACTTTTATAAAATTTTAAATATTTAAAAAAGTAAATAACCCAGCATTTTTTATTTGTTGTGTCATAAAAATATGAGCATACCAATAAACATTTTAGTATATGTGAAAATGAAGCAAAATGGTTTTAAAATGCTGAATTGTGAACTTCGCATATTTAAAAAGGAACAAATATAATGTTTAAGCTATAATATACAAATTTAAAAGTTTAAAAATTATTTACAAATACTACCAACAGATTCAGTTGTATTTCTACTAGTGTGATAAGACTCCATAATCAAAAACAACTTGGGAAGGGAAGCTTTTATTTCAACTTACAACCTAGTCCATCATTGAAGGAAGTGAAAACAGGAACTCAAGGCAATAATGTTTAGGCAGGAGCTGATTTAAGGCTATGGGTGAGTACTGCTTTCTGGCTTGCTCATCAAGGCTTCTTCGGACTACTTTGTTTCTTTTTTTTAATAGGATATTTTCTTTATTTACATTTCAAATGTTACCCCCTTTCCCACTACCCCCAAGCCTCTTATCCATCCCCCCTCCCACTGTTCCTATGAGGGTATTCCTCCATCCACTCAAACACTCACGCCTCCCCACCCTGAACTTCCCCTATACTGGGGCATTGAACACCCTCAGGCCCAAGGGACTGTCCTCCCATTGATGCTCTATAAGGCCATCCTCTGCTAACATATGCAGCTGTAGCCATGGGTCCCTCCAAATGTATGCTTTGTTTGGTGGTTTAGTCCCTCGGTGCTCTGGGGGTGGGGGGGTGGGTCTGGTAAGTTGCTATTGTTGTTCTTCCTATAGGGTTGCAAGCCCCTTCAACTCATTAGTTATTTCTCTAGCTCCTCCATTGGGGATCCCATGCTCAGTCCAGTGGTTGGCTGTAATCATCTGCATCTGTATTTGTCAGGTTTGAAACAGCCTCTCAGGAGACAGCAAATCAGGCTCCTGTCAGCAAGCACTTCTTGGCATCCACAATAGTGTCTGAGTTTGGTGATTATATATGAGAAGGATTATCAGGTGGGGCAGTCTCTGAATGGCCTTTCCTTCAGTCTCTGCTCCACATTTTGTCTCCATGTTTCCTCTCATGAGTCTTTTTTCTCCCTTCTAAAGACTGAAGAATCCACACTTTTGTCTTCCTTCTTCTTGAGCTTCATGTGGTCTGTGAATTTTATCTTGGGTATTCTGAGCTTTGGGCTAATACCCACTTATTGGTGAGTGCATACCATGTGTGTTCTTTCGAGATCAGGTTACCTCACTCAGGGTGATATCCTCCAGATCCATCCATTTGCCTAAGAATTTCATGAAGTCATTGTTTTTAATATCTTAGTACTACTCCATTATATAAATGTAAGACATTTGTAAATACAATGTAGGGGAAGGAAGGGATAATAAAAATGGATAATAATAATGTTAAGAATAGGGTGAAGTGGCAGTAATAAGAATGCTGCTACAAATGTGTAACGTTTTCAAAGAAATGTCATAAAGATAATTCTTTAAACTCTGCATTTAAACAGTATACTTAGAAGAAAACTAAAAGTGTCTTATCACTCGTGGAAGCAGATTATAGGAGCTAACTTCCAAGGTAAGTCAAATAATTATTTATGGTATTTATACCTGTTTGAAGCCGGCCTGAAGCTCACAAGAAACGGGGTACACCTGGGAGGCAAGCCAGGGCTGAAAAAAGAGGGGAAACTAGGTGGTCAAGAGAAAAATGGAGCTAAGTCAAGTTTCCTGATCAAAGCTCAAATGTTAATGGCAAATGTGCTTATAAAGGGAGGGGGGGCACATCCCATGCTAATCCATTCTTGGAGCCTAGAATCAGCTGCAGGTGACTACTTACAGGTATAATCTACGGAATAGCTCAGCGGCCTCCCAGCAGGTACCAGTATCTTGAATGGGAACAGAGGTAGTGCCTGAACAATAGAGTGATCTAGGAAGGAAGGCTCCACCCTAAGTAATCTCCTTAGGGGCAGCAAAGTCAAGGTCTGGGTCAGCCTGCTTCGAGGCTGGGGGAGGTTACAATTTCCCCTCTGTTATTAATATTTAAAAATATTACTGAGGCATGAAATTTATTTATGCTCCATAGTTCTGCCTGATTTCTTTGAGCCTAGTGAAGAAACCTGTCTCAGTGGGATTCCCTAACTTTTCTCATGGTAAACCCACCTATTCCCTAGGCCATGGTGAATTCCCTTGTCTGGTTAAGACTGGCTACTGTCCCAAGTAAACACTCTCCACACTAGCCCTGAGCTATTCTAGCTCGTTCTTTGTAATGCCTAATTAGTTTCATTGTTTCTTCCAAGCTCCTTGGCTTCAAGCATTTTCTAGAACATTGGAACACTGGTGAAGGCTTAGCTATGTAAGAATTCAATCTTAAAAGGCACTTATAATAAGATTATATTAAAAGAGAGCACATGGATCCATACACCAGACTAATGTGGGGATAGGGTATGAGTATACGGGTTATGGGAATGCCAAAGTTCCAGGAGGTGAGTTTCCATGAAACTCTTTGCCTTGTGAGTACTCCCAGGCCTCAGTGCCTGCCAAGCAAACTTCACTGGAGTGTTCGTAGCATTCTCCCCCTTTCTTTTTATATTTCTGCCAAAGTTCCAGAATGTCCCGCCTCGTCGTAGCTACAGATCTCAGGAGTGCTCTAAAGATGAGTGGAAACACAACGATTTACTAATAAAATAGTGCCAATAATAATAGCAAGTAGGAATATATATTGAACCCAATCCAGGGGACTCGATGCACTTAGGTTATTTTTTAAATCTCTGGCCAATTCATCAATGTTCCAAGTGTCCAAGTGACTTTTGCTAATATCTGAAATTTCTGCCTTTCTAGCCTTAATATATGCTATGTCCTGCCCTATTGTTAAGACTGCTACTTCTAAGACATTAACCTTTGCCTCCAATTTTTTACATGGCTCTGTGGTGTATTATTAATAAACCACGGCCTCTTGGCAAGTACCTCTGTCTAGATTGATAAGATTCCGAAATCTGGGTGCCCATCTTTGACTGTCCTGCCCTCATAGCACACCTTATTCCCAATTCAGACCAAAGCCACAATATGTACTTAGAATGCTTCTTCACGAAGGTTAATAACTGCTACCTGCACTGTTGGAGGTGAGGGTGCACACCTGCTGCAGTCAGTCTGAAGGGCATTGTTAACTGACCTGCTTGAAAATCAAAGTCAAGACAGTAAAAAGCAACAGTACAAAAGCTTCTTTGGGGAAGTCCAGGTACTCCATTCAATGGCAAATTAGCAAGGATCAAGCTTAGACTTAGAGCTCCCGGTGTGGGGGAGGTGGCTTTGAGAATTGCGCAAAGGCTGCAGCTTCTCAAGGAGTGGAGGCTGTGGTTCAAATTAACTTTGCTAGGTAATTAAGATCTTAGCTATCTTCCCTAGGAATCTCTAATACTGGAATTATTACTAGACCAGTCCAAGATTGAGTTAGAATAACTGGTCCCAATGAGGGAAGGAGAAGAATCACTATAACTCTTTCTTGTGACTAATCTTTCTAAGTCAGATTACACGGTCTCTAATGTTCTATGTCCCATAGGGTTTATAAAGCTTGAAGCAAGGCAGCTTACCTTGTCCAAACTGGGAAAATGGCAAGCAAAGGTGGGACAAAAACATATACCCAATTCAGCTTTCTTGTCACTACAGGCAGGGTACTCAGCAAACTCACCCGTCAGCTTGTCACATGAACTAGCCATCATGCTTCTGCAGCGTTCTGTGAAGAGAACTGATGCTTTTCCCTTTCCCAATAAGGTACCTGTTCAGGATCAAGCCATATGCCAATAAGTAGAACATTTTCATCTCACCTAGACATGATTATGTCTGGTTTTAAGATACTATGAGGCATTTATTAAGTTCTTGACATCCAAATTTCAAAATTCTTAAAATAAAAGTATGATTTAAATAATGTGCATGGGGATATATTAAATAATGTGCATGGGGATATAAATTCTCCCTTTCTTTGTTTTTTAAGAAGAAGAGTTTTTAAAGTTCCACAATACCCTGTCTTTGAGAATTATTAAATTGTTGACAAAACACCTCAAATACTTGACTGTTATAGACAGTTTTAATATAACAAGGGCAGTGACTAATTGCACTTTCAATTGTTTCTCTTGAAGAGCGGTTGTAACTAGAAAGCTTGAAAAGTTATTAATAGTCACATGTGCATAATTTTTTTTTATTAATCAGAAATAAGAGCATTCATTTCCAGCAATTGATTAAGTATAGGTCCTCGCGAATTAACGTTGAAACAGGTAGGAACTGAGGACACCAAGAGCAAATTTTTTTACAATCTGATATGCACCTTCTCTAAAAATACCAAAATATTATCTTAAGCCATTACTGTTTTGATTAGATAAAGAACGAGATTATACTTATCTAAGGCCTGTAATCTGCCAGATATATAAATCTAGCATGGCATTGCCTTAAAAGGTCTTGTCCAGGCAATCCAGAATATTTATTAAGTGTCCAAAAACAGTCTTCTTAAAAGAACAGCATTTTTTCTTATGAGTTGCATAAGCAATTGCAACTTGAACATTAATAGCATCTGAGGGATGAACAATTCTAAGCAATTGTAAGCTCTGAGATATATATTGATAAATATACAAATTAAAGCTTGATTATTCAACATTTTAAAACACCATCTACAGCACACAATGTAATTATCTGTGTTGAAGCAGGGGGAAACTCAAAAGAATAAGCGTGTGATCCAATTCACCTGTACTTTTCTGCCATAGAAGGGCTGTTTTTAAACACAGTAAATGGGATGCATGCATGCATGAATTTATAGAGGATACAGAAGCATGCATAAAAACAATTTTTTAACTTATCTTTGGGATAATGATTGTCAATTTTATTTAAAATGATGGTACGTGATAGATCAAATATTAATCTTCTGTAATAACCAAATTAATTGCTGTTTGGAACAAGGAACAGACGCTTAGCCAGATTCTTAAGGCACAATTTTTGTTATAGGCTTTCTAAAATATACGAATTTATCTTACAGTTCTTTATTAGCACCACAGCAGCCTTAATAGGATGTTAAAACTGTGCTTTGATGTGAACGCCACCTCGGCCTCGTCCGCCTCTGACCCTCTTTTCAGGCTGTAGAGGCTGAAGCGGCCCAATCTGTTGTAGGCCAGGAAGCCAGAGCAGGGGCGGGAGAGCACCCTGAGTCCTAGCAGGAAAAATATGGCTACCCCTGGAGGGGACAGGCAGATGTTCATGGAGGCAATGGAGAACATGGCCCTAACCTGAGTTCGCTACAAAGGCACCCACTTTCTGGCGGCCTTCCGCACCACCACCAGCAGAAAGGACCAGGTGGAAGGGGCATAGGCTTTATTTATTTATTTATTTATTTATTTATTTCAGGAATCTTGAATTTTGAAATATCTGCCTAACATACTATATTGGTAAGTTATTTTCTATGCATAAAATTAAACATATTTTCACTTACACAATTATTATAAAAGATAGTCATAATTGTTAAGTTGGCATAATTTCAGTTTAAGTCATAGATGCTATTATTTTAGTTTACTACATGGCCTTATGCTCAATTTCATCAAATGTATATAAAATCTGTGTAAGAAGTTAGAGACCTTAAAAAAATAGCTCCTTCACACATAGTCTTCCTTGAAGGACAAACTGATTTCATTGATATGGATACATTAATCAAGTTTAATGATCTTTCTGTTTTTGTAATACAATATTGCCTTGAAAATATATACTCCTGTTTGGTTTTGTCTAAATTAAATTTGTATTGTAAGCACTTGTTTCTCTCCATTTAGTGTGAAATATTTGCTTGTAAATACTTTTCTTTTGATATCTCTGAATTCGAATTATTGTGAAGTGAATACCAAGTTCTAAATACACAGTAAATGTGAGGAAAAAACTAATGTTTAAGAATTTGCCTCCTCAGACAGTGTCTCCTCTATCAGAGTATGCTGGGTCCCTGGTGTGGCACAATAACACTTGACTTCATTCTTTTTTAAAAATAAATACCTCTGTATGAATTACTCATATTCACTTACAATGGAGGGGCCACTTCAACTCATTGTAATACACTCAATAGAGTCATAGGTTCTACCCAAAAATCACAATAGGATTTTGTTCTCATTTCAGGTACCAAAGGGAACATTTCTTCCCAGAGAAATACATCAAAATGAAGGAAGATGTTACAGAAGCAATAAAATGTCTCCTTAGAATGAAGAAAGAAATTGATTTGCTCCAAGAACAGCCAGTTTCCTCCGAAAATATGTTGTCTCACTGACCTTGTTTTCCTTTACTTATCCTTAAATTATTATCACTTTAAAAGCCAAACACATTTTGTTCAATATTTCAAAACCTTAAAACATAAAATATTTTATTTATGTTCTTAAACAATTCTGTAATAAAATATATAGTTACATGAAAGTAAGACTCCTAACTTCAATGAAAAAGATAGTATAACATAAGTAAAGAGTATGAGGACATCTCTACCTTCACAACTGTGTGACATACTTGAAATAGGTCAAAGAAGCATAAGGAACTGCAGTGCAACCATCTTTATCTGAATCTTGACCCATAGCAATCAAATATTTAAAGGACTGGGAATATTCCTAGGAACAGGGTAGCAATCATGTATTAGCAGCATTTTCATATGGAAATGGTCAGACAGAAGAAAAATTAATATAATTATTTATATATACCTGGAAAATGTTAGATAATCAAGTTTTGTTTAGGAATTCATTGACTAGAGGTTAGCATATTTCCCTCTGTGATCATGAAAAATTAAAAATAGCCAAGCATACCAATATCATATCCAATCCTTTCCAGTAGTAACTCTGCATGCAGTATGAAAATATATTTAGGCTTAATAGATAATGGCTCCATGACTGAATATAATTCACATGATGGATTGTCATTTCACCTTCTCTGGCTTGTAAGTTGTCAATAAAATGTTGTAGATTAATTAGCAGAATGGTTTTTTTCTATTTTTAAATAACAAATAAAACAATGTTGTATCTATTGATTGATAACATTTATAACTCAGCATTTTATTGAGTCTAATACTTAATTTTAAAGTCTTAAAACATTCTAAAGAAATTATTTTATAATCAAAAGCATAGTCAGTATAGATGTTTCTTTTCCCTTTGGCAAGAAGTTGAGTCTTATATTGAATGATTATAACAGAAAAGTAGACAAGCAAAACACAATTTGCACAGTTTGTTTAGTTATATGTTATTGTATGCTCTATTTTCAAGAAATAAATTACTTATTGAGAAAATTATTGAAAGAAAAATCTATTGCAAACTACCAATTACCTTTCCTAAAGTTTCTTAAGATTATTGTCTTAGTCAGGGTTTCTATTCCTTCACAAATATCATGACCAAGAAGCAGTTGGGGAGGAAAGGGTTTATTCAGCTTACACTTCCATATTACTATTCATCACCAAGGAAGTCAGGACTGGAACTCAAGCAGGTCAGAAAGCAGGAGCTGATGCAGAGGCCATGAAGGAATGTTCTTTACTGGCTTGCTTCTCCTAGCTTGCTCAGCCTGCTCTCTTATAGAACCCAAGATTACCAGCCCAGAGATGGTCCCATCTACAAGGGACCTTTCCCCCTTGATCACTAATTGAGAAAATGCCTTACAGTTGGATCTCATGGAAGCATTTCCTCAACTGAAGCTCCTTTCTCTGTGATAACTACAGCTGTGTCAAGTTGGCGCAAAACTAGTCAGTACAATTATGATATAGTTACATTTCTCTTTTTTTTTTTACTTTCACCAAGATTTTTCATATATTTCTACTTGATCTGATTTCAAATTCATGATCTCCTTTTAGTTAATAGTTATTACTCCATGTATATGAATATATTTATATGCATCATGTAATTGCTGAATCGTGTAGGTATGTTTTCAGGACTGACAATTTGGTATTGGATAACCAATTTGGGAGCTCTTGATTGGTGAAGAAGTCATAAGTAATCATATTATTAATTATTATTTAAGAAAACTGTAACCCACTTAATTCTGAGTCTAAACATACATATATAGTTTAAATTAAATTTTCACACGTGGGATGAAATTACTCCCCCTGAGAACCAAAGAACACCTAACAAAACCCCAAACATCAGGACTTACAAGGGCTGTTTTGAATTGTTGATCAGGGATGTTTAAGAACTCCTAAAACTAATTAATCTTTTTTGCCCCACAGGTGGAAAGCAAATCCCTATTACTTACAATGCCATGCACTTTGAAAATAGGGTCCAGACTCCAATAAGTAGGAAATCACTTGAAAGCCTTCCCCTTGAGACTTGCTTTCATGATATCAGAAGACAAAATGCAAGGTTCCAAAAGGAGGAAAGAAACTAACAATTTAAGATGTCTGTGAACCTCATCAGCAAACATCATGGCTCATAACAGCAAACATAATCCTAAGGACGACATATTGAACCATAATTCTCTAATTGGACTTAATAATTACCTGTAAAAGAAGCCAAAATACGTTAGAATTCTACTAAAATGTGCAAACGATGCAGTATTTTGAAAATATTGCAAAGTATCAATGTCTTTAAGCACTACATTTATAAAGAATAGAAAAACAGTTGGCCCCTTCCAGCCTGCACCTTCTTCTGGGGCATATCATCAGCTTCTCTGCTCCTCTAAAGATCCCACAGAGTGAAGGCTTCACAGAAGTTCTGCTGCACAGAGGGCCTCTCAGGAGAACAGCTACATGAAGGGTACAGCTTGACTGTTCCTCTGAAGATCCAACAGTCTGATGACCTCCCAGGAAATCTGTTGCACACAGGGGAAATAGATTAGCAGCATATTTGCACACTCTGGAGATCCCACAGTCTGAAGACCTCACAAGAGGTCTGCAACAACCAGGACCACAGACCTCCCATGAAACCTGCAGCAAGCTAGAAAAACAACGGGCATGCTCCAGAAAGAGACACACAGGCCAGCTAACACCAGAGCTAACAAGATGGGGAGAGGCAAGAGATGGACAAAAAGCAACAGAAACAAATATACTTTGGCATCATCCAAACCAAGTCATCCCACCACAACAAGCTCTGGATATATGAACACACCTAAAAATGAGGAGGCTGACCTAAAATCCTATTTCATGAAGATAATGGAGTCTTTTAAGTAGGAAATAACACACTGAAAGAAATATAGGAAAACACAGGTAAACAGGTAGAAGCCCATAAAGAGGAAGCAAAGGATTCCCTTAAAAACTACAGGAAAACACAGCCAAACAAAAGAAGGAATTGAACAAAGTGGTCCAAGACCTAAAAGTGGAAGTAGAAACAATAAAGAAAACACAAATGGAAGCAAGCATTGAAATGGAAAACCTAGAAAAGAAGTCAGAAATTACAGATGTAAACATCATTAACAGAATACAAGATATAGAAGAGAGAATCTCAGGTGTAGAAGATATCTTAGAAGATATTACCACAACTGCCAAAGAATAGTCAAAACATATAAAACTCCTAACTCAAAAAAATCCAGGAAAAGACCAAACCTAAGAATAATAGGAATAGAGGAGATCAAGGATTCCCAGTTCAAAGGACCCAAAATTTCATCAACAAAATCATAGAAGAAAAAGTCCCCAACACAAAGAGATGGCCATAAATGTACAAGAAGCCTATAGAGCACCAAATAAATTGGATACGAAATGAAAATCCTCAAAACACTAAATGCACAGACCAAAGAAAGAATATTAAAAGCTGCAAGGGAAAAGAGCCAAGTAATACACAAAGAATTACATCAGAATTACACCAGACTTCTCAACACAGACACTAAAAGCCAGAGAAACTGTCAGGAGTCAGATATAGAGATGGAGCTGAGAGTGAGAGAAAGAGAGTGTCAGTGACCCTGAGAATCAGGATATACTATTATTTATTCATAAACAACAATAAAACAAATAGAAGGTGAAATGGGTTCACATTCATTCATACATTCACTTGACTCTCCTCAGGTCTAGCATATGTAGCCTGGCTCAGATGGCTGTGAAGGCAAGGCCCATAACATTTCCTGCTGTGCTTCAGATCTCTGGATCTCTGCTTGAGCTTTGGTCCAGAGTTGGTGTGTCTGGAATCAGTGGGCTGGCTCTGAACATGAGCTGTTCTCAACTTGAATAGCTTGTGTAGGGCCCTGGGATCTGGGCCTGTTGTAGTTGTTAGACCAGAGTTTTTAAGTATCTTTTAGCTCAGGAATTCATAGAAGCACAGGGTGGGGATGATGGGATAGCAGGTTTCCTGGAGGGGGAAACCAGGTAAGGAGATAACACTTGAAATGTAAATAAATTTTAAAAATAAATCATTAACTAATTTAAAAAAGAATTGATAAATGAGACATCATGAAACTAAAAAGCTTCTGTATGACAAAGAATAGTCAATGGAAAAAAATCAGCAACTAATATCCAAAATATATAAATAACTCAACAAGCTAAACTCCAAAAAAACAAACAACTCAAGCAAAAAATGGGGTATAGAACTAAATAGAGAATTTACAACTGAGGAGTCTCGAATGAGTGAATAGCACTAAACAAAATGTTAAGTTCTTTGTAATTAGGGAAATGGGAAATGAATCAAATGAAACAACCCTGATTCCACTTTACACAAATCAAAATGGCTAAGATCAAAAACTCACATGACAGCTCAGGTTGGTGAGGATGTGAAGGAAGTAGAATACTCCTCCATTTCTGGTGGGATTGCAAAATCAGACAACCACTCTGGAAATCATTCTGGAGATTCATCTCAAAATTGGAAATGCATCTACCTGAAGACCCAGCTATACCACTCTTGGGAATATACCAAAGAGATGCCCCACCATGTCACAGGGGCACAAGTTCCACTATATTTGTGATAGCGAAAAGCTGGAAACAACTATGTTTTACAATTTAAGGATGGATAGAGAAAATGTGGTTCATTTACATAATATAACACTATTCTGCTATTAAGAATGAGGCTATGCTGAATTTTGTAGGCAAATGGATGGAACTAGAAAAAAAAATATCCTGGTTGAGGAAACTCAGCTCCAATGGACATGCAAGGTGTGCACTCACCAATAAGTGGATATTAGCCAAAACATGCACAGAATACCCAGGATACAATCAACAGAACTCTAGACGTTTAGCAAGCTAAAGGGCCCAAGTGAAGATGGCTCAGTCCTGCTTGAGAGGGAGAAGAAAGCAGTCACAGGGGTCAGATGGAGGAAGGAACATGGGTGGGCGAAGGTATAGGGAGGGGAAAGGGGGAACATGATAAGGCACTGGGGGGAACAGCAGTGAAATCCTGGAGGACAGCAGAAAGAATGGACATGGATAACCTCAGGAGGTAGGAGGTGGGGAAGCACCATCTAGAGAGTACCAAGACCTGAGAGGTGAGAGACTATCCAGAACCGAAGGGAAGGGCCTTAGATGAAATAGCCCTAAAGTAGATAAAGGGAAATTGTGCAGTCTATCTCCATTAGAAGTATAGGTTATCAAGTTGAGGGACATGGTTGCCATGCTGCAGCCAAGAGTTCTGACCCAAAGTTGTTCCTGTCTAAAAGATGCACCTAACCCTTGAGAGACGTGAGGCCTTAGGGAGTAGGGATGTCTGATGGGGTCAGGCTATGGGATAGGGATATCCTCTTGGAGATGCGGGAGGTTGAATGAAATGAAGAACCATCAGAGGGCAGACTTGGAGGGGGATGCCGATTGGAATGTGAAAAATGATTAAAGAACAATACTACTAAAAAGAAAAAGAAACGTTTTTCATCTCCAGACAACCGGCCACCTTCCTGGTCGGAGCACAGGAGTCCACCCGGCCCGAGAGGCTTCTGCCTCAGGTTCCGCGGGAGCCAGCTTGGTTCCGGGACTCTTTGGAGGACAGTCTGCACAGGTGAGAGTGTGGAATACAGAGGCCAGCAGTCTCTGGGACAGGCAAGAGCCACAGAGCCTCTGAGGCTGTGCCATTTTCGGCTCCAGACAACCGGCCACCTTCCTGGTCAGAGCACAGGTGTCTGTCCGGCCTGAGAGGCTTCTGCCTCAGGTTCCTCTGGAGCCACCTTGCTTCTGGGACTCCACGGAAAGTAGTCTACACAGGTGAGAGTGTGGACTACTGAAACAATGGCTTCTGTGACAGGCCAAAGCAACACAGCTTCTGGGAAAGATCCTGTTTTGGGCCTTCATCTTCGGCCAGGAGGAGGTCCAAACACCAGAAATCTGTGCACCTTCCCTGAAAGAGGAGACCTTGCCTGCAGAGACTGCTCTGACCACTGAAACTCAGAGGAGAGAGCTAGTCTCCCAGGTCTGCTCATAGAGGGTAACAAAATCACCAGAGGAACAATCTCTAAAGAGAGACAACTATATAAACTAACTCCAGAGATTACCAGATGGCGAAAGGTAAATGTAAGAATCTTACTAACAGAAACCATGACCACTCACCATCATCAGAACCCAGAAATCCCACTTCACCCAGTCCAGGGCACCCCAACACACCTGAAAAGCTAGACTTGGATTTAAAAGCATATCTCATGATGATAGGAGAGGACATCAAGAAGGACTTAAATAACTCACTTAAAGAAATACAGGAGAACACTGATGAACAAGTAGAAGACATTAAAGAGGAAAAACAAAAATCCCTTAAAGAATTGCAGGAAAACATAACCAAACAGGTAGAAGACATTAAAGAGGAAACACAAAAATCCCTTAAAGAATTGCAGGAAAACACAACCAAACAGGTGATGGAATTGAATAAAACCATCCAAGACCTAAAAAGGGAAGTAGACACAATAAAGAAAACCCAAAGTGAGGCAACACTGGAGATAGAAACCATAGGAAAGAAATCTGGAACCATAGATGCGAGCATCAGCAACAGAATACAAGAGATGGAAGAGAGAATCTCAGGTGCAGAAGATTCCATAGAGAACATCGGCACAACAATCAAAGAAAATGCAAAATGCAAAAAGATCCTAACTCAAAACATGCAGGAAATCCAGGACACAATGAGAAGACCAAACCTACCGATAATAGGAGTGGATGAGAATGAAGATTTTCAACTCAAAGGAGCAGCAAACATCTTCAACAAAATTATTGAAGAAAACTTCCCAAATCTAAAGAAAGTTATGCCCATGAACATACAAGAAGCCTACAAAACTCCAAATAGACTGGACCAGAAAAGAAATACCTCCCGACACATAATAATCAGAACAACAAATACACTAAATAAAGATAGAATACTAAAAGCAGTAAGGGAAAAAGGTCAAGTAACATATAAAGGCATACCTATCAGAATTACACCAGATTTTTCACCAGAGACTATGAAAGCCTGAAGAGCCTGGACAGATGTTATACAGACACTAAGAGAACACACATTCCAACCCAGGCTACTATACCCAGCCAAACTCTCAATTACCATAGATGGAGAAACCAAAGTATTCGACAACAAAACGAAATTCACCCATTATCTCTCCACGAATCCAGCCTTTTAAAGGATAATAACAGAAAAAAACCAATACAAGGACGGGAACCGTGCCCTAGAAAAAACAAGAAGGTAATCCCTCAACAAACCTAAAAGAAGACAGCCACAAGAACAGAATGCCAACTGTAACAACAAATGCAGGAAGCAACAATTACTTTTCCTTAATATCTCTTAATATCAATGGACTCAATTCCCCAATAAAAAGACATAGACTAACAAACTGGTTACACAAACAATACCCCACATTTTGCTGCTTACATGAAACTCATCTCAGAGAAAAAGATAGACACTACCTCAGAATGAAAGGCTGGAAAACAATTTTCCAAGCAAATGGTATGAAGAAACAAGCTGGAGTAGCCGTTTGAATATCTAACAAAATCACGTCCAACCCAAAATAATCAAAAAAGACAAGGAGGGGCACTTCATACTCATCAAAGGTAAAATCCTCCAAGAGGAACTCTCAATTCTGAATATATATGCTCCAAATACAAGGGCAGCCACATTCATTAAAGACAATTTAGTAAAGCTCAAAGCACACATTGCACCTCAAACAATAATAGTGGGAGACTTCAACACACCACTTTCACCAATGGACAGATCATGGAAACAGAAACTAAACAGGGACACAGTGAAACTAACAGAAGTGATGAAACAAATGGACTTAACAGATACCTACAGAACATTTTATTCTAAAACAAAAGCATATACCTTCTTCTCAGCACCCCATGGTACCTTCTCCAAAATTGACCACATAATTGGTCACAAAACAAGCCTCAACATGTACAAAAATATTGAAATTGTCCCATGCATTCTATCAGATCACCATGGACTAAGGCTGATGTTCAATAACAAAATAACTAATAGAAAGCCAACATTCACGTGAAAACTGAAAAACACTCTTCTGAATGATAACTTGGTCAAGAAAGGTATAAAGAAAGAAATTAAGGACGTTTTGGAGTTTAATGAAAATGAAGCCACAACATACCGAAACTTATGGGACACAATGAAAGCATTCTTAAGAGGAAAACTCATAGCTCTGAATGCCGCCAAAAAGAAACTAGAGAGAGCACACATTAGCAGCTTGACAGCACACCTTAAAGCTCTAGAACAAAAGGAAGCAAATTCACCCAAGAGGAGTAGAAGGCAGGAAATAATCAAACTCAGGGGTGAAATCAACCAAGTGGAAACAAGAAGAACTATTCAAAGAATCAACCAATCAAGGAGCTGGTTCTTTGAGAAAATCAACATGATAGATAAACCCTTAGCCAGACTCACTAGAGGGCACAGGGAAAGCATCCTAATTAACAAAATCAGAAATGAAAAGGGAAACATAACAACAGGTCCTGAAGAAATCCAAAACACCATCAGATCTTTCTACAAAAGGCTATACTCAACAAAACTGAAAAACCTGGATGAAATGGACAAGTTCCTAGACAGATACCAGGTACCAAAGCTAAATCAAGATCAGGTTAATGATCTAAACAGTCCTATATCTCCTAAAGAAATAGAAGCCGTCATTAATAGTCTCCCAACCAAAAAAAGCCCAGGACCAGATGGGTTTAGTGCAGAGTTCTATCAGACCTTCAAAGAAAACCTAATTCCAGTTCTTCACAAACTATTCCACAAAATAGAAACGGAAGGTACTCTACCCAACTCATTCTATGAAGCCACAATTACTCTGATACCTAAACCACAAAAAGACCCATCAAAGATAGAGAACTTCAGACCAATTTCCCTTATGAATATCGATGCAAAAATTCTCAATAAAGTTTTTGCTAACCAAATCCAAGAACACATCAAAACAATCATCCATCCTGACCAAGTAGGTTTCATCCCAGGGATGCAAGGATGGTTCAATATACGGAAATCCATCAACGTAATTCAGTATATAAACAAACTCAAAGACAAAAACCACATGATCATCTCGTTAGATGCTGAGAAAGCATTTGACAAAATCCAACACCCATTCATGATAAAAGTCTTGGAAAGATCAGGAAATCAAGGCCCATACCTAAACATGATAAAAGCAATCTACAGCAAACCAGTAGCCAACATCAAAGTAAATGGTGAGAAGCTGGAAGCAATCCCAGTAAAATCAGGGACTAGACAAGGCTGTCCACTCTCACCCTACCTATTCAAATAACCCCATTAAAAAATGGGGCTCAGAGCTGAACAAAGAATTCTCACCTGAAGAATACCGAATGGCTGAGAAGCACCTGAAAAAATGTTCAACATCCTTAATCATCAGGGAAATGCAAATCAAAACAATCCTGAGATTCCACTTCACTCCAGTCAGAATGGCTAAGATCAAAAATTCAGGTGACAGCAGAAGCTGGCGAGGATGTGGAGAAAGAGGAACACTCCTCCATTGTTGGTGGGATTGCAAGCTTGTACAACCACTCTGGAAATCAGTCTGGCGGTTCCTCAGAAAATTGGACATAGTACTACTGGAGGATCCCTCAATACCTCTCCTGGGCATATATCCAAAAGATGTCCCAACCAGTAAGAAGGACACATGCTCCACTATGTTCATAGCAGCCTTATTTATAATAGCCAGAAGCTGGAAAGAACCCAGATGCCCCTCAACAGAGGAATGGATACAGAAAATGTGGTACATTTACACAATGGAGTACTACTCAGTTATTAAAAAAAATTAATTTATGAAATTCCTAGGCAAATAGATGAACCTTGAGGGCATCATCCTGAGTGAGGTAACCCAATCACAAAGGAACTCGCAAAATATGTACTCACTGATAAGTGGATATTAGCCCAGAAACTTAGGATACCCAAGATATAAGATACAATTTGCTAAACGCATGAAATTCAAGAAGAAGGAAGAACAAAGTGTGGACACTTTGCCCCTTCTTAGAAATGGGAACAAAACACCCATGGAAGGAGTTACAGAGACAAAATTTGGAGCTGTGACGAAAGGATGGACCCTCTAGTGATTGCCATATGCAGGGATCCATCCCATCATCAGCTTCCAAACGCTGACACCATTGCATACACTAGCAAGATTTTGCTGAAAGGACCCAGATATAGCTGTCTCTTGTGAGACTATGCTGGGGCCTAGCAAACACAGAAGTGGATGATCACAGTCAGCTATTGGATGGATCACACGGCCCCCCAATGGGGGAGCTAGAGAAATTACCCAAGGAGCTAAAGGGAACTGCAACCCTATAGGTGGAACAACAATATGAAATAACCAGTACCCCGGAGCTCTTGTCTCTAGCTGCATATGCATCAAAAGGTGGCCTAGTCGGCCATCACTGCAAAGAGAGGCCCATTGGACTTGCAAACTTTATATGCCCCAGTACAGGGGAATCCCAGGGCCAAAAAGGGGGAATGGGTGGGTAGGGGATTGGGGGTGGGTGGGTATGGGGGACTTTTGGGATAGGATTGAAAATGTAAACGAGGAAAGTACCTAATAAAAAAATAAATTAAAAAAAAAAAAGAAAAAGAAAAAAAAAAGGTGGCCATGATGAATTTCATTATAAATTTATTAATCATTAATTCTAATTATTTTCACAGACCGTAATTTGAGTTTTCAAAATAAAATTCCCTTATGATATAAAGTGTTATTTCTTATTTTGGGAACATAAATCATTAATTAATCCATAACTAACATAATGGAAATGAATCCCAAAGTTTTACTTACAATATCAAAATACATTTATCATTATGACAGAACTAAGATAAAAAATAGAACACTGAGCTCTCCATACCCAAATCCTCTCTGGAGTGATCTGGTCTCCCAGGAGTTCTGTCACACCAAAGTTCACAGTTGAGACCATCACTACTGCTCCAATATGTAGCCCAAGAGGAACTTTCTAGGAGCCCACAGGGCACAAGAACCAGGGAGCAGCTGGGGACAAGATCCTTCTGTTTTCCCTCTGTGCCCCAGAGCTAGCCTTGTGTCACTGCTCTCCATACCCAAATTCTGCCCAAAGACAGCTGGTCTCCCAGAAGTGCTTACACGCCTAAGATCACAGGTAAAACCATCATTACTGCTGCAATACCATTCCCAAGAAAGACCTGCCATGAGTACACAGGGCACAGGAACCACAGAGCAGTGAGGGACAGGATCAGATCCTTGTAGTTTCCACATGCTCCCTGAAGCTAACCCTGTGCCATAGCTCTCAGTATCCAAATTCTGCCCAGACAGAGCTGGTCTCCCAGGAGTGCTGTCGCCACTAAAGTTATAGTCTCACAGGCTCACAGGAGGGACAATCTCCAGTCAGAGACAGCAAGACCAACTAACACCAGAGATAACCAGATGGTGAGAGGAAAGTGCAAAAACATAAGCAACAGAAACCAAGGCTACCTGGCATCATCAGAACCCAGTTATCACACCACAGCAAGCCCTGGATACTGCAACACACCAGAAAAGCAAGATTCTGATATAAAATTGCATCTCTTCATGATGATGGAAGACATTTAAAAGTACATAAAACCTCAATTAAAGAAATACAGGAGAATACTGGTAAACAGGTAGAAGAACTTAAAGAAGAAAAACAAAATCCCCTTTAAAAATTACAGGAAAACACAACCAAACAGGTGAAGAAAGTGAATAAAACCATCTAGGATCTAAAAACGGAAATAGAACCAATGAGGAAATCACAAAAGGAGAAAACTGTGGAAATAGCAAACCTAGGAAAGAGATCAGGAGTTATAGATGCAAGCATCACCAATAGAATACAAATGACAGAAGATAAATCTCAGGTGTAGAAAATACCATTGACATGACTGTCAAAGAAAATTCAAAAAGCAAAAAGCTCATAACCCAAAACATCCAGGAAATCCAGGACACAATGAGAAGACCAAACTTGAGGATAATAGGTTTAAAAGATAGTGAAGATTCCCAACTCAAAGGGCTAGTAAATATCTTCAACAAAATTATAGAAAAAAAAAAAAAAACCTTCCTTATTCTAAAGAAAGAGATGCCCATAAACATACTAGAAGTCTACATAGAACTTACAATAGATTGGAACAGAAAAGAAATCCCTCCCATACCATAATAATCAAAACACCCAATGCACAAAATAAAGAAAGTATTTTTAAAGCAGTAAGGGAAAAAGGTCAAGTAACATATAAAGGCAGCCCTATCAGAATTACACCAGATTTGTCTCCAGAGATTATGAAAGCCAGAAGATTCTAGACAGGGGGCATATACCCAGAAGATGTTCCAACTTGTAATAAGGATACATGCTCCATTATGTTCATAACAGCCTTATTTATAATAGCCAGAAGCTGGAAAGAACCCAGATGTCCCTCAACAAAGGAATGGATACAAAACAAAAATGTGGTACATTTACACAGTGGAGTACTACACACTTATTATAAACAATTAATTTATGAAATTCTTAGGCAAATGGATGGATCTGGAGGATATCATCCTGAGTGAGATAACCCAATCACAAAAGAACAACTAATGAGTGGATATTAACCTAAAAGCTCGGAATACCCAAGATAAATTCAGAAAACACATGAAACTCAAAAAGAAGGAAGACCACAGTATGGATATATCAATTCTTAGAAGAGGGAACAAAATATTCATGGAAGGAGTTACAGAGACAAAGTATGTAGCAGACAGATGGAATGACCATCCAGAGACTGCCCCACCTGGGGATCCATCCCATATACAATCATTAAATTCAAACAATATTGTGGATTCCAACAAGGGCTTGCTGACAGGAGTCAGATAGAGCTGTCTCCTGAGATGCTCTGCCAGTGCCTGACAAATACAGAAGCGGATGCTCACAGCCTTCCATTGGATGGAGCACAGGATCCCCAATAAAGGAACTAGAGAAAGTATCCAAGGAGCTAAAAAGGTTTGCAGCTTCATAGGAAGAACAAAAATACAAACTAACCAGTACCACCAGAGCTCTCTGGGACTAAACCATCAACCAAAGAAAACAAAATGGTGGGACTTATTGCTCTAGCAGCTTATGAAGCAGAGAATGGCCTAGTTGATCATCAATAGAAGAAGATGCTCTTGTTCCTGTGAAAGTTCTATGCCCCACTATAGGGGAATGCCAGGGCCAGGAAGCAGCAGTGGGTAGGTTGGTGAGCAGGGGGAGGGGGAATGGGATAGGAGGTTTTCAGACTGGAAAACAGGAAAACAGATAACATTTAAAATGTAAATAAAGTATCTAATTTAAAAAATAGAAAAAAATTATTAGTCATGTGAATAAATGCACAATTATGTGGATATTCTTCTGTCTTAATATTGAAAAACTTACAAAGACAGTGGATGTCTCCAAGGGCAATAATTTTAATAAATATGATATAATGTATACATATGATAAGAAGTATACATTTTATCAGAAAATGTAAACCAAACAAAGCCTATCAAAGAAAATTAGAGCAGTCAATGACTGTGTAATAGTTGTCAGTCCTTTGACAGTAATATTTGTACAAATGCAGGCCTTGATTATGAAAGAATGGAGGGGGGAAGAAAACATGATCAGGTATTGAGGGGGGGACAGGAGAGAAGCCCCGAGGGCCAGCAGAATGAATTGGTAATATATAACCTCAGGATTAGAGATGGGGGTACCCTCTTGAATCTACCAGAGACATTGTAGTTGAAAGAAGCTCGGGTCTCAAAGGGAGGGACCTTAGATAAAATATCCAACTGTAGGGAGAGGGAACTTGTAGAGTCCACTGCTATTAGAAAGACAGGGCATCAAGTGGAGGGATGGGTTGCCATCCCACAGTAAAAAATTTTGACCTAGAATTGTTCCTGTATAAAGAACTGCAGGGGCAAAACCGGATAAGAAGAAAAGGAGGTCCAGTGATCTGCCTAACTTGGAATCCATCTCAAAGGTAGTCTCCAAGGTCTGACACTACTACTGATGTCATTATGTGCTTGCAAAGAGGAGCCTACCATGGCTGTGCTCTGAGTATGGCCCAAGAAGCAGCTGACTGAGACAGATGCAGATACTTAAATGGAACTACTGGACTGAAGTCGGAGACCCCTGTGGCTGAAGAAGTTGAGGAGGAAGGTGACCCCACAGGAAGACCAGCAGTCTCAACTAGCCCAGATCCCTAAGATCTCTCAGACACTGAGCCACCAACCAGGAAGCAAACACTAGCTGATAAAAGGCCCCTAACACATATACAGCAGAGGACTGCCTGGTTTGGCCTCAGTGAGGGAAGATGCACCTAATCCTTGAGAAACTTCAGGCCCCAGGGAGTGGGGAGGCCGGGTAGGGTGTGTGCAAATGGGGGTTAGGGACATCCTTTTGGGGACAGAGGAGAGGATAAATGTGATGAGGAACTATCTACAAGTAGACTGGGAAGGGGATAATGACTGAAATGTAAAAAACAATTAAAGATAAATATTAAAAAAAAAGTTTACAAGGCACAACTTTAAACCTAGCCCTGCCATACAAGTTTACTTCCAGATGCATTTCTTCTTCTGATCAAAAGTGATACTAAAAGGTGGCATTATGATTTACACAACTTTGCATATTGACTGTGTTTTTTTTGTGGTTCACTTTTATTTTGATTGTGAACCTTTCATTTTTCCTTAATTCTCATAGAAATTTAAAACTTTCAATAAAGACAAAATTAAATTATAATTTTAAATGATTAAAACTCCATACCATGTCTATCTTGAAGTTTTCTCCAGTGAAGTGCTTATTTTGCTAACTTTATAATGGTATGGGAGTAATTAATATGGGTAATTATTGATATGGGAAATATACCATGGTGAATATAACTCAATTATAAGTGCAGACACCAAATATGAACAAAAATTAAAGAAAGCCTGATTCTCTTATGCATATTGTCCTTTAACTTATGGAGGAAATTCATAAGCTCATTGATTAGTAGATAACTGTTTCATTTTAAGTAGTGAAGCATGTTGAAACCAGTATATGTTCAGAACAGAACTTGGCATATGTAGGTATTTCTTGTACACCTTGTATGAGTTACATGAATTTTCTCACTTTCCATACCTTTCACCCTCCCTCTGTCTTTCCCTTGTGGTTTCCCTTCTCATACTCTGATTTGGAGTCATTTTATTCTCTTGTTGAAAGTCATCATCAAAAGTGGGCTCATACCGTACTGGTCATATTTGCCCTGGCTATAATAACCTGAGACCTTCCCATTCTTTCATGGGCTGCCTGGATATCATCTAAACACTGAGAAACTTGGCAACAGATTTTGATTTGCTCTCATAAAAGTGGATTTCACACTCAGAATTAGAGGGGATATCTAGCTATAACCAATCTTGTGAAGTAGTTGGAGGTACTGTTGAAGTCAAATGATCAGGAAAAGTACCATAATCTGTTAGGTTCATTGGGCATCTAGTAATTTTTCTTATTAATAAGTGTTTGAGAAAATTCTGATTAGACATTAGGCTGATAGAGCCTCTGACAATAGACTCAGTTGTTATATGTACTTTGGGAGATCACGGGTTAACAACATACGGATAAAAGGTTCTACTCTGTTTATATAAATATTTACTAATTGTACAATTTCAGAAATTATTATAAAAAAAAGTACAAAAATTCAAACAAAGATACAAACTTGTTATAGTGCTCAAATGTAAAGATACTGTACTATACATACTCTTTTGTTTGGTGTGTGTGTGTGTGTTTTAATGTCATGATCTTTTAAAGTAATGGGAAACCTTGGAAATTGTAAGCCAAAGAGGATTTATCTGGAACAGCAGCATGAAACCCTAGTTTGGGGAATATTAAGAGCATATGTTCCAGAAGTCAGCTCTAATTTGCAGTGAATTGCTTCAGTAAACCACTTGTATCAGTATTGTTAATCTTAATGGTTACAAGTGACCCATGCTTTAATAATCCAGACCATCAGTTGGGGACAAATCTCTTTTTCTAATTAAGAATGTTTGACCACAAGAGGGAGTTCCTTGCCAACTGTTTATGTATCACAGATATCACAGGTCTAAATTTACAAAGAAAAATACCTTCAAATACATTTAGTCCCATAAGTGATTTGATGCTGAGAAAAAGATGACAATTTGCTTATATTTAGATTTTCACACAGTTCTAAACGCAGCATAATGTATCATGAAATTCTAATTCTAACAGACTACGAGGTGTTCAGGAATGAGACACTGTTTCAAAGTACTTCGCAGATTTGTGCTTGGAAAATAAAATCAAAGCTCTCTACCTTTGGGTGGGCAGACCCAATGCTGACACAGAAAAATGTATTGAGGTCAAAGTATATGAAATTACAGACTGACTTATTGAAGTGGAATGAGTAAAGGTAACTGTTTATATAAATTGATGCACATATTTTGTTGAAGTTTTCATCACTAATGAGTAAAGTAGAATGTGACTTTGATAGTACAAACTAAATCAGCATTTTTAGGAAATAAAAAAGCCAATATTCCAACTAGTGGACTTTTAGAATACAAATTAACTCCATTTCCCTGTGATTACATGCATAATATAGGCAACAACTCAAGAATATATTAAGTTACTAAATATAATTTATATCCCATAGCAATTCCACATAAAGTTCTGCTTAAGTCAGAGCATTCCAATAAAGTAAGAACTGACCACAACTTTAAAAGCATTAGCATAATTATGATGTCTTAGTTATATAATAGTTTTCAATGATTTTTATGCATCAAAGAAATTTTTCATTTAAAATGCATTTTGCCGAGTATTATTTCTCAGGGTTTTATCCCTAAAATATTATGCCACTGAGTCCTGAACCCCTACTAAACAGCATCCTTCCTCATTTTATAATCAAATCAAAATTGTCTCCTTGGAAATGTGCCTCCTTTTAGAGATAGGCACTCTGGAAGTACATATTGGGAGAATTAATAATTGTAACTGTAGTAAATGTAGTAATTTTAGCAAAACTTATTTGGAGAAAATGACTAGATCTCACATGCATTCCTGGTGTGTCTTGATGGCACTGACTAGAAATATGGGACACAGAAAAAGAAAATACCAGTAATTCTTTTGGCTGTTCCCTCCCACCTCCTATGGTTCTTAAGATTGTATTATTTTACACCATTTTTGACATATTTTGCTGCATGAAGTCATGCATTTTTAAGAGTTTTTCTTTTACAGTAACTGAAAATGACAAGTAAAGAAAACAGAATTCTTTGGTGAGCCAAGTGTTGCAAATTTCACTAAAAGGATTTTTCCAACCCATCTCCAACAAACACACACACACACACACACAGTGATGAAAAGGGCAATGTATGCCCATATATCTTTAAGAATAAGGCATTCAATAAGAGTAAATACTGAGAAAGATGGCAAGTCATTGAAAACACTTATTCAATGAACAAAGGACCAAAATAGGTTCAACATAAACATTTTGTGTAAAGGTATGTAATGATAAATCACTCTTATAAATCCAAGATCAAAGTTAGTATGAAAACTTTATATGCCCCAGTACAGAGGAATGCCAGGGCCAAAAAGTTGGAGTGGGTGGGTAGGGGGACTTTTGGGATAGCATTGGAAATGTAAATGAGGAAAATACCTAATAAAAAATATATAAAAAAAGAAAATATCCTGGATAAACAGAAATTTATCTTAATTTCTTCAACAAATATTTGAGGGATATACTGTATTATATTTGTGGCAATGAAATGTAGCTCATTTTCTTTCCATAGTTCATCTTCATTTCCTCCTTTCTCTTTCCTCCTCATTCTACACATGCTTGATTAAGTGTTCTCCCTCCCTCCCTCTCTCTCTCTCTCTCTCTCTCTGTATATATGTGTATGTGTGTGTGTGCGTGCATGGGAGCACATCCATGCATTCCTCCTTCTTCTCGCCTCTCCTTACAATGTCTCCTAATCACTCCTCTTTCTCTTTTCCTCCCCCATCTCTTGTCACTATAACATGCAAGTATGTTTACTCAAATACATAAAAAACCTCTTGTTTGAGGTTAATAACATTGAGATTCTCAGGGGATGTTGTAAAAATGTGCCTAGTTGTAAAACTTTAAAGAAAACATCTGAGTGATTTGGTCCCTATGATGTAAAAGATTCAGATATTTGAAACTATGTCTGCTAACTGACATATATTATGAACATGTGTGTACAGACATATGTGCACAGTGTATATAACATTATGCAGATGCTTGTGTTTAGGTGCAATAACCATTTCCTAATGTTATTCAATTAAGACTGTCATCTCTACACATTCCCATTTTGACATGAACAACTTTTAAAAAGTTAATTTAGGAGTTCTCTGGTGTAGTTTTTGTGTTCAGTTAAGCATACTATCATATCATCTGCAAATAGTGATATTTTGACTCCTTCCTTCCCCATTTGTATCCCTTTGACCTCCTCTTGTTGTGTAATTCCTCTGGCTTGGACTTTGAGAACTATATTGAATAGGTAGGGAGAGAGTGGGCAGACTTGACTAGTCCCTGATTTTAGTGGGGTTGTTTCAAATTTCTCTTCATTTAGTTTGAAGTTGTCTACTGGTTTGCTGTATATTGTTTTTACTATGTTTAGGTATGAGCAGTGAATTCCTGATCTTTTCCAAGGTATTTATCATGAAGTAATGTTGAATTTTGTCAAATGCTTTCTCAGCATCTAAGGAGATAATCATGTGTTTTTCTTTGGGTTTGTTTATATAGTGAATTTTACTGATGGATTTCCAGATATTGAACCATCCCTGCATCACTGTATTGAAGCCTACTTGTTCATGATGGATGATCATTTTGCTGTGTTCTTATATCTGGTTTGCCAGAATTTTACTGAGTATTTTTGCATCGATATTCATAAGGAAAATTGGTTTGAAGTTCCCTTTCTTTATTGGGTTGTTTTGTGATTTAGGTATCAGAGTAACTGTGGCTTCATAGAACAAATTGGATAGTGTTCCTTCTGATTCTAATTTGTAAAATAGTTTGAAGAGTGTTGATATTAGGTCTTCTTTGAAGGTCTGAAAATTCTGCACTAAACCAGAACCTCCAGAGCTCCCAGGGACTAAACCACAAACCAGAACTTACATAAGGAGGGTCCCATGGCTCCAGCTTCACATGTAGCCGTGGATGGCCTTGTTGGGTATTTGTGGGAGGAGAAGCCCTTGGTCCTGTGAAAGCTCAATGTCCCAGTGTAGATGAATGCTAGGGCGGGGAGTCGCAAATGGGTGGATGGGTGTAGAAACACCCTCATTGAAGCAGGGGGTGGGAGGATGGGATGGGGTGTTTCGGGGGGGCAGGAAAGGGAATAACATTTGAAATGTAAATAAAGAAAATATCCATTAATATGCATATATATAGTTAATTTAGAAAGTTATAGGACATTTACAGTCATTTATTTTTGAAAGCACCGTCTTCTACTGATGTAGAGTATTCAAAACAGAATTAAGCACATCAACTAGAAGAATAGAACCAAGTGACCAGCTCATGGGATCACTTCCTCAGCTCTTTCTGATGATGGTGAGTGGTCTTGGTTTCTGCTAGTAAGATTATTACGTTTACCTTTCGCCATCTGGTAATCTCTGGAGTTAGTTGTTATAGTTGTCTCTGTTTAGAGATTGTTCTTCTGGTGATTCTGTTAGCCTCTGTCAGCAGACCTGGGAGACAGGCTCTCTCCTCTGAGTTTCAGTGGTCAGAGCAGTCTTTGCAGGCAAGCTCTCCTCTTACAGGGAAGGTGCACAGATATCTGGTGTTTGGACTTCCTCCTGGACGAAGATGAAGGCCCAAAACAGGACCTTTCCCAGCAGCTGTGTTGCTTTCGCAGGTCACAGAAGCTGTCAGCTTGTGTGGTACACACTCTCACCTGTGCAGACTATGTTCAGTGGAGTCCCGGAACCAAGATGGCTACCGCCAATCTAGAGGCAAAAGCCTCCTAGGCCCGGTTGGACACCTGTCCTCTGGCCAGGAAGGTGGCTGGATGTCTGGGGCCCGAAAAGGGTGCTGCCTCAGTAGCTCTGTGGCTCCTGCCTGTCCCAGAAGCTGTCAGCTTCTGTGGTGCACACTCTCACCTGTGCAGACTAAGTTCAGCAGGAGTCCCGGAACCAAGATGGCTTCTGCTGATCCTGAGGCAAAGGGCTCCCGGGCCGGGCGGAGACCTGTCCTCTGGCCTGGAGGGTGGCTGGGTCACCTGAAGTCTTAAGATCCCGTGGCTGGTGTTGTGAGTAGCTGGTGGGTGTCAGCCAACTCTCCGCCAGGTGCTGGTCCGACCAGAAGGGGCTTGTGCCCAGGTTTTCTGCTTCCCTAACTAATGCAGTCTCAGGTCCCACACAATTGGATTGGAGCAGACGCTGTGTTCTACTCACTTAAGACTTAAGAAGTCTTAAGATCCCTTGGTGGGTGTTGTGGGTAGCTGGCAGGTGTCAGCTGAGTCTGTGCCCTAGCTGTCCCGGTGCTGGTCGAACCGGAAGGGCCCTCAGCTCTTTCAAAACCAGACAAAAACTCAGTCTCAGTTTTTCTATCCAAGAATGGTAGTGTGTGTCATAAGTAATTATATATATGAAAGAGTAAAAGGAAAAGGAATTTAGTCTGACAGATTTTAAGAAATCCATGTCTTTCTTTTAAAAAGATCATGTTTTTTAAAATGTTATATTAATGTCATAGTTGTTTTTTCTTACAAGTTTTAAATTGCAGTAGGTCTACTAATGTCTATCATTATTATTATGACATCACTAATTTCTAACTCTATAAAAGCAATTTACACTAAGAATAAAAATTGTTTTCTTAATCAATGTAAATTCAAAAACAGTAAAGCATGGAACTTCGAGCCGATTACAGTGACTTCTTTTTATATCAAGAGTATGTTAAATAATTGTCAGTCAGCCCTTCTAACAATGTGGTTTAAAATACTCCAAACATCCATATGCTGTTGCTGGGCTGAGGCTTCAGTTAGTACTACAAAAAGCTATCTTTAATAGCTATTAGTTGCTCAGCAGGACAAGCAAGCCTGGGATTAGAGATAATGATACTTGTTGGAACTGCAGGGAGGCAAAAGAGAAAGTGATCGGCTTCCCTTGGCTTTGTAAAAAAGCCACATTGAAAGAAACTTACATTCAGAAGAACATGATGCTAGCTGGTGATACACCTGCATATCTAAACGTGTCTTTTTTTTTTTTTTTTTTTCTTTCATCTTGGGCTGAGACAGTGATCTTAAATTAAATGCAAAGTTGGAATGCTTAACCATCAGAGATCCAATTGGAAATCTCTCTCATTTTTTACTGCCTCTTTTCTACATCACTGTTTCCATTTGTTTTAAATCCATGTCATAATACCCAATATCAGCGCAATCTGATTTCCAGTGTGATTGTCCCCTTCCAAGTGCCTGACTATCACTAGTCTAAAATAATTACGTAAGTCATCTGACCTTTCTAATTAGCTGCTGTGGTTTTGTTACCTCTTAATTCTGAAACTTCTAGAGCATTCTGATACATTCAAAGTAAATGTGTTCATTAAAGTGACACTAAGATCCATTTAGTTTCTTTCTAAAGATATCATCTTAACTGATTTTTTTTTCACGTTGATTATTCTCATAGGAAAGATTCCTTGACAGTCTTTGCTCCATTTCCTACTGGTGGGAGAGTGTGTACTCTCTCTGTGGAAGCTGTTGACCATTTAAAAAAATTATGTTTATATCATATTCTTGGTGATGTCTGTTTTAAGTGCATTTCTTACTCTTCATCTCTTAATTGGATTTAATTCAGAGTTCTGAGAATTCCATTAGGCAAAAACTAAATTTATTTATTCACGGGTAGTATCTCCTCACCACATTTTTTTTTTCTGGTAATCAGCGAGGTCATATTGTACCAATTAATTTAAAGACTGCTTTGGTGGTCATAGTAAACTCTACAGAAGTTATTTCTGTAATGACGAAGCAGACAAAGTTTGAGTAAAGTACCAGAGTGTGTAAACATGAACATTAGTGCAAATAGCTACATGCTGGGATGCACATCACACAAATTCAGAAATGCTATGTTGGTTGTGTTCCCTCATCCCTCTGATGACCACATTCTGATGAGCATGCTAGCAATATGGAGGAACATGAGAGCTAGTGTAAGACACCCACCCACTGCACTATCTGAGACATGATCTTAGAAATGTCATTTATTTTGGTCAAAGACCAAAAGCCTTTTCAAAAGAGTTTGTGCTAAACATTTTCTAAACATTTCAATAATTTTCTTCTGCTTGTCCTTTGTTGCTTGGTAGTGTGCTACCCCCTTTGTTGCTAACCTAGTGGGCTTCTCTATTTCTTATAGGTTGCCTGTAACCCACTAGTGCCAAAGAAGTAATCAGTCAAACACTGCCCTGTTTGTTGATGTTTTCTGCTTCTGACCAAATCCAATGAAAATATTTATAAATATGTGTGAATTTTGTATGCATGTTATATAAATACAGAATATAAATTCTCAAGTGCCATCAGAATTGTTTACATGGTTACCTATTCTCAGAGGTATTATGGTTTAGATATGAAATGACACCCAAGCACTAATGTATTGAAGTCTTAAGTCCCTAGCTGGTGGACACTATTGGGAGGTAGTTATGTCATGAGGATGTTAATCACATCAGTGTTAAATTATTGGAATATGGGCTGCTGAATGAAATAGTAATAGATAGGTCACTAAGGGATGGCTTGTCCCAGTATTTGTGTGTGTGTGTGTGTGTGTGTGTGTGTATGTATGTGTGTGTGTGTGTCTCAGTTTTCTGGTAGCTGTGAGTGGTGGTAAGTGGAATTATTTTCCAGACTAAACTGTTGTGCATTGCCATAGAACTAGAAACAAGGAAGGGCCATGCCATGATAGAATGAATGCTCTGCAACAAAATGTTAAAATGAATGTTTCCTTTTTACTGATTACCTCAAGTATTATGTCTCAGAAATATAAAGCCAACACACATGGGTACAGCAAACAAGACATAATTATTAGAATCACTAATTATTTTATTAATTTTCTTAGTTTATTTTCTTAGCTATTATTGTATTACAAAACCCATACATATATGCATAATGTATATTCTTACATAAATATCAAAATATTCTTTTAAGAATGTAAATTTACTGAAAGTTTTTTTAAATTTTATAATTATATTTATGTACAGAAAACTTAGTGTACATTTAACCCAATTTAGTGGCGAGTTCTTTAGTCTTTGCCTTTTTCAACTTGGCAGTACGAGCCAAAGACTTAGGATCCAGGACGTTGCCTCCCAAGTGGCAACCGATCTCGTCATTATAATTGATCCTAATAGCTTCCACCAGCTTAGCCAGAGCACCCTTGTCTTCCAGGTTAACCCGTGTGAAGGCAACAGTGGTGTATGTCTTCCTGTGGACGAGGCGCCCCAACCTGGCCTTTCCCTAGATGATGCAATAGGGCACCCCCATCTTTGGACATAGGGCAGGCAGGAAAACCACCAGCTCAATGGGGTCTACATCATGGACAATTACCACCAGGTGAGCCTAGGTAGTGACTGTATTGACTCTTGCTCCAAGGACAGGTAGTTTCTTAGTTGGGTTGTTCCCTTTGCCAGCAGCTTTCTTCTCAGCACAGGCCTTAGCTTCTTCTCTTGCTTTATTTCTGGGCTGTACATGTGGGCAGCTGTTTGCCTTTCCAGGACCTGAGTGAGCTGGTTAATGGCAGGAGGCACTTTGAGCCATTTATAGAGGATGGCTCTTTGCTGCTGCAGCCTGATGTAGCCGGGCTGTTTGACTAGGTGTGTTATATCTCTTTTTGGCTGGATGTCCTGGCCAATGCTGACATTCTTGGGTCTTTTCTCAAACAAAGGATTGACCAGCTTTTTGGCCTCCTGTTTCTTGATGACTTAGGAGCCTGGAGCCACCTTTTTCCCCTTGGCCTTCTTTCCTTTTGGCATCTTGCTCAGCTGGTGGATGGATCTGAAAGTTTTGTTTTGTTGTTGTTTGTTTGTTTGTTTGTTTTATACTCCTTATTTTATTCCCCTCCGTCCACCCTTCAACTGTCCCACATATCACACCTCCTCCTCACCCCCTGTCTCCACGTGGATGTCCCCATTCCCCACCCCACCTGACCTTTAAACTCCCTGGGACCTCCAGTTACTGTTTGGTGCCTAATCTCTGAATGAATACAGACCTAGAAGTCCTCTACTATATGTGTGTTGGGGAACTCATATCAGCTGATGTATACTGCCTGTTTGGTGGTCCAGTGTTTGAGAGATCTCAGGGGTCCAGATTAATTGAGACTGTTGGTTCTCCTGCAGGATCCCCCATCTTCCCAGCTTGTTTCAGCCTTCTCTAACTCAACAACACTCCTCCATTGCTGGTGGGATTGCAAACTGGTACAAGTACTCTGGAAATCTATCTGGAAGTTCTTCAGAAAATTTGAAATATATCTACTTGAAGACCCAGCTATACTGCTCTTGGGAATACCTCCAAAAGATGTCCCACCATGCCACAGGGGCATGTGTTCCACTATGTTCATAGCAGCCTTATTTGTGATAACCAGAAATTGGAAACAACCTAGATGTCCCATGACAGAAGAATAAATACAGAAAATGTGGTTCATTTATATGATGGAATACTACTCAGCTATTAAGAACAAGGATATCCTGGGTTTTTCAGGCAAATGGATGGAACTAGAAAATATCATCCTGAGTGAGGTAATGAAAGACTCCAAAACTCCCAAAGGGAGGCACTTACTCAAGCCTCGGGTCAGCCGCGCACCCAAGAAGACACTGAGACCGGTACTTAAGATGTATAGGGAGTAAGATTTAATACAGCAACGACAAGAAAGCAAACAAAACAAACAAAAAGCACATATACCAGATATCTGGGGTCGGACCTCATGCAGCCTGCAAGGTGCAGAGGAGATCCGGCCCCTAGCCCAAATTTTCACAAGCTTTTATAGGAGAAGGGGCCAAGGGGGGAGCAGGGCAGGGAAAATACAGGTTTTACGTCACTAAGTGATTCAGCCAAGGGTTTTTCCAAAGTGCTTTTGCAACCGCGTCCCACACTTTGGCCATGTACTTGATTCATTAGTACTGAGGTTTTTACTCACACCCTTATCTCAAAAATGTCCCTGGCACAGTCCTTAGTTGGGAGGGGTAGGACTGGGTTCGTTCCAGGAGACCCTTATCTCAGAAATGTCCCCGGAACAGTTTTCATTTGAGAGGGGGTCTGACTCTGGTGTGAGAGTTCAGAATGTACTCTGGGGTGAGAGTTCTGGAGGGTTCCGGGAACAATCTCCAGATGGGAGGGGTAGGAGGGCTCTGAGTTGGAGAGTTCAGTAATTTTCCTCTTTCATTCCCCCCTTCTTTTAGTAAATAATTCTAATCTTAGAATTTCAGATACTGCATAATGCACCAAATGAAAGACTCTATTTTAACATGGGAACAAAAACAGAATAAGAAGCATTAGTAAACAGAACTAGGCAGGGGCCCTTTTAGCGAGGCTTGAGGGTCTGGGCACGATGTAGGTGCACGTAGATCAGATCTCTGGCTGGAACTGGTGAGATGTCCTTGGGGTACCCAGCTCGTTTACTGTCTCAGCTGTTGGGATCCCTGGAGCAATGTCGTCCATGTACTCAGTCCGATTTTTCCCAGTTGTGACCAGACCACCTGCAAGCCTTTTAACTTAGCATACAGAGCATTATTAACAACATAGGTTTAAACACATCATTTGAGACTATGATGGGCATAGGAGTTTCATAAAGGATTTTAAACAGAGTAAAACTGAATACGTTTGAATAGGGCATAGGGAAGGAACACCAAGTCTGTGCCAGTCTCCACGATTAATTTAGTCAAGGTCTGTCATAGAGTTTTAAACTAATTTATTTTATCCTGAGCTCTGAGGTCTATACACACAATGTAATTTTTGACCTCTGAATGCTTTGGCCACACCCTGACTTACCTGGGCAACAAAGCAGGGCTATTATCTGACACTATTGCTTTTGGCACTCTGAACCTTGGAAAAATTTTCTTACTTTCAATCATGAGGCTACTGCTGTCCGTGTACCAGCTCAAACTCTCAGGCCAAGGCTGATCTGATCTTTACTTGCCGAGGTAAGTAGCCCCCTCTGTTGGTAGATGGCCCCATGGATATGAGCTGCTTTTCATTAACTACTGCTGCTCCTGTGACAAAGCTGCTGCCATCTGTGTACCAGGCAGGCACACCTGGCCAAGGCTGATCAGTCAGATCTCTCCTTGTTCCAGTTTCCTCAGCCAGGACATCAGCACATTGATGTACAGGAGTGGAGTCATCCGCCAAGGAGCAGTAAACTCTGGTAGTGGGTATAGTCACATGCTGACCCAGAGTAAGCTTGTCAGCGTCTTTAACAAGCAGGGCTGCCTTTATGCTGTTAAAGGCTTTTTGGTGTTCCTCAGTCCAGGTGAATGGGACTTTTTCTTTCTGCAAAAGCCCGCCGTCCCCAGAAACTCACGTACTTGGCGCGGGGTGGTGGAGGTTGGGATCAGCATCATAGTCTTTTTTCTGGCCTCGGTGAGCCACCGCTTTTCGTCGTCTCGGCACCTCGGTACGACATAACTGAGCTTTCTTGGCTGATACCCGGTGTTCCAACTCACCCAGTTCATTCAGGAGCTTCTGGGAGGGCCAGAATTTTTTCTTTGTTTTTAATGTCTCTGCCTTCAGCCAACCGCAGGGCTTGGGTTAGCGCCAAGAGTTCATGTTTTCCAGAGCATTAGTCAGCCATCGGTCAGGGGGCTGAACCACACTTTTAGGGCATGTGCCAAGTTTTGTCTCAGAGTCAGTTTATCTGCGTCCTTGACTAGAAACCACTATGTGCAGACAAGCAGGTCATCTTACAGTCACCAGATCTAATTTTCACAAGTATGCCACCGGTCTTTTAGGGTCCCAATTTCTGAGTAAGAACCTCTTTGGCAATACTTTTGTTCTCAGTCACATCTAGGAGTCCCAAAGTTAGGGACAACATTAGGGCAGTCTCAATAGCATCTAAGGCCATCCAAGGTTGTTCTTTATTTTTTATACGAAGGGCTGTTTATCTTTTTAATTCAGCAAAACCTGGAATCCACAGTCTGCAAAGGCCCGCAGTGTCCAGGAACCTTTTAAACTTGCTTTGCACTGGTCAGTGGAGGAATATGAAACACAGTCTCTTTTTAGCTGCTTTTAACAGGTAGACCACCAGTCTCTTTTAAGGACTCAGCTTCTGTGTTAGCACCCCTTCTGCTTTTTCTTTACTTTCAGCCACAAACAGGTGAAGGGTTTGGTCATGAGGGGGGCTCCTCTTCTTTTTGTTAGGGCAGTCTCTCACTCAATGCTCTTTTTCTTTAACAGATAACAGTAAACACTTTGATCTTCAGCCAAAAGCTTGCTTTTGTTGCCGGGTACTAAGTTTTCTAGCTTCCCTGACTTTTGTGACCAGCATTTCATTTCTCTTATCTTTTTTGAAAATTTTCTGGCTCCCTATTTCTTACAGATCATCTCTAAGTGCTAGTATTATTAGCAAGTGTCTCTCTTTCTATCTCTATATATCTCTTTTTTGTCTTTGCTTACTTTGAATGTTATCTAATTATTACATCTATATTCTGTCACTTAACTTTTTTCATAGTTCGACTACCCTGGTTTATTTTTCTGTCTTACAGCACATTTCTGATTCTGACTCTGGTCTCTGTACTTGCCAGCCTCATTTTACTGGTTCCTCTTTTAAATATTTCTCATTTAGAGTATCTTTCTCATTTCAGACCTAATTTTTCTTTATCTCTATTTTTACCTCTTTTCACTGTTAACCTATCTCTTCTGAGTCTGCTGAAGCTTTGCTCTCAGCTCTTTTTTTTTCAGACCTCTATCCTTTTCTTAACTTCTATAACTTTTTATTACCTATTACCTAGGTCAGATTGATGGGACATTTACTAGCCCCACAGACATGAGACCCTCAACAGAGCCTGGCAGTCAGGTGCTCCTTACCTTGTATGTCTCCCTCACCGGAGCTTAGAACAAACTCACACAGCTCAGGGCAGTGCCTGAGAAGAGAAAACACATGGGGCAGAGAAGGGAGTGTAGCCCTCACATCAGACCACTGATATTTCAAAATGAACACAATTTTTTCTGTTAACAGTTAGCAAGAGACAGGATACAGGGGACAGGAGAATGAGCCTTTCTCCCACCCAGGAGGCAGGCAAAGGTTGAAAACAGATCCTTTGATGTGAAGAGCCCAGCGCCCGAGTCTCCGCTGCGCACCGGAATGCGGAATGCGGCGTAAACTTCTGGGAGTGGCAAACAAACGCTGGCAGGCAGAGGTGCCCCCTCCAATTTAACTATTTAACTACCTGATAGATTCCTGGTGCTCTCTGCACTGTCTTTGGGGAGGGAGCACGCAGCCGGGCCGGCACAAGGGAGTGCGGGTAGACTCTGGGGGGGCCAAAGGAGGGACGGCGGCTGTAGTCGGCCCCTCCCCAGCTGTGGCAGGCTTCACAGCCACTCCGGGACTGGCAGGCGGGGGCCGGCAGGCCGCTGCACTCACTATCAGCATTTCACAACTCGGGGCACAGACAGCCTCTGCTTCTGCCGTGCCTGCAGAAGCCAGAACCTCAGCGCCACTGCTGCTATCAAAGCCCCACCCGCGCTGCCAAAGCCGGAAATCTTTAGCCCAGCTCTGCATTTCAGAGCTCTTTTGAGCAGTCTGGGACTCACCAGCACTGAGTTTTTTTTCCTTTTAAAACCATTTCTGACAAATTCTGTCCTGACGTCAGTCCAAGTCTACAGTCGACAAAGGGTTAACACACACACACACACACACACACAGTCTTGTCACGTGACACAAACACAACCAGCCAAACGCCACTTTCTGACGGGGTCGGATTTCACATTGACTCTTTTTCCTGATAGGGGTGGGATTCCACATCCACTCCCGCTCTGGCAGAGAGAACTCTCTCTCTCTTTCACTCTGCCAGGCAACAGCCAGGTCTTTTTGACTGTTCTGTACCCTGGGCACTCCTTCCAGGGTCTCCCTTGGAACATCTTTTTGGGGTGCGGACCGTGAGGCCATAGACAGTCGTCCTCTCACAGCCACTGCCAGAATAAACCCACAATCTCAGAATACACAAATGCAGCAGTTCCACACCTACACACCCAGCAGATTGTCCCATTTCTAGATTAATAGCAGACACGACAAAAGCAGACACAAGACTTGAGACACTACAGGCAACTTACAGAATCAGATGGCCTCTCCAAGGCCGACAGATTGAGACCATCCCGGTCTCCAGTGGGGTCCACCAAGCGTCCTTGGTCCTCCCCTATCTCACCTGGGACGTCTCCCAGGGGCAGATCGGACGGTGGGCACCTGGGGCACGTCTGCCCCTTACTCACTTCGCATTCCCTCCCGGAGTGCGATCTCTGGTGCTCCTACTGAGCACAGAGCGTCACGCAAAACCAGAACAGCGATCGCTCATACAGAATGGCCTTCCTGGCCTCTCAGAAATTAACAGAACACAGACACCAGACCAAAGCAGAACAGTAAATCTTACTTCTGAGCGGGTCCAGGACTTCTGGGTAAACGCGCTGATTCCCGGCCAATGCACCAAATGAAAGACTCCAAAACTCCCAAAGGGAGGCACTTACTCAAGCCTCGGGTCAGCCGCGCACCCAAGAAGACACTGAGACCGGTACTTAAGATGTATAGGGAGTAAGATTTAATACAGCAACGACAAGAAAGCAAACAAAACAAACAAAAAGCACATATACCAGATATCTGGGGTCGGACCTCATGCAGCCTGCAAGGTGCAGAGGAGATCCGGCCCCTAGCCCAAATTTTCACAAGCTTTTATAGGAGAAGGGGCCAAGGGGGGAGCAGGGCAGGGAAAATACAGGTTTTACGTCACTAAGTGATTCAGCCAAGGGTTTTTCCAAAGTGCTTTTGCAACCGCGTCCCACACTTTGGCCATGTACTTGATTCATTAGAACTGAGGTTTTTACTCACACCCTTATCTCAAAAATGTCCCTGGCACAGTCCTTAGTTGGGAGGGGTAGGACTGGGTTCGTTCCAGGAGACCCTTATCTCAGAAATGTCCCCGGAACAGTTTTCATTTGAGAGGGGGTCTGACTCTGGTGTGAGAGTTCAGAATGTACTCTGGGGTGAGAGTTCTGGAGGGTTCCGGGAACAATCTCCAGATGGGAGGGGTAGGAGGGCTCTGAGTTGGAGAGTTCAGTAATTTTCCTCTTTCAGTAACTCAGACCCAAAATGACATGCATGCTATGTACTCACTAATAAGCATATATTGGGGTGGAGGGAAGGACAGAATACCCAAGAAACAGTCTACAGAACTCAAAAAGGTCAATAAGCTGAAGAGCCCAAGTGAGGATCTCTCAGTCCCTCTTGGGAAATAGAAGAAAGCACTCACAAGTAGGGAGGAAGGGAGGGGCCTGGGAGGAAAAGTGATTGGGGGGGGGCAGTGGGAGGGAAAGGGAAACCTGATCTGGTATTGGGTGAGGTAAAGGACTGAAGCCCTGAGGGCCAGCAGAAAGAACAACCCTGGGAATCAGGCAACCTCTGGAGATAAGAGTTTGGGGGACTCTCCAGAATGCACCAGAGATCTGGGAGGTGAGAGACTCTCAAGACTCAAAGGGAGGGACTTTACATAAAATGCCCAACAGTAGGGAGAGGGAACTTACAGAGTCCACATCTATCAGGAAGACAGGACATCAAGTAAGAGATGGGGTTTCCATTCCACACTCACACCTCTGACCCATAATTGTTCCTGTCTGAAAGAATTACAGGAATGGAAATGGAGAGGAGTCTGAATAAAAGGACCAGTGACAGGCCCAAAGTGAGATCCAGCTCAATGAGGGCCCCAAGGTCTGACACTATTACTGAGGGTATGGAGCGCTCACAAAGAGTCATGATAGCATCACTGCCTTCAGAAAGACCCAACAAGTAGCTGAAAGAATCAGAGCTGAATGGTTTTAATGTGTGTGCATAGTCAACTTTAGGTAACAATTAATGTTGTTATTTATAAATGTGTTATTTGATCATAAGCATCCTGTTAAAGTCCTAGTTGCTTGTCAAACTTTCCTAATGCTGTAGTTATTGGCTATTCATGTGCACATAAGGGAAGTTGGTTTTTGTTTTTCTCTAACATATACATATTGCCTTCTCTCCTTAATGATATAATAAGACTCAAAGTTAACACAAATTATATAATTTATCAAGAATTTATGTGATAAAACTGCTTAAAATAGACATTTCAAATAAGCTTATGAAGTTTTTCAAAAACTGAAGCCAATACTTTTTTTACAGCATCCATCTCAATTTTTAAATAAATCTAATTTTCTACATTAATCAGCACTTTCCACTCCATTTATTGATGCTAAAATATTAGATTTCTGAAGGAAACAACATTTTTTTGTTTGTGTTCTTAAATGTCTCTTCCTAGCTGAAATATAGCTGCACCAATCTGAATCCAATTTTGTAATTAAAAATCGCTCCCCTTCTGTGAACTTGTAGTAATGTTTCATCCAAAAGCAGATTATTACAACCAAATTATAAACTCCTAAAAAATAAGGGGGGCATTATAAATGGAAGCACCCACCCAACCTTAAGTACCATATAGCAATGAAAACAGCATCATGCTAATGACAGTAATCCCACTCGTCTCTACTGCATTCATGCAAATGACAATTTAGTACAGATGTGGCACACATTTGCATGGTTAATGGCACCATTTTTTTGTCCTTTTCTTCTCCTCTATAGTATGATCAGCTGTTGTGCTTAACATTATAAATTCTATGAGCTGTTCGTAACATTAGTGGAAACATAAGGCTGGTAGTTTCCTTGTCAGTGATTTAACTAAAACATGCATATGTACAAAAAAGCAGGAGGTGTGGAAGGAGGGTGGGCATGGGAGGAGAGTAGTGCCTGGCTGGCTTCTCTTTATTATTGAAGTACATGTTCAAGATCACTTTTAAATCCAGTCATCCTCTAACATCTGATTAACCTCAGTGATTTAACCTCAGTGTATACTACCTATACAGTTTTTGTGAGTTAGAGGGCCTGCTGATGGGACTCAGTGGTAGACTGTATGCATCATATGGAGAAGCCCTTTGTTTGACTCCAAAGGCTGAACAACAAATATGAACAGAATATTCCATGTGCAACTTGAGCTCACACAAAAGTTTCAAGATAGTTTTATGTGTGTATCTCTCTCTCTATTCTATTGTGTTTGGAGTCTGTTGTATTTATTGAATCTGAAGTCATGAGAGTAATGGATCCATATTTTAAAGGTCTTAGAGTAATAAGTGTGTGAAATAGCAGCAGATAAATCTAAAAGCACACCTAATCTAATCATATTACACTTATTACATATCAGCCAGAGCTAAAATTTTCAGTATGAAATAGTAATGAGCACATTAAGAAGCAGATACCTCTCTGTCCGAGACAAAGAATATACATATATATATATATGAAAATGTAAATAGAACAATTTGAATATTGTATTCTTATCACTTCAAATTTTCAGAATTTCATCAATTATTAAACCTACATCAGAATCAAAAGAACACTCCTTCTACATTTTCCAATTATTTTTCTTCCTTTGTGTTCTTTTCTCCTATCTAAAACTCCACTCCAATACACACTCAAAACCTGTTATGGGATGTTTACTGTATGTTGTGCCTCTGTTCCCAGAAATAATGACTCTGTGATTCAAATATTTAAAAATGCCTAGGACATAATATTTGGGTGCTCTCTGACTAGATCATAAGTTAATCATCCTGTTATTCTATTCTAGGTTCTGCCACATGATTGTTTACCTCTGCTTAGGTCTAATGCATTTCTCCTCCTTCATGTCCCCAGGAGAATTCGTTCCTTTCTAGATGTCTGGATGTCCCACCTTCTATTCTATCTTTTCTTACAGGCCATAGGTTTTTGTTTGTTTGTTTGTTTGACAAATGATGTCTGTACAATACATAATACACAATATGCAAGACATTCTCTACAAAAATTCTTTCCAAGTTTTATGCCACATGTCAGATTATATTCTATGAATTGCAACATTGCTAATTCATCCTTAGGTGTTTTGGGAAATTTTGGAACAACTTCTCACATTCCAACATAATTTTGTTTTTCTGATACATTTACTACAGCAATAGTCAAATTTAATATTATATCAGTTAATATTTGTGATGGTTTATATATTCTTGGACCAGGGATTGGCACCATTTGGAGGTTTGGCCTTGTTGGAATAGGTGTGACCTGGTTGGAGTAGGTGTGTCACTGTGGGTGTGGGCTTAAGATCCTCACCCTAGTTGCCTGTAAGTCAGTCTTCCACTAGCAGCCTTTGGATGATGTCATAGAACTCTCAGTTCTGCCTGCACCATGCCTACCTGGATACTGCCATGCTTCCACCTTGATAATAATAGACTAAACCTCTGAACTTGTAAGCCAGCCCCAATTAAATTTTGTTTTTTATAAGACTTGTATTGGTCATGGTGTCTGTTTACAGCATTAAAACCCTGACTAATACAATATTTATATCTTAATATTTCATTTATTTGTTTAATATTTATGAATTTGAGTGGTATATATGTATGTCTGTATGGGGTAAGTACATACTTCCATATATGCCCACATGCGGAGAATAGAAGTGAATGCAGCCAACAAACCTCAATGATTCTCATTTCACCATGATTCTGTGTGCTATAAACACACATACACAGAGACAGAGAGAAACACAGAAACACACACACACACACATACATATACAGATACACACTGGAAATGCAGGCACTTTTGCTTCATCATGCAGTGCTAAATCATGCAAAACTGACCGAGAAATTTGGGGAATTAAAAAAAAAAAAGACAGATTTTGAAGTAATGACATCATTCTAACTCCACCAGGTGAAGAATATGCCATTTTCCTGAGGCTGACCCCAGAAAGACTCTGCATTTCTCAAGAGTCTGGGGAACTGGGATCCTTGACATGGCCTTGCAGTTATTAGCAAGAAACTGAATACACATAGTATGACAAAGGTTATATTTTGTTATGGTGAATGTCATCACATAAGGTTCACACTCCAAACTCCTAATTATGGTCCTAAGCCTACCACTTAAGGCTGCTCATCTGTGTGGTTATCTTAGCTGAAGGTCAAGTCTGGTCTCTAACCAAAGTCTGATACAAGGGTGATGATCCTCAGGGAGACTCTCCAGCTGCAGGGCAGACCAAGATGCTGTCTTTTCAAGTCTGTTGCAGAACAGAGTATTGCTCTTGGTCTCTGTTTATATATTGTCCAGTGGGTGTCATGAGACTTTTACTGTTTCTGGATATCTTGAATGAGTGTGTTCCCTGAATTTTGGTTATCAGGTACAACCTTGGATGTAGTGGGTTGCAGACTATCTGTCTGTCTGTATGTATGTATGTTTGTATGTATGTATGTATATGACATTTTTCACTAAGCTCATTCATTACAGTTGCTCTTGACAAACAATACACATTATATTCACTCAGGACTTCATCCATTGTCCATAGCACTTGTATATCCTCAGCTTTTTACATTGGTTCTGAGGTTTCAAACTCAGCATCCTATTGTTCCTGTAATATACATTCATACATCCAGATCCATCACCCAAGCCCTTGAAGTCCTCATGATACATAAAAACAGACTCAAGTTACAATATAGAGACAAAAAAGTTTACTTCTTCTGTAACTGATCATTGTTGTTTTTCTTCTTGATGTGCATTCCCACTGGATGGCAAAGTAAAATATAAAAAATCAGTATCGTTAATTTTTTATTAATTTGGCTATATATTTCAATAATGCTTTTTATTCATCATTTATTGTTTATCAAAAATCCTGGCTCTTTTGTTTTCCTTTTCTTCTCTGTTCTCCATCATGTGTTGGAGGGAAATAGGCCTTAGACCATTTTGTGAGCATTACATCATCACATATTTCTATTCTGGAAATAACTTCATTCTGGGCTAAGAACTGAGGAAAGACTTAAGATAACTGATCATCCTTCACGTTTTTGTTAGGAAGATACTTGTATTTCTAGTTTACTATTTTATTAACTTCATCTTAGTTTGATTAGAACCTTGATTTCCCACATTAATAGTTTCTACATTGTATTTTAGTATATATGAAATCTGAATGTCTACAGTATACTCTCTTTGGCCCATATCTGAGCAATTCCATCATACAACTTCTGCTGAATCCCCACTTCATAAGTTGTTTACACAGAAATCATTCTAACTCTCAGCTGACCATCCATGTAGAGTCCAATCTTTTGATATATGGGAATGTTTGTTGTAATTCACGACACCTGACTAAGGAAATACTTAAGAAAATGAGGCTTGTTTCTCTTCTAGTGTACTTTACTGTTCATTCAGGCATATTTGGGATATAACCATTCCTAAGGAAAAGCTCCTACTAGAATCCCAATTATAAAAATGTAACAAAGAATAGCCTCAAAATTTGATCATCTTACCCATATGTCTATGCTTTTTTTCCCATAACATATTCCACAACAAATGGAATAGTTCAAAGGTAATTTTCTTTGAGATAGACATTTGTTATGTAAATTAGGCTAGCCAGAAGCTTGCTTTGCAGCACAGGTCTACCTCATGTTTTTGTCAGACAGCTAGGTACTGGGATTAAATCTGTGTACTACCAAACAGGTTATCAACACTTGTTTTAACCTTCTCACCTTATTTCATTCTATTAGATGTAGCACTGGTAGTGAATACTGTATTACTTTCTTCAACATCTTATTCTTCTATCAAGAGATTTATGGTATTTTGTGTTGTGTTTCAGAGCTAAATTAATTAAGTATTCAAGCCTCAGAAACCTTTCTTTTTCCATTTGTTTGCATTTAGGAAAATTGTATATCTAACTCAACTTATCCAATTCTGTTCAAAAAAAGAAAGTATAAAAAAATTACAGAAATTCTAGTTCTATTTAATTGTTAGAATTTCTATTTTAACAACATATATTATTCTTCAAAAATCACACTACAGGAGTTATCAGATCCCTGGTTCAAAATCTGCAATTAGCTTATCCTGGAATTATTCTCCATTACCACAATTGAGGAACTCCTCCTATTGCTAAAAGGACTTCCTGACATCAAGTTGTCATGAAATGTATTAAGGTTCTCTTGAATATCAGAAATTATGGAATGGATATCTATACATAATAAGGAGATTTATTACAATGACCTACAGGATATAGTTCAGCTAATCTTACAATGGCTTCCTGTGAATGGAAGAGCCAAGAGTCCAGTAGTTAGTCAGTTCAGGAGAATAAGTGTCTCAGCAGGTCTTCAGTATACCTTGTAATAATAAATGTGTACGCTTTAATGCCAGTGAATGAATAAACTTGTAAGGGCAAGGAAAACAGGCAAAGAGCAAAATCAACCTTTTTCCATGTCCTTATACAGGCTACCAGCAGAAGGGTGGCCCAGATCAGAGGTATATATTTCCAGCCCAAAATATCAAGTAAGATCTGTTGATAAAAATAAAGATTTCTCCATCAATGACCCAATTTATAAGAGGATCTTCCAGCTTCAAGTGATTAAGAAAAAGTCCTTCATTAACCATTTTGGAGTTTTAGTTAATTCCAGATATAGTTAAGTTGACAGCCAAAAGTTGCCATCACTGGAAAGTAGAAGGCACATTTCTGCTGAAACACTGCAGCAGCTCTGATGGCACACGGCTTACCTCCCTTAACACTGTGTGAAAATAGAAACTCAAACAATTCAGAGAAAATTTAATGGTTGTAAGCTAAATCAAATCTGGATTTCTTACTGCAAGAGACTCTGAAAGTTAGAGTTGTAACTTCTCAGCATCTGTATACAGAAAGATACAATAAACATAACTTTCAAAGATAGTAAATAAGCTAATTTATAGTTCTGTTACATAAAGCACTAAAGTTAGTGCATTCTCGAGTCATATTGATACATTTTAAATGATTTGTCTGTTCTTGCTGTTATTATTAAAAGTATTATTTATTCTATACTATTAAAATTTTAAATCTCCCCACAAACTATGTCAAATAAATGACTTAAATTACAAAAGGAGAATTTTTTACACTAAGTTGCATAAACACATTAATATGTATCCAATTCCAATTTGCCATTATATAATAATATGATTCATTTTGAAGATAGAGTCTTGTGTTTCTTAGACTTGCTTAAGACTCTTGTGTCAGAACAAGAGTCCAAGCATCCTCTTAAGCGGATCAAAATATGAACACACGGTATATTGGCACAGGACTTTAAGAAAACAAAACAAAATATATTCATTAGTGTTGGGAACTAAAAAGGGGGCCCAGGGGAAGAAGGGGAGGAAAGCCCACACCCCACCAGAGTTTTACTTATTCTTAGGTCTGTCAGGCAAGGGAGAGCTGCCATACACTTTCCACTCAGCCCTTGGTGGGCATTCCACTATCCCATTCTTCGGGGGCTGGCCAAGGGGCAATTACCTGGGATTCCTGGAGGAGCTACCTTGCTAAAGCCCCGGGATTATAGGAGAGAGGGATGAGGGAAGAGAGGTTCCCAACACCTGTGAGAGTGAGCAGATCTTGATGAGCAGAGACTCTCTATGGTTTTAGAGCTTTATTATAGAAAGTCAGGGGAAAAGAGAAGAGAGAGAGAGAGAGAGAGAGAGAGAGAGAGAGAGAGAGAGAGAGAGAGAGAGAGAGAGAGAGAGGAAGGGAGGGGAGGGGAGGGGAGGTGTCTTAGTTAGGGTTTTACTGCTGTGATCAGACACCATGACCAAGGCAAGTCTTATAAAAACAACATTTAATTGGGGCTGGCTTACAGGTTCAGAGGTTCAGTCCATTATCATCAAGGTGGGAGCATGGCAGTATCCAGGCAGGCATGGTACAGGCAGAGCTAAGAGTTCTACGTCTTCATCCAAAGGCTGCTAGTGGAAGACTGACTTCCAGGCAACTAGGGTGAGGATCTTATACCCACACCCACAGTGACACACCCATTCCAACCAGGTCACACCTATTCCAACAAGGCCACACCTTCAGATGGTGCCACTCCCTGGTCCAAGGATATACAAACCATCACATTCCACTCCCTGGTCCCCATAGACTTGTTCAAAAACATGAGTCTATGGGGGCCACACTTAAACATAGCATAATGCAAAATGCATTTAGTCCAACTTTCAAAGTCCTCATAGTCTATAGCAGTCACAACAATGTTAAAAGTCCAAAGTTCAAGGTCTCTTCTGAGATTCATCCAACTTAATTAACTGTAATCTCCAAAGCAAGGCAGAAAACCAGCTGGGCAAACTCCAAACTCTGCATCTCCATGGCTGATGTCAAAGCGGTCTTCAGATATCCACTCCTTTTTCATCTTTGTTGACTGCAACAAACTGCTTTCTCCTGGGCTGGTTCCACTCCCTGTTAGCAGCTTTCCTCAGCATGTGTCCCATGGCTCTGGCATCTTTAACATCTTTGAGTCTCCAAGGCAATTTCAATGTTACAGCTTCTTGTTTCAGTGTCTGGGATTCCACTTGATCTTTTGGACTCCTCCTAAGGGCTGGCATCACTTTTCCAGCTCTGCCCTCTGTAGCACTCTAAGCTCAGGTTGATCCACTCCACTATGGCTGCAGTTCTTGGTGATCACTCCATGGTACTGACATCTCTAATACACTGGGGTATTCCACTCTAACTAGGCTTCACCAATAGCCTCTCATAGGCTCTCTTCAGGGTGCCAAGCCTCAAATCCTTTGCATGACCCCTTCAGTCCTGGGCCATCAACTACAGCTGAGGCTTCACCTTCTCCAATGGCCTTCCCTGGCCTCTCACAGTGCTAAGCCTCAGCTTCTCTCCATGATCCCTTCATTCCTTCACAAGCAGTATCACCTGAGTGACTCTTACACATTACCAAGTCCAGCCAAAGCATGAGGTGCAACCTTGGCTATCTCTGGAACACAGCTTCTTTGTGCTCCCAGCAAACAATTTCCAGAAGATTTCACCTCAACGATGCTGGCCTCTTCTTAATCACCGCTAATTCCTTAGCTCCAGCTAACCAGCATCAATTTTCCCAGTAGTTCCTTCCATTCTTAACTCTAGAGCCAGAGGCACATGGCTGAAGCTGCCGAGTTCTGCTGCTTACAGGAACTAGAACATGATCCCCTTGTCTATTACATTATCACCAGCTTTATGTTTTCTAAATCCTTCACTGCCTAAGCTTGGCTATCCTGGTTCTTGCTCTGTAGATTGACCTTGAATGCAGAGATCAGCATGCCTGTCTCCTGAGATTAAAGGTGTGTACCACCATGCCTGGATTTAATTTAGCTGGGTAGGATCTTGCCCCAAGGTCCCACTCCCTTAATCTTTATCTCCTAGAACACAAGATTTTGCTCCATTTCACTTCCTGGTACTCCTTTAATACTCAAACCATATATTTTATATTTTTCCTTTCTAAGGTTGCTATGCTTGTTCAAACTTCTCTTCATAAGACTTAACCAGAGAACAAAGTTCTCTGGGCTTTTTTGAAACTTCTTTTGTCAATGCAATTAATCCAAGTCTCTTCACCTTAGCCTCAGGCAAACTTTTCAGACAAGGGCAAAAAGTAGCCACATTCTTCACCAAAATACCACAAAACCAGTCTTTATGCCACATTCTGAAATTCTTCTCCTTTGAAATCTCTTGGGCCAGGTCAACACAGTTCAAATTACTCCCAGCAACAAAGTCTTCCATATTCCTACTAGGATGACCCATTAAGCCCCATTTAAAGCATTCCACTGCTTTCCAAATCCAAAGTCCCAAAATCCACATTATTTCAAATAAAAGCATGGTCAGGCCCATCACAGCAATACCCCACTCCCAGTACCAACTTATGTCTTAGTTAGGGTTTTACTGCTGTGATCAGACACCATGACCAAGGCAAGTCTTATAAAAACAACATTTAATTGGGGCTGGCTTACAGGTTCAGAGGTTCAGTCCATTATCATCAAGGTGGGAGCATGGCAGTATCCAGGCAGGCATGGTACAGGCAGAGCTAAGAGTTCTACGTCTTCATCCAAAGGCTGCTAGTGGAAGACTGACTTCCAGGCAACTAGGGTGAGGATCTTATACCCACACCCACAGTGACACACCCATTCCAACCAGGTCACACCTATTCCAACAAGGCCACACCTTCAGATGGTGCCACTCCCTGGTCCAAGGATATACAAACCATCACAGGAGGAGAGGAGAAGAGAGGAGAGGAGAGGAGAGGAGAGGAGAGGAGAGGAGAGGAGAGGAGAGGAGAGGAGAGGAGAGGAGAGGAGAGGAGAGGAGAGGAGAGGAGAGGAGAGGAGAAAACAAAGAGAAAGGAAAGAGGAGAGGGGAGTGAGAGGTAAGAGAACAAAAGAGTGAGAGGTAAGAGAGACAAGTAAGAGAGCAAGGTGGGGATGAACAGCCCTTTTTACAGTCTTCACTGTTTCTAGGTAACTGGGGAGGAGTTTAGCCTGAAGGTCAGAAGCTTGGGTCATTGCCTATGTGACTACTGACCATGCTTCTCTTGTAGGGGCTGTGGGGGGTGGTAACTTAGGCAGGAGCCAGAGTTCCCGGAGCATGAAGGAATGCCTACTGTGTCGTGTAGGTGAATTATGACCTCGGGGTTCAGACCTCAGCTCAACTGGAGACCAGCCTGTCTGTGCAGTGCCCAATGCCCCTAACATTAGTTCCTTAAATTTATTCATGTGCAATTTATATATATTCAAAAATATGTTGGTATGTTTAAAACTATTGAGTCAAACAAAATTTTATTGTAAATAGTCAAATTTCTATTTTGTCAGTTAATTTTTGGAAGTCAGTATTTGTGCTTTCTTGAATTTATTGTAACCCCATCTACTTTTTCCTTAGTATATTTTCTACCATACTTCTATAGTCTTATATTTTTCTTCGTCAGCCTCCCATTAACCTCTATTATCTTGTTTCTCCCATGTATATTTTTATTGCATATAAGTTTGTGAAGAATCTCAAGAAGAAGGAGGAACAAAGTATGGATACTTCACTTCTTCATAGAATGGGGAACAAAATACCCATAGAAGGAGCTACAGAGAAAAAGTTCAGAGCTGAGATGGAAGGAATGACCATCCAGAGACTGCCAGACTCAAGAATCCATCCCATATACAACCATCAAACCCAGACACTATTGCATATGCCAGAAAAATTTTGCTGACAGGACCCTGACATAGCTCTCTCTTGTAAGGTTATGCGCATGCCTGGCAAATGCAGAAATGGATGCTCACAGTCATCTATTGGATGGAACAGAGGGTCCCTAATGAAGGAGCTAGAGAAAGTACCCAAGGAGCTTAAGAGGTCTGCAACCCTATAGGATAAACAACAATATGAACTAACTAGTACCCACCAGAGCTGTGTCTCTAGTTGCATATGTAGCAGAGGATGGCCTAGTTGCCCATCAATAGGAAGAGAGGGCTTTGGTCTTGTGAAGATCATATGCCCCAGTACAGGGGAATGCTATGGCCAGGAAGCAGGAGTGGGTGGGTTGGGGAACAGAGAGGAGGGTAAGGGAATGTGGGTTTTGGGGATGGCATTTGAAATGTAAAGGAAGAAAATATCTAATAAAGAAAAGTTTAGGAAGAATCTTCTTAATTGAGAGCATTTTCTCATTAACTGTTAAATTGACTTGAAATATTTAATTGAATGTCTTATTAAACTATATGCCAAAAACTAATGCAATCACTAATATTTTCCAGAGATTGAATTTTTAGTTTACTTCTACCTTCTGTAATCAAAGAATTAAATTTCTATCAAAGAACAATTACTCGTTTAATACAGATGTCATGTTTCCTTATTGATTGAACTGCTCTGCTTTTATTTATTTCAATACCAACTTTAAAACAATAGGTAAATATCCTACAAGACATTTTTTAATGTAGACAATTTTTACTCATTCTAATATGGCTGTAGAGTAATTTTCTCATCAACATGGCAAGGGATCACAACCAGAGATATGATAAGGCTGTAATGCAGATGTGCCATATTTAATCCTCCTGGCTGCAGTATCTTTAATCATTCATAAAAGAAAGTTTACTAAAGCTCAAAGCACACATTGCATGTCACTGAATAATAGTGGAAAACTTCAACACTTCATTCTCCTCAGTGGAAAGATCATGGAAACAGAAACTAAACAGAGACACAGTGAAACTAACAGAAGATATGAAACAAATAGATCTAACAGATATTTACAGAACATTTCATCCTAAAGCAAAAGAATATACCTTCTCAGCAACCCATGCTACATTCTCTGAAATTGACCATATAATCGGTCACAAAACAGGCCTCAACAGATACAAGAAGACTGAAATAACCACATGTATCCTCTCAGATCACCAAGAACTAAGGCTGATTTTCAATAGCAACAAAACAACAAATAGCCCACATACATACTGAAGCTGAAAAACACCCTATTCAAAGATAACTTGGTAAAGGAAGAAAAATAGAAATTAAATACTTTTTATAATTCAGTGGAAATGAAGCCACAACATACCAAAACTTATGGGCCACAATTAAAGAAGTGCTAAGAGGGAAACTCATAGCTCTAAGTGACTCTAAATAGACACTGGAGAGAGCATACACTAGCAGCTTGACAGCACATCTAAAAGCTCTAGAACAAAAAGAAGCAAATGTACCCAAGAGGAGTAGATGGCAGGAAATAATCAAACTCAGGGCTGAAATCAAACAAGTAGAAAGAAAAAGAACTATACAAAGAATCACCAAAACCAGGAGCTAGTACTTTGATAAAAATCAACAAGATAGATAAGCCCTTAGCCAGACTAACAAAATGGCAGAGAGGTAATATCCAAATTAACAAAACCAAAAATGAAAAGGGAGATATAACAACAGAATCTGAGGAAATTTAAAAAATCATCAGATCCTATTACAAAAGCCTATATTCAACACAACTAAAAAAATCTGAATGAAATGGACAATTTTCTCTACAGCTACCAAATACCAAAGTTAAATAAGGGTCAGATAAACTATTGAAACAGTCCCGTATGCCCTAAAGAAATAGAAGCAATCATTAAAAGTCTCCCAATCAAAAAAAGCCTAGATCCAGATGGGTTTAGTGCAGAATTTTATCAGACCTCCAAATAATACCTAACACCAATACTCTTCAAACTATTCAACAAAACAGAAGCAGAAGGAACACTACCCAATTCATTCTATGAAGCCACAGTACACTGCATATTCTCCCTTGGAGATGGAATGGTTTCTGTCTAATCAGGAATATGTCACAATTTCCTTCCATAGAGGACTTCATAAGAGACATTGTTCTACTTCTATTAAGTTTAATGTTCCAAATAGATTTTAAAATCTGGTTGAGTGCCTATTAGTTTTAGTTTAAGAAGTTACCATGCATATTTAAGAGGCATTTAACTATTATAAATTATTTTGATGACTTAAAAATGTCAATACTGAATTGTATATTTTAAAATAAATTATGTTAGTTTAATATTAACAAAACAAAGCAAAAGAATGGTATATAATGGAGGGGCAGACAGGGATGAATCAGAAAAAGATTTGACAGAATTTATCATGGATTTGATATGCCCACCTCTTACATGAGAACAGGGAAGAGAGGCTACTTAAAGAGCAGTGAGAAAGATGGCCAAGGTTGAATCAGTTCAGGTGAATTTAGTTGTGCTCAGTTTAGTTTGGATTAGTTCAGTTCTTGGCATTCAGAGGCAGTCCTTCCAAGCAGAGCAATTCAGTCAGAAGCCAAGAGAAGGAAATTTGAATTACTCAGCTTGGAGCGGAGCTTGAACAACAACAGGTGAGTTGAACCAGTTAGCCAGACATCAGAAAGAGCTAAAAAGGGAAAGTGTATTCTGTAGGGAAAGTGTATTCCGCAGTAAGTTGCAGAGCCTGAAACATTCTAGGCCTATTTTATCAGACAGAGACTAGCAGTGAAAGCCTTGAAAGAGAAGGTACATAGGCTAGAAGGTTCCAGGCCTAGTTTTAGGGTAGGTAGATAGAAACATTATGAACCCAGCCATTGCCATGTATTCACCCAGCTCTCATTTCATCATTTCATCTGAGGAACTAAAAGCAATATTTCTATTTCCATTTGACACTTGATTTTCACTTCCTCTCCTAGTACTTTGATTTAAATTCCTGAGAATAATTGGGAATTAACACCATAGTCAAAACCAGGTAGGAACTGTGCAAAAACAAACAAGAAATTAAAGAATGATCAAAACAATGGACTAAATTCAAGTAATTTTGATTCGTGGGATAAATAGACTGGACAGCCATTACCATAAAGGTGACAAGGTCAACAATTTTGCTCATTGTTTTCATAGAAAATTACCACCAAGTCTACAGAGGATATAAGAACAAATACAAAAATTACTTTACAACCAACATACAACATAAAAATTAGTATAAAATTTTCTGGGCATGAACTATGACAACAGTCAGTCTGGGTAACAATTATTAAAATAGTGAATCATATCATATATTCTGCTTTCATAAATATTTTTTATTTATAATTAAAACATATAGTCATGTCTTTTCTAATTTCACTTTAAAGTATTTTATTTAAAAATATTGATTATCTATACTTAACATATAAGTCATGGTTATTATAAATGTATAAATATATACAGTGCAGTGATTATGATAGTCTTGATTGTCAACTAGACAAGGTACAGAAACCTAAAGGAAACTAACTCCTGGGTATGTCTGTGAGGAGATGTGTAGATTAGGCCAATTGAAATAAAAAGGCTCATCCTAATGGTGGATAGCACTATTCCATAGGCTATGGCATAAAATGAAGAAAATGGGAGAAGCATCAGCATTCATCCTATTCTTCTCCCTCTTCCTACTGACTATTGATGGAATATGGTTGCATGTCTCAAACTTGTCCCAGTGTAACTTTATCACCATAAAGGAATGCACCTTTGAATGTGAACCCAGGTAAATTCTTTCTCTGTCAAATAAATTTTTCTGACAGTTTTTCACTAAAAGAAATGTAGCCAAGATCAAAACCAGGTAGCAAAACATAGAGTCATTGCTGTAGTAATCCTGACCACATAGTTCTAACAAGGGGCTTGATCCTCATTTGCGTGGGGGATGGGGGGATTGTGGAAAAGTTGGGAACATTGCATTAGGACCAACTATGAGACTGAATATTATAGACATTTGGAAGAACAGAATGTTAAGAAAAATATGGACAGTGGAAGCCTGCATCATGAAGTATAAGAAGATTTTGAGCTGGGTTGGATGTCATTTATGTCACACTCTGGCAAATACCTTGGCTGAAAAAATATATGCAAAATTGCAGGTTTTTTACAAAGAAAAGAATATGATCAAATAATTTTAAAGCAAATCAGATTTGAAATTTGCAATTTTAATTGTTAAAGAAATTACTACCATTAAAAATAAACCTAATGTTTTATATAGAAGAAAAGATGCCCAGAAAACAACAGTCTTTTTCTGAAAGGCTACACATAGAAATGAAAAAAATTCAGTTTAAAAGAGAAAGCCTATGTCAAATTATCTGAGGAAGCACCAACTAATTTCCAGAGTGGTTGTACCAGACTGTAATCCCACCAACAAAGGAGGAGAGTTCTGCTTCACATTCTCACCAACATCTGCTCTCACCTGAGCTTTTGATCATAGCCATTCCTACTAGTGTGAGGTGGAATCTCAGGATTGTTTTGATTTACATTTCCTTAGGTCTCTCTCAGATATTCCATTTTCCTCACTGAAGAATTATTTCTTTAGCTTTTTACCTAATTTTTAATAGGGTTATTTGGTTCTCTGGAGTCTAACTTCTTGTGGATTTTGTTTGTTTGTTTGTGTGGCTGGTTGTTTTTTTTTTTTTTTTTTAGCTTTATTGTAGAAAGGCAGGGAGAAAGACAGAAGGTAGAAAGAGAGAGGGGCTGACCATAGCCACATGAAGAGAGGGGGGAAGGGAGAGAGGGAAGGAGGGATAGAGAGTAAGAAAGGTGAGAGCTTAAAGAGCAGAGTCTAACTTCTTGAGTTCTTTGTATATATTGGATATTAGCCCTCTATCAGATGTAGGTAAAATCTTTTCCAAATTTGTCGGTGGCCTTTTTGTCCTAATGACAGTGTCCTTTGCCTTATGGAGCTTATAATTTTATGAGGTCCCATTTGTCAACTCTTGATCTTAGAACATAATCCATTGGTGTCCTGTTCAGGAATTTTCCTCCAGTGTACATGTGCTCAAGGAGCTTCCCGACTTTTTTTCTATTAGTTTCAGAGTATCTGATTTCATGTGGAGGTCGTTGATACACTTGGACTTGTGTTTTGTAGAAGGAGATAAGAATAAATTGATGTGCATTCTTCTACATGGTGACCTCCAGTTGAACCAGCACCATTTGTTAAAAATGCTGTCTTTTTGCCAATGGATGATTTTAGCTCCTTTGTCAATGATCAAGAGAGCATAGGAATGTGGGTTCATTTCTGGGTCTTCAATTCTATTATGTTGATTTACCTCCTCATCTCTGTCCCAATATCATGCAGGTTTTATCACTATTGCTCTGTAGTATAGCTTGAAGTCAAGGATGGTGATTCCCCCAGAAGTTCTTTTATTGTTGAGAATAGTTTTCATTGTCGTGGATTTCTTTTGTTTTTCTAGATGAATTTGCAAATTGCTCTTTCTAACACTATGAAGAATTGATTTGGAATTTTGATGGGGATTGCATAGAATCTGTAGATTGCTTTTGGTAAGATGGTCATATTTATTATATTAATCTTGCCAATCCATGAGCATTGGAGATCTTTGCATCTTCTGAGATCTTCTTTGACTTCTTTCTTCAGAGACTTGAAGATCTTGTCATACAGATATTGCTTGCTTACAGCATTTCTTGCTTGTTTAGAGTTACACCAAGGTATTTTATATTATTTGTGATTATTGTGAAGAGTATAATTTGCCTAATTTCTTTCTCAAACTCTTCATTGTTTAGTAGTGGAAAGCAACTGATTTGAGTTAATTGTATATCCAGTTACTTTGCTGAAGTCGTTTATCTGATTTAGGAGTTCTCTGGTGGAATTTTTGGGGTCACTTAATTATATTTTCATTACATCTGCAAGTAGTGATATTTTGACATCTTCCTTTCCAATTTGTGTCCCTTTGATCTTCTTTTGTTGTCTAATTGCTCTGGCTAGGACTTCGAGTACTATATTGAATAGGTAAAGAGAGAGAGAACACAGCTATACCACTCCTGGACCTATACCCAAAAGATTCTCCAACCTATAACAAGGACACATGCTCTACTATGTTCATAGTAGCCTTATTTATAATAGCCATAAGCTGAAAAAAAAGCCAGATGTCCTTCAGCAGAGGAATGGATACAGAAAATGTGGTACATTTACATAATGGTATACTGCTCAGCTATTAAAAACAATGATTTCATGAAATTCTTAGGCAAATTGATGGAACTAGAAAATACTATCCTGAGTGAAGTAACCCAATTACAAAAAAACATACATGGTATGTACTCACTAATAAATGGATATTAGCCCAAAAGCAGAGAATACCCAAGATACAATTCAAAGACCACATCAAGCGCAAGAATAAGGAAGACCAAAGTGTGGATACTAAGGCCCTTAGAAGGGGGAACAAAATACCCATGGGAAGATATACAGAGAAAAAGTGTTGAGCATAAACTGAAGGAAAGGCCATCTCAAGACTGACCCACCTGGGGATCCATCCCATATACAGTTATCAAACCTAGACACTATTGTGGATACTGAGAAGTGCTTGTTGCCAGGAGCCTGATATAGCTGTTTCCTGAGAGGCTGTGCCAGAGCCTGACAAATATAGAGGTAGATGATCTCAGCCAACCACTGGACTAAGCACAGGGTCCCCAATGGAGGAGTTAGAGCAAGGACTGAAGAAGCTGAAGGGGTTCATAGCCCCATAGGAGAAACAACAATATCAACCAACCAGAAACCCCATAGCTTCCAGGGACTAAACCACCAACCAAAGAGTACATATGGTGGGAACCACATGTGTAGCAGAGGACTATCTTGTTGGATATCAATGGAAAGAGAGTCCCTTGGTCTTGTGAAGACTCAATGCCCCAGTGTAGGGGAATGCCAGGATGGGTAAGAAGAAATGGGTGGGTGGGTAGGTGAACACCCTCAATGAAGCAAGGGGAGTGGAAAGGGATAGTGGGTTTTCTGAGGGGAAGGCAGGAAAGGGGATATCACTTGAATATAAATAAAGAAAATAGTATTTTTTTTTTTTTTTTTTAGAAAGTGAAAGCCTAAACTCATAATGTTGCTAAAGGGGTTAAAAGCTTCTAAACAATCACTCCAGGAAGGATTTTTCAGTCAGATCTCAGGGGCCAAGACAGTTGTGGATCGGATAGGCTTGGCTCCATCCACAGCTGGCAGTAGAACTTGGCAGTGATGATCATATGGTCTGGGTTTTGTAAAAATGGATCTTATAAGATTGAAGGAACATAGAAAATTATGTCATAGTCCTGAGGATCTGTGGAAACTAGGTAATGTGTTGCAGCATAGAGACTTGGCAAGAGATCCCTGAGGGCATGGTGAATTTTAATGGGCAAAACCTAAGCCATAATGGAGATATCAAGATTCGGGACATATTTTTTAAAGTGGAATAATTGGATCCTATGGTATTTCTATTTTTAGTATTAGAAGAATGGTTTTCTAAAATTCCAAATCAAACATACATTAACAATGAACATGGGTTCTTTTCAAAAAATCCTTTCCAATTCTAGTTATTACTTGTATTCTTAATGAATTAGTTCATTTAATTTACATCCCAATATCCACCCCTTCTCATTCAAGTCATTCAGGTCCCATATTCCACAGCTCTTCCCTTTTCTAGTTCCCTTCACCCTGAGAGGAGGAAGAATACCACTGGGATCACAGGCACATCAAGATTTTATCAGAACATCCAGCCTTTGTAGGACTAGGAGTATCATCTCCCACTGAGACAGACAAGGCAACCCAGTTAGGGGAACAGGATCCAAAGACAGGCAACAGATTCAGGAACAACACCCACACAACTTGTCAGGGACCCACATAAAGAACAACCTGCACCTCTGATACATATATGCAGAGAATTTAGGTCCAGCCCATGCTGGCTCTTTGGTTTGTGGATTAGTATCTGGGAGCTCCCAGGGGCCAGGTTAGTTGACTCTGTTGGCCTTCCTGTGGTGTCCCTATACTCTTCTGATTACTCAATATTTCCTACCAACTCTTCCACAGGACAACCTGATTGCAATCTAATATTTTCTGTGGGTCTCTGCATCTGTTTCCATCAGCTGATGGGTGGAGAGTTTCAGTGGACAGTTATGCTAGGTTGCTATCAGCAAGCATAACAGAGTACCATTTATAATGCCAGGTATTGGTTCTTGCTCATGGGATGTGTTTCATGTGGGTCAGTTTTTGGTTGGCTATTACCTCCCTTTCTGCTTCAACTTTGTCCCTGGACACCTTGTAGGCAGGATAAATTTTAATCAAAGGTTTAGTGGGTGAGTTGGTGTTCTTATTCCTCCACTGGGAATCTGACCTGACTACAGGAGGTGGTGACTTCAGGCTCCATATCTGTCATTACTAGAAATCTCAGGAAAAGACATACCCATAGAATCTCTGGGACCTCTTCCCATTACAAGTCTCTGGCACATCCTAGAAATATTCTCCATGCCCACCACCTATTTCTGATATTTCTCCCATGCTTTTCTTAGACATGTCACCCCACCCACACCCCAGCCCAGGTCCCTTCTGAATCCCAGCTTCCATCTAGTTCACTCTCTCTCTCTCTACCTCCTGTATCTATTTTATCTCCAGCTCAGAGAAAGATTGAAGCCCCTCCCTTAGTTTCTCCTTGTTGTTTGGTTTATTTGAGCCTGTAGATTGTAGTCCAATTATCCTGTGCTTTATAGACAATATACACTTATAAATGAGTACATACCATAAATGTTCTGGGATGTCTGGATAACCTTACTCAGGATAACATTTTTAGTTCTGTCGATTTGCTTGAAAAATTCATGATGCCTTGTTTTAAATAGCTAAGTAGTACTCAATTGTGTAAATAAAGCATAATCTCTTTATCCCTTCTTCAGTTGGGAGAACTATGGGTTGTTTCTAGTTTCTAAAGCTGATAGAAAATAGTTAAGCAATTGTCCTGTCAGATGGCTGGACATATTTTGAGTATTAAGTGTTAAGGTAGAACTATGCCAATTTTTGAAGACATTACCAAATTGATTTCCAGAGTGAATGTACAAATTTGTACTCCTACCAGCAATAGAGGAGTGTTCCTATTTTTCCACATCCTTGCCAGCATGGCCTACCCCTTCTTCTTATTTCTTCTTTTCCAGTTTTATTGCCTTGCTGTTTTCCTTGTCTTATTGTCCTAGCTAGGACTTCAAGTACCATATTGAAGAGATAAGGAAAGAGTGGACAGCTTTTTTCATGTCCCTGATTTTAATAGAATTGCTTGAAGTTTCTCTCCACTTGATTTGATGTTGGCTATTGCCTTGAGGTATATTGTCTCCATTGTGTTTAAGTATATGCTTTGTATCATTTATCTAAGACTTTTAACATGAACAGGTCTTCTATTTGTCCAACACCTGTTCAGCATCTAGTGAGATGACTATGTAGTATTTTTTTCTTTCAGTTTGTTTCTATGGTGAACTGTATGGATGGATTATTGTATATTAATACACAACTGTACCCATGGGAGGAAGCCTACTTGATCAGGGTGGAGTGCATTTGATGTGTTCTTGGATTCAGTTTGCTAGGATTTTATTGAGTATTTTTGCATAGCAAAATTCCCTGTGTTTCTATTTTGTTGACGAGTTTGAGAAGTATAGATACTATCTCAACTTTGAATGTTTGTTAGAATTCTTAGCTAAACTACCAGAGCTTGGTATTTTTTTGATTGGGAAATTTTAATGATTGATTCTATTTTCTTATGTATTATGGGACTATTTAGATATTTTATCTGATCTAAATTTGGTATGTAGTATCTAGAAAATCATCCATTTTGTTAATATTTTCCAATATTCTGGAGTACAATCTTTTGAAGTAAGACCAAATGATTTTATAGATTTCCTCAGTGTGTGTTGTGAGTCCCTTTTCATTTCTGATTTTGTTATTTTGGGTACTGTCTCTCTTATGTTTTCTTAGTTTTCCTAAGGATTTACCTATTTTGTTGATTATCTAAAAGAAACAACTCTTGGTTTTGTTGATTCTTTGCATTATTCTCTTTGTTTCTAACTGATTGATTTCAATCCTAAGTTTGATTATTTCCTGTCATCTACTCCTCTTGGGTGTGTTTGCTTCTTTTGTCTATTTGTGTGTGTGTGTGTGTGTGTGTGTGTGTGTGTGTGTGTGTGTGTGTAATAAGTTTGGGTATGTTTTGCCTTCATTTTCATTGAAATCTAGCATGTTTTTAATTTCTTTCTTTCTTACTTCCTTGACCCAGGAAGTGATCTCAGTGATCACTGAGAAGAGAGTTGTTCAGTTCTCATGAGTATTTTCATGTTCTGCTGGTGTTTTGTTGCTATTGAAATCCAGCTTTAATGTACAATGGTCTGTTAAGATACAAGGGGTTATTTCAATTTACTTGTATTTGTTGAGGCTTGGTTCATGCCTGACTATATGGTAAGTTTTGGAGAAGGAATCATAAGATGCTGAGAAGAAGGAATATTCATTTGTGTTTGGTTGAAATGTTCTACAGGTATCTGTTAGGTCTATTTGACCATAACCCCTGTTATTGATATTATTTCTTGGCTTAGTTTTTGTTTTGATGACATGACAATTGGTGAGCGTGGGGTGTTGAAGTTTCCCAGTATTAATACATGGGGTTTGATGTGTGATTCAATGAGTCTTTAATGAATGTGGGTACCTTTACATTTGGGGCATAGATGTTGAAAATTGAGATGCCACCTTGGTGGATTTTTCCTTTGATGAGTATGAAGTATTCTTCTGTATTTTTTTTATTATTTTTTATTGACTTCCATTTTATGTTTATATTTATATTTTATAGTTATATTTATTTACAATGGCTACTACAGCTTGTTTCTAGAGTCTATTTGCTTTGAAGACTTTTCTATCCCTTTACTCTGAGGTAATATCTATCTCTAGCTGAGGTGTGTTTCGTGTATAAAACAGACTGATGGATCCAGTGTTTTCATCTACTCTGGTAGCCTGTGTCTTTTTATTGGGAAATTGAGAGCATTGATGTTGAAAGATATTAATGACCAGTGAATGTTAGTTACTGTTATTTTGGTGGTGGTGGTGGTACTTTGTGTATGTGTGCATGTGTGTGTGTTTCTTTTTTGTTTTACTGGTGTGGAATTAAGTATTTCTTGTGTTTTCATGGATGTAGTTACAGTCCTCATGTTGGAATTTTCCTTCTAGTATCCTCTATAGGGATGGATTAGTGGAAAGATACTGTTTAAGTTTGGTTTTGTGATGGAACATCTCATCTTATTTTCTTTGTCTACTATGATTTAAACTAGCTAGGTATAGAAGTCTGATCTGACATCTGTGATCTCTTAGACTATATGACATTTGCCTAGGGCCTTTGGGATTTTAACGTCTGTATTGAGAAATCCATTATAATTCTCATAAGTCTGCCTTCATATGTTACTTTGCCTTTGTTCATTAGGGCTTTTAACATTCATTCTTTCTTCTGCATATATAATGTATTGCATATTATGTGGTGGGAAGATTTTCCTTTTTGCTCCATTCTATCAGGTGTTCTGTAAGCTTCTTGTACATTTACTGGTATTTCTTCCTTTATGTTAGGGATATTTTCTTGTATGGTTTCATTGAAGATATTTTTTTGACCCTTGAATTGGAAGACTTCTCCTTTCTCTATTCTTATCATTCTTAGGTTTGGCCTTTTCATAGTGCCCCGAATTTCCTGGATGTTTTGTGTTAGAAAATTATTAGCTTTAGCATTTTCTTTGACCAATAATTCTATTTCTTCCATGGTATCTTTTACACGTGAGAGTCTCTCTTCCATCTCTTGTGTTCTGTTGGTGATACTTCTATCTCTAGTTCCTGTTCTTTTTCCTGTGTTTTTATCTCCAGGTTTGCCTCAGAATGTGCTTTCTTTATTGTTTCTGTTTTCATTTACAGGTTTTGAAAAGTTTTATACATTTCGTTCACCTGTTTGATTATATTCTCTTCTATTCTTTATATTTATTCATTTCTTCTTTAAGAGCTTCTACCTGCTTGATTGTATTTTGCTGTATTTCTTTAAGAGGTTTATTCATTTCCTCTTGAAAGGCTTCTATCATCTCCATAAATTAGATTTAGAGTTGTTTTATTTATATATGTGTGTGTGTGTGTGTGTGAATAAAGTGTCTTAGGATAATTCATGTATTACTATAGTAGGATAGCTCATTTCTGGTGGTGCCATATTGTACTGGCTTTTGTTCTTTGTGTTTGTATACTGGCCTTTAGCCACTTGGTTGACACTAGTGTTGGCAGGCCTTGTAGTCCCCGATAAGAGTATACATCTGGGGCTCCAGGACTACTATGTCCTTGATGTCAGCAGGCCTATGGCACTGTGGGAAGAACTGGGTGTTCCTGGTGGTAAAAGGCTTCCAGGGATACAGGCAGAGCTGTCAGACCCTGATGGCTTCACACTGCTAGTTTTCCTGGTAGTCAAGTGTAATGTTTATGTGTGTGTATGCTTCTCTATAAACCTCAGTGGCAATAAAGGTAAGATTTCACTGTAGAAAAGAAGAAATAGCCAGTAAGGAAGTTCAAGCATGTTCAATTAAAAACCTTAATCTGATAGAAACTGCAAAGCTAATTAACTGGCTCAAATTTCAAAAGTACTCTTTTAATGTCTAAGTTCATGGATCTCATATGAACATATCTAATATTTCTTGAGCATAATTGTAATCACACAATATAATCAATATAGATTTATAAAACAACAGTCATTGAAATTTTGTTTTGTGTCTGCTTTGGGATAATGTGGCTAGCCATCAGACCATTGCAGTGGTACATTCCTTAGTTCTGAAAACATAGGTATGATTCCAAGTTGCACTGCCAGGGAAATAATGGAAGAGAACAAAAAGTAACATATTCCTGGATGACTGGAAGTCCTATATTTCACATGTTATAGCCTTAGCTCTGTCCAGAATACTGCTTTAGAACAAACAGTATACAAATGAGAAATTAAAGAAACTGTAGTGTATAGAGACCAATTGCATTTCCTTATGTGTTACAGTATGTGAAACGTGGGTATACTTACAAGAGCACAATTCACATCAAATAAACTTGATGGCTTTAGGCATTAGATATATTGATGAAAAGAAGGATCATTTGAGTAAATGACAAAGAGTATAAAAATTTTGAAGTAAAGGACTACCTCAGCAAAGTTATTCCACAAATAAATCCTCTAACATGATTCTCCCTCCCAATCATCTAACATTGTGTGTGTGTGTGTGTGTGTGTGTGTGTGTGTGTGTGTGTGTAATAATTGAGTTAAATATTCCTGTGGCAGATAGAATGAGAATGGCAGACATAGGCTCAAATACTTCCACACTTGATTTGCAGTTGGTAGTACATTATGGGAAGAATTTGGAGACATGGAGTTCTTGAGAAAATATGACACTAGGCTTGGGCTTTGAACATTCAAAAGACTAATATCATTCACATTGGGCCTCCTGTTTGTGAATCAAGATATGAGCTTTCAACTCTTCCTGTCATCATACTATTTCTTCACTACCATAAAATTTAACCCTTTGAAATTATAAGCCCAATAAAATTCTTTCTTTTATAAGTTCCTGTGGGCTGTGGGGTGTAGGGGAAAAAGGGGAGAGGGACAGAGCTCATGTCTGGCCAGAGTTCCTGTGCTCTGAGCAGCTGGATGTGGGAGGACTGCCAGACGTTTTCCACTGGGCCCTGGGTGGGCATCTAAGTCACTGACCCCACTCGACAGTGGGTGGACAAGGGACAGCCCCTGATGCCAGGGGCCCTGGGGTGAAGCCCTCAGCCCTGGAGATACAGAGAGAGGGCAGAGGGAGAGAGGTTCCCACAAGGCGAGAGTCCTTAGTCTGGTATGTGGCTGGAGCACAGAAAGGCCTTCTGACAGGAGATTAGGCATAGCTCATTAGGAGAAAGCCTATCACATCGTCCAAGCACAGTGGGCCTTGATGAGTCTATGGTTTTAGAGCTTTATTTGTAGAAAGGCAGGGGGAAAGAGAGAAAGACCAGCCATGACCAAGAAGAGGGAAGGGGGTAAAGAGAGAGAAAGAAGAAAAGCTAGAGAGTAAGAGGTTAGAGACAGAGAGGGAGGAAAGAGAGTAAGAGGTTAGAGAGTAAGGGGAGTAAGAGATTGAGGAGGGGCCAAGCAGCCCCTCTTATGGTAGGATTGTGTTATCTTTCTGTTACTAGGTAACTGGGAGGAATCTAGCCTGAAGGTCAGAAGCTTGGGACATTGTGAACTTGACTAAAATCCACACTTCTCCAGTGGGGGTTGTGGGGGCGGTAACTTCGACTGAAGCCAGGTGTCCAGGAGATATGAGGGAACAACTTCCGTCCCATGTAGGTGAATTATCACCACTGGGTTTCTCCGGGGTTCACAACTTCAGCTCTACTGGAGACCAGGCCCTCTGTACATAGCCCATTGACCCACAAGTTCCTTGGTTGCAATGTTTCTTTTTTTTTTTTTTTATAACAATAGAAAGCTAACAAAATTTCTAAACACTTTTCTCAAGTTAATAATCATATACTTGTGAATTACTCTGATTTTACACCAAGATGATGTGTTTGCATGCTTGATGTACCTCTGTACTTCCTTTCCACTGAACAAATGATAGAAAGATGACTAATCAATGATGAAGTAAGCAATTAAAGAGGCACAAATGAATATCCAAACAACAAGAAAATACAGCTTATTTGAAAAACTGAAATATTGCTAATTATTTGGAAGAAAATAGAAAGAAGTAGGAAGAAAACTTCGTTCAAACTAAAGTAAGAATTTTTGCTTAGAGCTTGGCGTGGTGGTGCATGCCTTTAATTACAGCACTTGGGAGGCAGAGGTAGGTGAATTTCTGAGTTCAAGGCCAGCCTGGTCTACAGAGTGAGTTCCAGGACCTCCAAGACTACATAGAGAAACCCTGTCTCAAAAAGCAAACAAACAAACAAACAAACAAACAAAAAAGAACAACAACAAAAAATTTTTGTTCAGATTCTGTTGAGAGGCATAGATAAGATGATTACAGGTTTTAAGCTATAATAGGCTATCTTAAATATAGATCTAGCATAGAAAATACCCAAAATCACAAAAAAACAGCCTAGAATATTGATAAGTTGCAGCCTAAAATTTCATATCTATTGAATTACTGAAGAATTTTAAATGTCTGAATATTCACAAAATTAGAATTATACATATGGGCAAGCCTGACCTACATAGTAAGAACTGTGTTAAAAATGGAAGTACATATATAAAGGAGATGAAAAATATGTCTGGATTAGCTTACTGAATATCAAAAAGCAAACCACCAAGTGATTATTGTCCTATATAATTTTTCTTTGACTCTAAAATAATACTTAAACAATCTCAATTTAAAAGAGATAGGCTTATTCTAGCTCAGAGTTCTAATGAGTGGTCCATCATGGCAAGGGAGTTTTGTCATCAGAAGTCAGGGACAGTTGTTTGCACCATGTTTACATGGTGAGGTAGCATGGAATGATGAATATTCCTGATGAAGTATATTTCTCCTGTTTATTACAGTCACAAATGAAGTCCAGAGAGTGAGTCCATATCTGAAATATTTATCTTCAGACACCATGGTATTTGTATTTTTAGTAATCTTGATGGCTTCTTTCCATTTTATCCTTCACCTTCATGGCTTCACTTGGTAACCTCTCTTGGTCTTCATGCAGTGACTACAACTTGTGATTATTGTCACAAATTGCTCTGCCTCAGTAGAGCTCTCTGGAACTGTGGTGGAAGGTTCAATTGGCTCCATGAATCATGCATCATTCATAACTGAAAATCTAGCAATAGACAGAGAACACAACCAAATTATTCTGCCAACTCTGTATAGAGCCTGACCCCTCAAATTCCAATTGTGTTAACCTCTATGTTCTCATAGAAAGAAACATCCCTATAGGCAATTGTTCTCCTGGAGAAGGAAATACCTCAAGAATTTTGAGTTTAAGTTGCTTGGAATTTTCATAAGGTGAAACTTGGATGGGTATATTAATGGTATGTCCAGGCAACATTCCTATTTGTCTCAATTTAAAAAGTAGGAATTTTCAATATTAACATTGCAGCCTTTTTTTAAGGATGCACAGGCACAACTTTAAACTTTTTCACAGACTTTTCTTAGATAAACTGCTAAGAATCTTTCCTTTAAATCTTTCTACTCCAGTGACTACTTCTTTTCACTGTAGCACTGCATATTTAGACAAGTTCAATGGATATTAACAATTACAAAGGCTGAATAATAACCTGGCTTGGAATTTTCTCTCTTTGTTAAATTTACTGGATGAGAATAGGACCACTACTACAATTTTGAGCCTAATTTGATGCAAGGTTGATTTTATTAGGAAGTACCTGAGAACTGGCCTACAACTGCTTCTTTCGTTTGTTTCAGAATATATAATACTGAAGTTTATTCTCAGCAACATGGCTTGATTTATTTTTTCATGTAATCTTGTCACAGAAAATAAGACCTCTCCTTTCTTTAGAATTGGAAGGAAGAGGAAGCAAGTATGCATGAAATTCTATTGCTCAAGTTAACAAAGATTTATACTCATGACTATTGGTCCAAATATTTTTGTGTGCACCTTGTTTCTTTGGTATAAAAACAGAAATAAATCCAAAATAAACATTGGAAAATTCAGGAGATACAATAATAAACTCCATTATCCAAACTTAATAAAATATCTAAATTTATGTAGTGGTATTGAGAATCACAACTTAACACCAAAATGTTTCAAGGTAAAATTTATTTTTACAGTCAGGCCAAAGGTTCAGTCTTCTCTGAATCAGAAGAGTGAAGTGGCCAAGACTAAAAGCAAAGGAGCCTTTTTTATAACAAGCGAGCAAGTGATTAAAAACTGAAACCTTGAAGTCAGCAGTTAGAACTTTTATGTTCTTGTGAAAAGGAGATGCTTTGTGTTTGTTGTCAGTCAATTCTTAGCACATTGCCATGAAACAGTAGAAATTATTGATTATGTGTGAATCACAAGGCTATAGAGGAAGAATAAGTCAAAATAACAAGTTGTTCTTTAGCTAAGGACACAATTAAAGAGGAGACAAATACCATAAACAACAATATAGAAATTAATCACATTCTAACATTATGGATAACTGAAAAAGAAAAAAATTGGAGTCAACTGTCCCATAAAAATTTTACTTACATTTAAATATCAACAATTTTCATTTTTATAAAATAATTTTAAAGAGTTTCTTTAAATAGTAAATCATTTTTTATTTGTTGTTAATGACTGATTTGCAATATAGTCATGATAATTTCATGTTTATTGTATAGGATGCATGTTGGTAACAATCTTTGCATTATTTGAATGACTTCTATCCAGAGTGACTGAATTTATTAGTGGACATATGATGCAAAAACAAATTTTTATTAGATCTTAAGTTGGAAATGACATTTTAAGTGTACTCATCCACTGTGGAACTGCATACAAACCTATTCTTATATATATTACTTACTTTTGAGCAATGACATAGTTTAAACTCATAAAACTATAACCCAGGTTATTATATAAATAGGAGGTACTTAGAGGAAGAAATACATGGCTTGTTTGATTATAGAATTAAAAAAAGAAAATACTCAAGCAATTTTTATTATAATACCTGTATGTCTTTCTGTGTGCTATAACTATATGATATATTATCTAGTCTCCTTATACAAGTTCTCTCCCCAAACATTTTCATCATGTTTTGTGATATTCATAATATTCAACATATTTTTAAACATCATTGAAAATAAATGGCTCTGGCTAATATGCTCACTGTTTTTCATTTTCTTTATATGTCACTAAGTGATTGCTACTTAGTTAAATATCTAACCTAAATTTGTGGAATGAACACATGGTAATTTTCAATGTAAGAATTATTTTAATATTATTTTAATATATCAAAGAACTATTCAATTTATTGGTCTTTAAACATATTATTAGAGGAATAAATTTTTTCTGAGGATTTTAGTAATCACAGTTTTATTATCCTCTGTTTATTATATTCATTACACAGCAAGTAGACACCAGAATATTGTTTAGTAAGCAGTTATAACTTCCATGGCTTTTATTCATATAAATATAATGAGTTAAACAAAGAAATTTATACAAAATATCAAGAAGTGGTTTGATAAATCAACAAGTAATGTATTCTAATTATGACTTAAATTCTTGCAATAAAAACAAGAAACTATACTCTAGGAAATTCATGTAAATATAAAAATCTATGTGAGCTGCAAGCTGACTTCTAATACTAGGCAGAATGTCTCATCTAGGTAAATGTAGTAATTAAGGAATTATTATCTGTGGACCTCTTATTTTCAGACTATTGGTGGCATCATCAATGTAATAGAATCACTTGAGTAAAATCTAATGAAAATGTTGGATACTGGAATAGCTGTAATTTTACAGATGTAGTCCTTCTTGATTCTATTATTTAATGAGTCTTTGCAAGGAGGTAAGCAGTAGCTAAAATGTTCTATTGAAGGAGAAATACTGGCAAGATTGCTCACATTTGCTTTGAAAGTTCTTTGCAAACTATGCTTCTAGAGCACACATTGAAAGATACACATTGAAGGATAATTGAATGATTTGATTCTTGGTAGTAAATTGCATAAATTAAGGAATAATTTCTCATCCTATGTTTTTGACACCATGAAATCTATTAATGTAACTAACAGACGTATGTCACAAAGATAATAAAATATCATGGTTGACTCATGTTTTGTGCTTCTGAACACATCTAACTATCGAAGCTGGGGTCATTTCATCTATTCTTTCATTTACCCAATAAATATTTATTAAGTCCCTCTTAAGTGCTAAACTTCTAACTTGACCCAAGACCTTCAAGAAATGAAAAGGACTTCTCCTGTAGATTGACACTAGTTATTTAAGAAAATGATATTTAATATTGGATTCATTTTTATTATGGTTACAAATGCCTTCCTTTTGTATTCTTAGGTTTCAGCCATTTCCTTGCTTTCTAGCTTGGCATTTCCATTTATTTGGAGCACCATTTTGTCAATGTGATTTTTCAAGTTATTTCCAAGATTTGGAGCAGATGGAGTCATTAGATGGCCCTTAAATCTTTCATTCATTATTCAAAACTCCTCAACAGTGTAGCATCATTAAACATATAAAATATATTGTCATGATTTTTTAATTAATCATTTTATTTGTTTGCATTTCAAATAGCCCCCTTCCATGTTACCCTACCCCATCCCACCCCAGTCCCATCCCTGTTTTTCCCCTTCCCTTTACCTCTATGTGGATGCTGCTCTACCACTCCTGACTCACTGCTCTAGCATCCCCCTACACTGGGCCATCGAGCCTCCACAGTACTAAGGGCCTTCCTGCCATTGATATAAGATAAGGACATCCTCTGCTACATAGGTATCAGGAGCTATGGATCCATCCATGACTCTTTGGTTGGTGACTTAATTTCTGGGAGCTCTGGGTGGTCCAGATCATTGATATTGATATTACTACAGGGCTGTAAACTCCTTCAACTCCTTCAGTCCTTTCTCTAGTTCTTTCATTGGTGTCCCAGGGCTCAGTCCTATGGTTGGTTGTAAGTATCTGTGTCTTTATTGGTCAGGTGCTATTAGAACCTCTCAGAGAACAGCCATATAAGGCTCATATCAGCCAGGGCTTCTTGGAATTAGCAATAGTGTAGGGGTTTGGTGTCTGCACATGAGATGTATCCCTAGATGGAGCAGACTGTGGATAGCCTTTGTCTTTTCTTTGGACAGGAACATTTCAGGGTTAAAATTTTTGAGATAGTGGTGGCCCCATCCCTCAACTGGGGGCAGTGACTATCTCCTGGAGGTGGTCTCTACAGGTTCTGTCTCCTCTTTCTTGGATATTTTGATTAAACACAACCCCACTGGGTACAGGAAACCTCTCACTTCTCTGGAGTCTGGGACTTTCTAGTGGCTACCCCTAGGTCCATATCCTCTACTGCTATGTTTCTATTAAATTTCATGATCCTTTGGACTTCTCTCCTGTGTCTTCCAGTACCTGATACTGTTCCCTACTTTTTCCTTCTTCCTTCTCTGTCCCTACCAAGTCCCTCCCTTCCTCTACCTCCTGTGATTATTTTGTTTCCTGTTCTATGTAGGATTAAATTCTCTTTTCTTCAATTTCTTTAAGATATTTACTCCTTTCCTCCTTAAGGACTTCTACCATTTTCATAAATTAGGTTTTAAGGTCAAGTGTGTGTGTGTGTGTGTGTGTGTGTGTGTGTGTGTGTGTGTGTGTGTGTGTGTGTGTTTGTGTTTGTGAACCAATGCTTCAGGTTGGTTGGAATATTTAGGACTTGTTATAATGGAATGGTTGGGATCTGGTGGTGACATATTGATCTAGTTGTTGTTGATTATATTGTTACAATCACCTGTATTCTTACAGTGATTTTAAGGTTTCTAGGTTTGGGGTAATTATAAGTATAGGTGCTTATTGTTGTCTTTATTTTTGTTGGCTAAGTAGGTGTATTTTTCCTTGATTTCTGTTTCCTCTATTCTTCTGGATGGTGGTTAAATAGAGGGTTGAATTCTAAGATGGAGACTCTTTTTCTGAGGGCTTGTATGGCCTCTGCTTCAACATGGAGGTTTTGCCGACATTGGGGACGGTAGTTCTGGTGATGTTCGTGGGCTCTGATCTGAACAGGGTTCCTCTGGGGTTCAGGAGGCTGGCTTGACTTCTAGTATTACAGGAGGCTTCTGACTAATTTTCAGGCAGATTGTCTGGTTTTGGGGATTCAAAATGCTGGCCTGGCCTCTAGTGGGTAGGAGTCTTCTGGAAGAGATATGGGGCAAAAAAAATGGTAACAAGGAGAGGAGGTGCAACTGGGGTAATGCTGGGCAAGTATGGCCAGGGCAGGTAAGCTTTAAAAAAAAAGTAAGTTTTTTTTTTAAACAGGTATGAAAATTTCTAGCAAAATACTAAATAGTCAGCTAGTATTGAAAAGCAATTTGCAATGTTGTAAAAGTGACAGACCACAGACAAGAAGAAAAAGACATACATAATATAATGGTAGGTATTGGTTAATGAAATGAGAAATAAAGTGAAACTGTAAGCATGAAGAGTAAAGGAGGATGGTGCTAGGGAAGTCCTCCTTGAAATTACAGTTTAGGGATAGGGTCAAATTTTACAAACCAGAAGTTAGAGTAATGAGAAACAATTTCTTTGGAGACTTTGAACTCTTTGCCCTAGACCTATCAATGAGTATTTATACATTCAGAAAAGCTACTCCAGGCAGCCCATCTATCCCTTTGAAATACTAATCCCCTAAGAATGCACAATGTAGCTGGAGTTTTTTTCTTAATAAATTACCATCATATTTCACTTATATGTCCAAGATTCCATGTAGATATTCCCAATCATTATTTTCTGTTTTCTTGCTAATTTGTGGAACCATTTCATTAGTTTCCCATGTTTGTTGAAAGAGTGACTCACCTTCATGCTATATATTTTGCTTCTAATAATCCAGGCTCTAAAGTATCCCTTGCTTAAAGGTTTGGGGTTCTTTACATTAAGCATTTTAAAGTAGCAACTCCACTTAATAAATGCCTCATTTCTTAAATAAAAATTTAAATCACCAAAATATATTTTAGAGGGGAAAGATTAAAAACACAGACACGTTGTCTAGAGCCGTGGTTCTCAACCTTCCTAATGCTTAGACCTTTAGTACAGTGCCTCAGGTTGTGGTGACGAACAAACATAAAGTCATTTTGTGGCTACTTCCTAATTGCAATCTTGCTAATGTTATGAATTTTAATGTAAATATTTTTAGAGATATAGATTTGAAAAGGTGTCAAAACACACAGGCTGAAAACCAATGATGTAAAGAACAATGGGCTGCAAGTCTGTACATGATTTTGACTTCTTGCTGCCTTCTAGACTTCATTGTTCTTTTTTATTTTTCCTTGTTCATACACATACAAGCTTTCTATATGTGTTAGAAATGTGCTCTTTCATATATACCTTTACACTTTATCTCTCCCTATTAAATAGCCCTCCTTCCTATATCTTAAGGTTACTTCTACCTATACTTAAGTAAAGAACTCTTTTTTTTATGTTTTATTGAGAAACTCTCACTAATGTAGACTGTGCCTCTGTGCCTGTTCAAGTTATCAGTTGGTACCTCTTTCTCTTTCCTATGATTGAAACACAAGAGTCAGACTCTTGCCCAACAGTATATCTAAGCATCTACAACTTGATTGAGGATTGGTCAAATATTAGTAAATTGTACTAATTTAGCCATTTACATTGTTCAGGCAAAAATCCGGGATCTTTATTATTTTCTTCACATTCACATTTTATAACAATAGTACTTAACAGGCAAACTATTGTTCCATATAGTCTCTCTGTTTAATTCTACATTAGTGAGAGTTTCTCAAGAAAACAAAAAGGAGTTCCTTTCTTAAGTATAGGCAGAAGTTATCTTAAGACATAGGAAGGAGGGCTTTAATACAGTGCCTAAGGTTGTGGTGACTGTCATATATGTTCTTTTCTATATACTAATCTCATGACCTTTGCATTTTATCTCCCTATTGAATAGCCATCCTTTCTACATGGAAAAATAGTTTGCCTGCTAAGTACTATTGTTATAAAAATGTAAACATGAAGGAAATAATAAAGATCCAGGATTTTTCCTTGAACAACCTAAATGGATAGATAACACTCAGTGAATGGAGGTAAACCTTCTGATAATGGTGTTTATGGAAGTTTCCTGTAAATTGGCAGATCCCTGCCAGGAAAAGGGAAAGGCCCATGAGAGTTAGGAAGTAGACAAATATCCCCTGTCTTTGGAACAATGCCAAAAAAATGATGATTCTCTAAGTTCTTTCCCCAGGCATAATAGAAGGAATTCTGGGGGAAATGACTGACCAGCCAAGCTATAATAAGGAAAGCTTAAGAAACTGTACAGAGAACACCAAGTTTGCAGATCTCCTTTGTTGTCACCCATATTGGGGTAGGTTTTTCAGTGAGAAAGCTGTTTTTCTTTCCCCAGCCAAATCCCTGTTAATAACGTCAATAAAAGCCACAGATTTACCACATTGCTATTTCTACAATTGGTATATTGTGAAATCCCTTTCTGATGTTTGTAGGTGTGTGTGTGTGTGTGTGTGTGTGTGTGTGTGTGTGTATCTGAACCCTTAAAAGTCAAGGTGAATTGAAGTGGAATAAGTTGTCCTGCAGGTTAAATTTAGAAGAAGGTTCACCATCTATGACAATGGGATTGAAATGTTGAAAATGGAAAAATATTAAAGGATATGTAGTCTAATAGCCTAAAGCATCCTATAGCATCCTATAAATGAAGACTAATCCAACTAGACCCTTTCTGTTCTGTCTTTGTGCTAGTATACTACCCCATTAGGTACTCAATGATGAGCTAACAGCCTTCAATAGACTTAACAGGAGTTGTGAGAATACTCAACTTGGTTGCTTAGATGTAGAAATATCCAACAAAAATAATATCCTCCAAAAATAATATCCTGCAAAAATAATATCCTGCAAAAATAATATCCTGCAAAAATGAGTTTTAGGTTGACTACTGCAATTTATTTTAAATCATTGTTGCTTAGAACTTAATATTTTAATTAAAAAATAGCAGAGCATTTTTATAAAAAACTGGATGTTACTATAATAAGCACAGTTTATTGTGTTTATAATCTTAAATGAAACATTCAATCTTTTACCATGGCCTATGATATTACACAGAGTCTTCCAAATTTGTCACCTGAAGAATAATACTAGTTTTCTGAGAGAAGATTTTTTCATTATATCATATTTTGAACTTTGTTTTCACATATGTAATGATGATTATACAGATTTCCATCCTTTGTGCCCATTATAGTACCTTATAGTGGTTCATTTACTCTAGGGTAAAGTCGGGCTTCACTGTCTGAGATGAGTTTTGCTTGGTCATAAAGTGTTATTCTATTATTTAGAATATTGCCAACAATTTTCGCATGATTATTCATGAAGCATATTTTCTGTATTTTTCCATTTTATAATATATCTTACTAGAATTTTCAGAATAATGAATATTTTAACTGTCTATGTCTATGGAATTAATACATTTTCAAGTACACCATGACACAGACTTGCATAAGTCTTTTATAATATCTCCTCACTCTTTACAATTATTCAGATTGCAGTTACACAATCTTTTTGACTTTTAATACAGATAATTAGTCTTCCCATTTCAGCTTGATCTTAATAGAGATTTGTACGTTTTAGAGATCTTCCCACAGTATCATGTCTAGTAGTTTTACTAATCTTCTCTGTTTTAATTTCATCTTTGTCTTTATTTCTTCATATTTATAGTTGTATATCATTTTACCTTCATTCTGTTACTTTATTGTTTTTTCCCACCTCTCTCTCTTTCTGAAAGTAGAAGTAGTTAACATACTTAAGGATTGCTGTATAGTTTCATATCAGACATTATAATATTTATTCTAATAGATATTCTGTTGTCATATTTAATTTACATATGGTTATTTAACAAGTCTCTATTCTCATTTATAAACACATGAACCAAGAAGGAGGAAGAAGATAAAGAAGAGGAAAAAGAGGAGGAGGTAGTTTTACTGGGACAGTTATAGAGAGACAGGTTACAAAAAGAGAACAAGCCAGAGAATGAGAAGTTAACAGATTAAAACAGGTTGACAAATTTAGTATGAGGCCAAGCAGAGCAATTCAGTCATAGGTCAAAAGAGAAGTCAGGTTGAATCCGTCATCTTAGAGGGGAGTTTGAACCAGAACAACAGAGTTGAACCAGCCAACAGAGTTCAGAAAGAACTAGAAGGAGTGAGATTAATCAGCAGTAGATCTTAGAGGCTGAAAATATCCTGGGCCTAGATAAGACTGTATGGAAGCCCATAGGGACCTTGGGGGTAGGAAGGACACATGCTCCACTATGTTCATAGCAGCCTTATTTATAATAGCCAGAAGCTGGAAAGAACCCAGATGTTGCTCAACAGAGGAATTGATACAGAAAATGTGGTACATTTACACAATGGAGTACTACTCAGCTATTAAAAAGAACGAATTTATGAAATTCCTAAGCAAATGAATGGACCTGAAGGGCATCATCCTGAGTAACCCAATCACAAAAGAACTCACATGATATGTACTCACTGATAAGTGGATATTAGCCCAGAAACTTATAATACCCAAGATACAAGATACAATTTGCAAAACACATGAAACTCAAGAAGAACAAAGAAGAACAAGGACCAAAGTGTGGACACTTTGCCCCTTCTTAGAATTGGGAACAAAACACCTATCGAAGGAGTTACAGAGACAAAGTTTGGAGCTGAGATGAAAGGGTGGACCATCTAGAGACTGCCATACCTGGGGATCCATCCCATAATCAGCTTCCAAACGCTGACACCATTTCATACACTAGCAAGATTTTGCTGAAAGGACCCTGATATAGCTGTCACTTGTGAGGTTATGCCAGGGCCTAGCAAATACAGAAGTGGATGTTCATAGTCAGCTATTGGATGGATCACAGGGCCCCCAATGGAGGAGCTAGAGAAAGCACCTAAGGTGCTAAAGGGATCTGCAACCCTATAGGTGGAACAACAATATGAACTAACCAGTACCCCCCCCCCACCCCAGAGCTCATGTCTCTAGCTGCATATGTATCAAAAGATGGCCTAGTCAGCCATCATTGGAAAGAGAGGCCCATTGGTCTTGCAAACTTTATATGCTTAAGTACAGGGGAACACCAGGGCCAAGAAGTGGGAGTGGGTTGGTAGGGAAGTGGGGGGGGGGGAGGATATGGGGGACTTTTGAGATAGCATTGGAAATGTAAATGAAGAAAATACCAAATAAACGTAAAAACAAAATGAAATACAATTATTCTACCCAAATATTTATCAATAAAATTATTCCTAATTGAAAAAAAGCCCAAAAAACAAAAAAGACTGTATGGAAGCTATAAGCTTCCAGGACTAGGTCTCTTTCTCTATTATTATTATTATTATTATTATTATTATTGATTATTTTATTTTCTTACGTTTCAAGTGTTGTTCCCCTTCCTGATCTCTGCTCTACAAACCCCTAACCCCATACCCTTTCAGCTTTGTCTCCAAGAGGATCTCCTCCACCCACCTACCCACTTCTGACTCACTTCTCTAGCAACCCAATATGCTGGGGTATCAATTCTCCATGGGATGAAGAGGCTTCTTGCCCATTGATGCCAGATAATTCAATCCTCTGCTACATATGTAGCTAAAGTTATGAATCCATCCATGTACACTCTTTGGTTCATGGTTTAGTCTCTGGGCGGTGCAGTTAGTTGATATTATTCTTCTTCCTATGGGGTTACAATCACATTCAGCTTCTTCAGTCATTCCTCTACCTCTTCCACTGGGGTCTCTGGACTCAGTCCAATGTTGGATTTGAGTATCTACATCTGTATTAGTCAAATGTTGACAAAACTCCTCAGGGACAGCTACACCAGGTTTCTGTCAGCAAGTAATTCTTGGCATCAACAATAGTGTGGGGATTGGTATCTGCAGAAGGGATGGATTTCTAGGTACGTGGTCTCTGGGTGAACTCTCCTTCACTCTGTTCCATTTTTTGTCCCTGCATTTCCATTTGACAGCAATTCTGTGTGAAGGATTTTGAGATGAGTGAATGGGCCTATGCCTCAACTGGAGGCCATGGCTATCTACTGGAGATGGCCTCTTCAGGTTCTATATCTCCTCTGTTGAGTATTTCAGCTGATGTGATCCCAGTTGGATCTTGGGTATGTCTCACTTCCCTAACATCTGGAACTCTCTAGTGCACCCCCTCTCCCATTCTCCACCCAACACTTCTACATATTTCCATTCATTTTTCTGATACTCTGGACTATTTCCCTGTTCCTTCCCATGCCTGATCCTGCCCTCCTTTTACTCTCCCTCTCCTCTCTCTATCCAAATTGCTTCCTCCTTCCCTCTACCTCCCATGATTATTTTGTTCCTCCTTCTAAGCAGGATATAAACATCTACATTTGGTCTTACTTCTTGTTAAGCTTCAGAGGGTCTATGAGTTGTAACCTGGATATTTGGAGCTTTTAGGCTAATATCCATTTATCAGTGAGTACATACCATGTGTGCCTTTTTGTGTCTGGGTAGCCTCACTCAGGATATTTTCTAGTTACATCCATTTGCCTGTAAATTTCAAAGAGTCATTGTTTTTAATAGCTGAGCAGTTCTCGATTGTGTAAATATACCACATTTTTTTCTATCCATTATTTCCTTGAGGAACATCTGGGTTGTTTCCAGCTTCTGGCTATTATAGATATGGATGCAATGAACATAGTGGAGCATGATAAAGTAGGCTTCACCCCTGGGATGCAGGGATGGTTCAACATACAGTAATTCATCAAAGTAATCCACTATATAAACAAACACAAAGAAAAAAATCCCATGATCATCTCCTTTGATGATAAAAAAGCATTTGACAAAATAAAACACCCCTTCATGTTAAAAGTATTGGAGAGATCAGGAATTCAAGGCCCATACCTAAACATAATAAAAGCAAATTACTGCAAACCAATAGCCAATATCAAATTAAATGGAGACATACTTGAAGCAATCCCACTGAAATCAGGGACAAGACAAGGATGCTCACTCTCCTCATATCTATTCAATATAGTACTCCAAGTGTTAACTAGAACAATAAGACAACAAAAAGAGACCAAGGAGATACAAACTAGTAAAGAAGAAATAGAGGTATCACTATTTGCAGATGATATGATAGTATACATATGCAACAAAAAATTCTACCAGGGAACTTCTCCAGCTGATAAAAAACTTCAGCAAAGTGTCTGGATATGAATTTAGCTCAAATAAATCAGTATCCTTCCATTAAAGAAAGGATAAACAGGCCGAGAATAAAATTAGGGAAACAATTCCTTTCACAATAGCCACAAATAGTATACAAAATCTTGGGGTAACTCTAACCAAACAAGTGAAAGACCTATATGACAATAAATTCAAGTCCCTCAAGAAAGAAATCAAAGAAGATCTTAGAAATGCAGAGATCTCCCATGCTCACGGATTGGCAGAATTAACATAGTAAAAATGGCCATCCTACGAAAGGCAATCTATAGATTCAATGCAAACCCTCTTAAAATCCCAATACAATTCTTCAGAGACATGGAAAGAGCAATTCTCAAATTCATCTGGAAAGACAAAAATCCCAGAATAGTGAAAACAATTCATAACAATAAAAGAACAACTGTGGGAATCACCATCCCTGACCTCAAGCTTTACTACAGAGCAATAGTGATAAAAACTGCATGCTATTGGTACAGAGACAGACATGTTGATCAGTGGAATAAATTTTTTATAAAGCATAAAATACTGTTTTTGTTTTAATAAAATATTCAACATAGATAACTCACTGCTACATTTTCACTAAAAGTAGAGATATAGTGTAATAAAAATCTTTGTAATTGAATGTCAATAACTCTGATAAAACTTATCATTTGCATGAAACAGAGTTTAGTAAGAATGTCTATGTTAAAAATGTTCTAGAACACTTAATATATGAACTGTTTCAACTTTAACATTACTAATAGAGGTCAAAGATTTTGTAGCAGAGATTAGTCTTAAATATGAGGTATTCAGACTATTGAAAGCAAATATCATCAGCATTACAATGTTTCTAAAAATTAGGGATCATGTACAATAATCAAAAATAAATATAAATTTCAGCATTGCTTTAATGCAATGGCACATGAATTAAAATTGCATTATAATGAAATTGATGTTGAACACTCCTATTAATATCAAATGAATTCATCATGACCAGCACAGTTACAATGAATACTAAATGAGCTAATAATAACTAACTATTTAAATTGTTGCCTAATTGTTTTATTTCATTTTATGTAATTTTTTGGTCCTATTTTAACTGCTAGGTTAATAGACAATGACATTAAATAATTCATTTTCTTGCTCACACTGTTTTCAAGATCTCTGTATTCCCCCTCTTTGTTTCATATCACATCCATCTGTTGTCTCTTTCTCTAATACTACTCCTGACAGTCAATTAGCAAATACAGACCATAATTGACAATGAAAAAGCAATGAAATGAGAAAACACAATGAGTACATTTCCCCTTGAACCAACATACTGGACATAGTCAAATTCAGACTTTTAAGTTATCACTATTGATGTTATAAAATACTAAGAATTTTTTTCTGTTTTTTAATTCTACATCCTATAGAATCAATTAAATGAAACTGTTGTTTGTTTCAAAATTATTTGTATCACAAAAAAGCTTAATTTATTCAATTATTAAAATAATTTAATTTTTAATAACTACTTTTGTGTGTCTTTGTATTGTGCTATGTCTAATATATATATATATATATATATATATATATATATATATATGAACATTGGCACTGAAATATGTATATGCACACATGTAGAATCCTAAAGTTGATATCTTGTCTTTCCTCAATTACTTTCTATGCTTAATTTTTTAAAAAAGACTCTCTCATTGAATGTGGATCTCATAGACTAACATAAGCAAGATGTAGAATGATGTTTAGGAACCTGTCTGTCTCCATTCTCCCATTGTGTTTACAGGAATTTATCACCCTGTAATATTTTATGTCGGTTATGTGGATCCAAAGAGTTCTTGATTGTATGGCATGAGTACTTTACTCATGAACTATAATGGTCTCTAATTTTTCACTTTTAAACTCTTTAGAAAGCAATAATATAGGCATACTAGGATACCTGCATAAAAGGGATGGAAGATGAATTATGCTCATGGTTTCAGAATTTGCAGGCCTACAAGTATATGGTAGAAAATTAGAGCTCATATCAAGGTAATCTAGAAACAGAAAAAAAAAAAAAAAAAAAAACAGGAAGGAGCCACAGTAGCATATGCTCTTCAGATGCATGTCCTCAGTGACTTACCTCTCCCAACAAGGTCTCCCCTTCACAGTTACTACCAACTCTTGACGAGCTATACACTTTTTAACCCATTAATGAGCTACATTTATTTGATAAGAATTATAATAAAGTCATCATTTCTGGGAATTCTCTTCATATACACCTAGAGATGTACTCTTACTAATCCACTGGGAATTCTTCAACTCAATCAAATGGATAATATTATCTATCACATCTGTTCAATTAATTAAATGTTGTCATCTCTTTTTTTTTGCTCTTTTTGCATAAATTTACCTTAGTTTCCTTAAAAGGTGACCATAGAGGCACTTATTCTTATCATTCAATCTTTCTTCCTATGCAGTATTCAGATCCCCATACTCTCTCATAATGGCATCTTCTATACAAAACAATGGCAATAGATTTTCAAATGTGTTTTGATCAAATACAGAAGAACAATTTTTAAACAAGTTAATAAAAACTGGATCTAGATTCTGTAGTTCTTTTATTGAACAAAATTATCTTTAACAGTTTTTCTATAATTGTGTGAGGTAGTGATCAGGCAAAATTAAATCCAAACAACTATAATCATATAGTGTTAGTTTCTACCACACCACACTTTCCTATTACTCAGTGATTGCTAGCTTGATTAGAAAATAAATGTAATATTCATACATGTTTAGGTCATGAGTATAAAAGATGACACCCTGGTGTGCTTAGGCTCCAAATCCACAGACTCAATAGTCATATATTCAAAATATCTAAAATATATTTTATTTATATGTAGAGTTTTGTATCCACATAGCAATTTTCTAATCAGTGAAATACAATACACATTTCTGTACAATCTATACTATAACAAGTATCAAGGACACAAGGCATTTAAATTACAAGGGACAACAAGTGTGTATAGTTTGCACATACATGGTAATCCATTTTATATAAGGAACTGAACTGAATCCATTTTATATAAGGAACCTAAGGTTCCTGGTATCTGTAAGGTCCTTGGAGACTCATTATTCCTCTACAGATATTAGAAACTAGCCATAAGGAGATATCGATTTACCCAAGTCTCAACACTGTTTGAGATTCCCTTGTACTTGTACTACCTATGCGGCCCTGAGGGAAAAATATATGAATAAAATGAGCAATATCTCATAAAGAAGAAGAACTGAGTCACAGAGGATGCTACACAATAATCTGAACTTAGAATCTCTAAAGAAATGAGGATTGGCCTCAGAGCTGACCCTGTGCCATAGATCTTCATACCCAAATGCTACCAATGGATAGGTGGTCTCCAAGGAGTCTGGTCACACCTTGGAGCACAGCTGTGACCACAAATTCTGCTCAAACACCTGGCCAAAGAGGGACACAACAGGAGCCCTAATTACACAGGAACTGAGAAGAAGCCTAGGACTGGATTCTTTTGGTTTGGGTCTGCACCCTAGAGCTAACCCTGTGCCAAAGTTCTTGATACCCAAATTATTCTTGGAGATAACTAGTCTCCTGTGAGTGCTGACACACAGACTTGCAGGAGGGACAAGCCACAGTCAGAGACAGCAAGACCAGCTAACACCACAGATAACCAGATGGCAAGAGGCCAAGTGCAAAGACATAAGCAACAGAAACCAAGGCTATTTGGGATCATCAGCTTCTACCACAGCAAGCCCTGGATACAGCCAACACACTGGAAAAGCAAGACTCTGATTTAAAATCACATCTCATGATGATGATAGAGGACTTTAAGAAGGGCATAAATAACTCAATTAAAGAAACACTGGAGATCACAGGTAAAGAGGTAGAAGCCCTCAAAGAGAAAACACTAAATATCCCTTAAAGGATTATAGGAAAATGCAACTGTACAGGTGAAGGAATTGAACAAAACCATCTAGGATCTAAAAATGGAAATAGAAACAATAAAGAAGTCACAAAGAGAGACAGTCCTGGAGATAAATAAACCCAGGAAAGAGATCAGGAGTCATAGATGCAAGTATCAACAACAGAATATAAGAGTTAGAAGAGAGAATCTCTGGTGCAGAAGATACCACAGAAAATATTGACAAAACAGTCAAAGAAAATGCAAAATGCAGAAAGCTCATAAACCAAATGATCCAGGAAATCCAGAACACAATGAGAAGACCAAACCTAAGGGTCATAGGTATAGAAGAGAGTGAAGATTCCCAACTCAAAGGGACAGTACATTTCTGCAACAAAATTATGGAAGAAAACTTCCCAATCCTAAAGGAAAAGATGCCCATAAACAAGAAGCCTACAGAATTCCAAATAGATTAGACAAGAAAAGAAATTCCTCCTGTCACATAATATTCAAAACAGCAAATACACACAAAAAGAAAGAATATTAAAATCAGAAAGAGAAAAAGGTCAAGTCACATATGAAGGCAGAATTATCAGAATTATACCAGACTTCTCACCAGAGACTGTGAAAGCTAAATGATACTGTGCAGTTTTTATACAGACCCTAAGAGAACAAAAATGTCAGCCCAGGCTACTATACCCAACAAAACACTCAATTACCATAGATGGCAAAACTAGGATGTTCGATTACAAAAACAAATTTACACAATATCTCTCCACACATCCAACCCTACAAAGGATAGTAGAAGAAAAACTCCAACACAAGGAGGGAAACTACACCTACAAAAAGCAAGAAATTAATCTTTCAACAAACCCAAAAGAAGATAGCCACACAAATGTAATTCTGTCTCTAACAACAAAAATAACAGAAAGGAACAATCACTTTTCCTTAATACCTCTAAACACCAGTGGACTCAATTCGCAATAAAAGTACATAGACTAAAAGAATGGATATATAAACAGGACCCAGCATTTCGCTACATGCAGGAAACACACCTCAGTGACAAAAACAGGCACAACCTCAGAGTTAAATGTTGAAAAACAATTTTCCAAGCATATGGCCCCCAAAAACAAGCTGGAGAAGCCATTCTAGCATTGAATAAAATTGACTTTCAATCCTGAGATTCCACCTCACATCAGTCAAAATGTCTAAGATCAAAAACTTAGGTGATAACAGATTCTAGTGAAGATGTGGAGAAACATAAACATTCCTTCATTGCTGTAGGATTGCAGGCTGGTATAACCACTCTAGAAATCAGTTTGGCAGTTCCTCAGAAAATTGGACATAATACTACCTGAGGACCCAGCTATACCACTCTGGACATGTACCCAGAAGATGCTCCAACATATAACAAGATACATGCTCCACTATGTTCATATCAACTACTTTTACAATACCCAGAAGCTAGAAACAACCCAGATATCCCTCAACAGAGGAATAGATACAGAAAATATAATAAATTTACACAGTGATTAAAAACAATGGCTTCATGAAATTCTCAGGAAAGTGGATGGATCAAAAAATATCATCTTAAGTGAGGTAACTCAGTCACAAAAGAACATATATGGTATGCATTCACTAATAAGTGAATATTAGGCATAGAACATGGAATACCCACAATACAACTCATGGAACACATGAAGCTCAAGAGTGGATGCTTTAGTCCTTAGAATGGAGAAGAATGTAATCAAAGGAAGAAAACGGTATAAGGGACCTGAGAGGAAGAAAGGAGGATGAGGAGGAAAAGGATGCCAAGATCAGGTGTGGGAAGAGACTTGGAGAAATACAGAGTGTCAGGAAATTGGACAGAGGTGTGTGGGATATGGGGAACTGGGGGGTAGCAACCAGAAAGTCCCAGATGCCAGGAAAGCAAGAGCCTCCCAGGCTCCCAGGGGGATGATATTCACTGAAATACACCACAAAGGGAGCTAAGGGGAGAAACTGTAAATTTCATATGTGAGGTTAGGCATGGCCTACAGGTTAAGGTATGGGGCCACCCACTCATCTCCAAAATTTTAGCCCAGAATTGCTCCTATCTAAAGGAAATACAGGGACAAAGAGTAAAGTAGAGACAAGGAAAGGCCATCCAGAGACTATCCCACCTGGGGATCCATCCCTTATGCAGACACCAAACCCAGACACTATTGCTAAAACCAAAAGGTGCTTGACTACAGGAGCCTGATACAGCTGTCTCCTGAGTGGCACTGCCAGATCCTGACCAATACAGATGAGAATGCTCACAACCAACCACTGGAATACGCACAGGGACCTCAGTGGAAGAGTTAGGGGAAGGACTGAAATAGCTGAAGGGGCCTTATCTGGCATCAATGGGAGGGCAGGCTTTTGGTCCTGTGAAGGCTTAATGCCCCAGTGTAGAGGAATGGTAGGGCAGTAAGGCAGGGGTGGATGGATGGATAGGGGAGCAGCCTCATAGAAGCAGGGTACAGGGGCCAGGATAGTGGCGTTGTAAAGGGGAAGCCTGGAAAGGGGATAACATTTGAAATGTAAACAAATGAAAAATCTAATTTTTAAATTAAAGGAAAAAAAGAAAGAGGAAAGGAAGAAAGGAAGAAAGCAAGCAAGGAAGGAAGGAAGGGAGGAAGGAAGGGAGGGAGGGAGGGAGGGAGGAAGGAAGGAAGGAAGGAAGGAAGGAAGGAAGGAAGGAAGGAAGGAAGGAAGGAAGGAAGGAAGGAAATAAATGAGAAAGAAGAAGAAATAAATGAGGACTAATCAGTCTGAAGCCTGAGAACAAGCTAATGATTTATGAGGGACAGGAATATGGCTTGGAGGGCTGCATTCCGGTTAAGAATCGGTAGAGAATAGGAAGGAATCACAATGAAGCATACTTTAATGAAAGTGATTATTCAAGAAGACTATCATTTACATTCAATATCATTTGTCGAAACAACTTACTGTTTGCAAATCTTTACTTTAGTACTTTCCTAACAAAACTGTTCTCTCTTCTGTGCCCATAGTTTAGAAAATCAAAACCATACAATTAATGAAAAACAATGACTTTCAATCACTGGATTTTTCAAATTTTTTGTTTTTTTTGTTTATTATGTCTGAGGGGAAGTGTCATCCATGCCATAGCATGTGTAGGTTAGAAGAGAGTTTGAGGGAATCTATTCTCTCCTACCATGTATATCCAGGGATCAAACACAATTCCTAAGCCTCAGATGCAAACAGGTTTTAGTGGTGATCCATCTTGCTAGATCAGAAATGATGAATTTCAAGAATCTTCTACAGATAAAAATACATATTTACATGGTATCAATAAGGGAAAATAAGATGATTTACTATTTGAATGACATTAATTACAGAATTTAATAAGAAGGAGTCCAATGTTGTCATTGCAAATAATTTACTAAAAATGTAACTAGAGATACACACTCTGCTTCTTTTAGTGCTTACTATAACTCGAGAGTTGTTTTGTTTTGTTTTGTTTTGTTTTGTTTTGTTTTGTTTTGTTTTGTTTTGTTTTGTTTTGTTTTGTTTTGTTTTGTTGAGACACGGTTTCTCTGTATAGCCCTGGCTGTCCTGGAACTCACTCTGTAGACCAGGCTGGCCTCGAACTCAGAAATCCACCTGCCTCTGCCTCCCAAGTGCTGGGATTAAAGGCATGCCCAGCATAACTTGAAATTTGAATACAAGTTTTCTTCAGTGTAATGACTAAGAACTTTTCCTTCTAACCTCTCAAGAATTTCAGATGGACTGGTGGAAGTGTTCTGTAATCTGATCTCCTAAGAAACTGGGGCAAAGGCATCACAAATTGTAGTCCTGCTAGAGCTATAGCATGCCTTAAAGGCCAGCTTCAGCAATTGAGGCCTTACCTCAAAGCTAAAAGCCCAAAGAAGCTGTGGGTTAAACTCAATGGTGGAATGTTTGTCTCAAGTAAAAAACAAAACAAAAACAAACAAACAAACAAACAAAGGTCCTGAGTTCAATCTGCAGTAGTAAAGGAAGGTGAAACAGCTCATGGGGAAAAGAATTTCCTACCACTCACTTAGCATTCCAGAGAAGTGAGGACAGCACGACTCTGTGCTTCAGCCTTAAGAGTGACAATGACACGCTTTCTCTGCCCTTTATACACTTGAAAACTGTATCCAATAACTGGCTAAAACAGTCATCACTTTTATATTTATGTTGGTGAAAGTCTACCTAAGTCATTAGAGAATGGTCCCAGGCCAGGACTAGGTCCTCCTTCCATTTCATCCTCCACAGAATTTCAGTTGCTTACATTTTTCCCCCATAAGCCCCCTTTCTTTTTGGATGATGTCATCTTTCTAAACATGTTTTTTTAAATAGACTTTCCCAACCTGTCTTCTTTTCCTAACCTAAACTGAGGTAGAGAACTTAAAAAAATAAAAATAAAAAAATAAAAAAACAAAACAAAACAAAAACAACAAAACCATTTCATCAAAGGGATAGCTGCCCAATTCCTGAGTTTTCCATTTCAAAACTTTTTATCATGGAGGCTCTGACAATGTTTGGCACCATCTGTGCCTTAGTTTTCGTTTCTTCTGATTTTTTTTCTCTTTCTTTTTTTCCTTTTTTTTCCCCTTGAACTGAGGTGCCAGCCACACCAGCCTGTGCTTCTGTTTTCTGCCAAGAAGACAAAAAGAAAAAAAAAAAAGAGAGACAGAGAAATAAAAATGACATGAATACTAAAATAAAATTGCTCAATGCTTCTGGTGTAAGCAGTGTACGTTTCTACTGAGTTTTCTTTAAGAATCTGTTTTTATCATCCTTTACAATAGAATACGCACAAGAAAACTTGTGGTCTATTAACAGAAAACAGAGGCCCTGGCAGGCTCCAGAACAGCACAATCTTACAGTTGGGGAGACTGGGCAAGAACCCAAGTTTGTCCATGCCTAAGAACAACACTGTCTGCTAAAATTACAGTTTTCCCTTTTCACAAACCTCAAAGTTGTGAAACTTTACTAACTTTAAGAAAAGAACAGTTGGCCATACAAAAGATAACTTCCAAATCTTGAAGTAACTTACTTATACTTGCAAATGAACCACTTGGACTGAGTCTGAAAATGTATTTGTTCCAATTATTCTGTGAAGGTATCGAGAGAAAAGTAATCATTTTCTATGTTACTGGGATTAAAAGACTCCAAACGTTGGTTCCAAAGAAAGAATTTGACCAATACTTGTAAGTGGATGTACAAAAATGGATGCTGTTGAAATGATAGCTACAATTTAAATAGCAAAACTTTTTATTCATTCTTTATAAGCTCAGGATGATATAATAAAGTTAAATAAAAAAGAGAACTACTTTTAAAGTGTTGATTCTAACAGATTCCATGATTTTTTTCCAAAGACAGATACTACTATTTGAGCTTTGCCATTTCTCATGAAGTAATTTATGTATGACTAAAGAAGGATGAGGAACAAGCAACCTGATTCTACCTCCATAAATCAAGCTACATTGCAGCAAATTACAGCAAGTTTGACCTAGTTATGAAATACTTTTATTAACATCCATTTGGGTGGAAGACTGGCTTTAGGAACAGGGTAAACTTCAATATAAAGCTATTAACTGGTAAAAAGCTGTGAAGAGAAGGATGCCAGGAGGTCGAGATGTAGTACATAGTAAAAAAATTTATTATCTTCAGGTTGGCAAGAGAAAAGGAAAGTCTAGGATTGATATCTAGGATACAACACTACCTAAGTCCTCTTCAAATTGGGAATGGCACTCTTAGGAGGGCATTGCATACACTAGCAAGATTTTGCTGAAAGGACCCAGATATAGCTGTCTCTTGTGAGAGACTATGCCGGGGCCTAGCAAACACAGAAGTGGATGCTCACAGTCAGCTATTGGATGGATCACAGGGCCCCCAATGGAGGAGCTAGAGAAAGTACCCAAGGAGCTAAAGGGATCTGCAACTCTAGAGGTGGAACAACATTATGAACTAACCAGTACCCTGGAGCTCTTGTCTCTAGCTGCATATGTATCAAAAGATGGCCTAGTCGGCCATCATTGGAAAGAGAGGCCCATTGGACACACAAACTTTATATGCCCTAGTACAGGGGAACGCCAGGGCCAAAAAAATGGGAATGGGTGAGTAGGGAAGTGGGTGGGAGGGTATGGGGGACTTTTGGGATAGCATTGGAAATGTAATTGAGGAAAATACATAATAAAAAATATTAAAAATTAAAAAAATAAATACTGTAGAGAGTTCTGTAGACTTTCAGCATAAATTATCAGAATTAATAAATTTAGTAACATTGCTAAATAGAAACCTCATATAAAAAGTTCTATTATATTTCTGTATGTCAGCAACAGTTAGAAAATAAAAAATTTACACACACACACAAAAATAAATGGAGAGGTACCACCCCTTGCGAGTGATTTACAGTGCTCCTGGGTTATCAGCTCCTTGGCCACCTGGAGAAGACAGGCCAGCATCTAGCTGGATCATGCCAATGCCAAGCACATGTTTCTCATGCTATACCATGATAACTGACTGACTGCATGAAAGTAACTCATTTTGCTGTGATTTCACTGCTGACTTAACACAGGCTAGATAAAGAGGATATTTTGGGTTCCAACAGAGACAGCAAGTTGTTCTCTTTTGTTATTACTATTTTTAAATCAACACAAAATTACATTGCTATTTTGATAACAAATAGATCTTTATTATTAATAAAGATTAACTTCAAAATTTGTTTTAATGGAAATTTGTAATGTGTAGTTAGAAATGTAGTCCAGAAAATTGTACTCGTATGACTCATGTTTTTTTACATGTGAAAATTCTAAAATGTTACCAATCTCTTTAATTATTTTAAACTACTATTAAAGATAATTTCAGAGTTTCAGTCATCATTTAATTTGCCCAGTTTTCTTTCCTCTCCATAAATATCTTATTATGCAAAATATATGTTCAAAGTTCTTACACAGAGACACTTATTGAAAAAAAATTGCTATAGTTATGATCTGAATACCTTTGAAATAATATTTTATGAATTATGTTGTTACAAATACCATATGCTGAATTATAATATACAATTCTCTGTTACTATGGATCTAGTGCTATGAAATAGCATATTTATTTCTAACAAAATTAATATAACTACATTTCAGCACAACTGAATAATTTGGTGTGAGACAATGAAATAGGAAATACAAAATTTTGTTTTTAATAACATAATTCATATTTGAATATTTTGAAAATAATGAGTATTGCTCAGTACTAAATGTCTATATTCTGTCAGTCTATTTATCATCTATCCATCTATCTATCTATCTATCTATCTATCTATCTATCTATCTATCTATCTATCTATCATCCATAAACATTCATAGATACAAATACACACATGTATAAACAGAAACTGGTTATTGAATTTTAGTTTTGATCATATTATCTAATGAAAGTGTAACATCCTTCCTGACTCTTTTTGAAAACTTGTACTTTTTAAGGATACTCTTCAGAATTTGATTCTATTGCATTTTATTGATTATTATTACTTATCTGGATTTTATGAGTTAAAGTATGCAAATTAAATCGGTACAAAACTACTGATAAAGTCATCTGTCTAATGTAATCACAGAAGTGTGTACACTCCATAAATTCATGAGTCTTTTGAAGTAAATGAGTTCTATATTCTAAGCAACCCTTAAAAATCCAACATTGAGGTATTTTATATATGTTGTTTGTCCTATTTGCAAATATTTAATAGAAAAACCACCAGACTTTAGAATTATAAGAAGATCTCTGCCTAAAGGCTACAGTTAGTCATACAAACAGGATTTATCAAATATATTCCTTACAAATCCAAAATTATTATTTAAATTTAGGATTCAAAACTACTTATATTTTTAGTCAGCATTTAAATTAAGTTTCTTTCACTGTTCCCCACCCCCCCCTTTTTTTTGGTTTTGTGTAGTAGATTCTCTATACTCTTAAATATACAAGAGTTAGATCACTTTTCAATTACAAATGAGAAAATTGGTTCAATTAAAACTAGAATATCTTACATGTATTTTACAGAACATTTCAATTTCTCATTTTATATTCTGTGTTAGTTTTCTATGTTGAGTATTAAATAGTTCTCAAAATGAAGTATAATCTTCAATATTAGGGGCGATTTTTGTATTAGCTAGCCTTCACAAAAAATTTGTGGGACAATAGAATCTACACAGAATAACAAAAATTAATCTATATGTAGCTCCATTAATTTTAAAGATACAAAATTGTTTATATCACTGTCATTTTTTTGATCCCATCACATGCGAAATTTAACTGATGTTTACTCAGGATCTTGACTATGTTCAGAACTCTAAGTTAAAGGAGATATGAATGATGTAGACAATGAAGATAGGGTGGTCATTTTTGGATAATGGAAACTATTAGAATGAATAGGATGCTTTAATAATGTTGATGATAATGCCAGGAGCTAGTAAGGTTTCAAAGGGAGTTAAGAACCCTTGTGAGAAAATGCTAATGGACTAGGAGTTGTATAACTTCTGTTTCAAATTTGAAATATAGCTGTCTTTTGTGAGGCTATGCCACTGCCTGGCAAAAACAGAAGTGATGCTCAAAGTCATCTATTAGATGGAACACAGGGCTCACAACGAAAGAGCTAGAGAAAGTACCCAAAGAGCTAAAGGGGTCTGCAATCCTATAGGAGGAACAACAATAGTCCATCCTTTCGACTTAGCTCCAAACTTTGTCTCTGTAACTCCTTTCATGGGTATTTTGTTCCCTATTCTAAGGAGGAATGAAGTACCCACGCATTGGTCTTCCCTCTTCTTGATTTTCTTGTGTTTTGCAAATTGTATCTTGGGTGTTCTATGTTTCTGGGCTAATATCCACTTATCAGTGAGTGCATATCTAATGACTTCTTTTGTGATTGGGTTACCTCACTCAGGATGATATCCAACAGATACATCCATTTGTCCAAGAATTTCATAAATTCATTGTTTTTAATAGCTGAGTAGTACTCTACTATGTAAATGTATCATATTTTCTGTCCATTCCTCTGTTGAGGGACATCTGAGTTCTTTCCAGCTTCTGGCTATTATAAATAAGGCTACTATGAACATATTGGAGCATGTGTTCTTTTTACCAGTTGGAACTTCTGGTTATGTGTCCAGGAGAGGTATTGCTGGATATTCCCACCAGCAGTGGAGGAGTGTTTCTCTTTCTCCACATCCTTGCCAGCATCTGCTGTCACATGAACTTTTGATCTTAGCCATTCTGACTGGTGTGAGTTGAAATCTCAACGTTGTTTTGATTTGCATTTCCCTGATGATTAAAGACGTTGAACATTTTTTCAGGTGCTTCTCAGCCATTCGGTATTCCTCAGTTGAGAATTCTTTGTTAAGCTCTGTACCCATTTTTAATGGGGTTATTTGAATTTCTGGAGTCCAGCTCTTGAGTTCCTTGTATATATTGGATATTAGTCCCCTATATGATTTAGGATTGATAAAAATCCTTTCCAAATCTGTTGGTGGCCTTTTGTCTTATTGACAGTGCCTTACAGAAGCTTTGGAATTTTATGAGGTTCCATTTGTCAATTCTTGATCTTACAGCACCAGCCATTGCTGTTCTGTTTAGGAATTTTTCCCCTGTGACCATATTTTCGAGGCTTTCCCCCACTTTCTTTTCTGTTAATTTCAGTGTCTCTGGTTTTATGTGGAAGTCTTCGATCCACTTAGACTTGAGCTTTGTACAAGGAGATAAGAATGGATTAATTCACATTCTTCTACATGATAACTGCCAGTTGTGCCAGCACCATTTGTTGAAAATGCTGTCTTTTTTCCACTAGATGGTTTTAGCTCCCTTGTCAAAGATCATGTGACCATAGGTGTGTGGGTTCATTTCTGGGTCTTCCATGCTATTCCATTGATCTACCTGTCTGACACTGTACTAGTACCTTGCAGTTTTTATCACAATTGCTCTGTAGTACAGCTTAATGTCAGGCATGGTGATTCCATGCTATTGTTGAGAATAGCCCAGGGATCCATCCCATAATCAGCCACCAAACCCAGACACTATTGTATATGGCAGCAAGATTTTGATGAAGGGACCCTGGTATAGCTGTCTCGTATGAGGTATGCAAGTGCCTGGCAAATACAGAAGTGGATTCTCACAGTCATCTATAAGATGGAACATAGGGCCCCCAACTGAGAAGCTAGAGAAAGCACCCAAGGAGCTGAAGGGGTCTACAACCCTTAGGTGGAACAACAATATGAACTAACTAGTACCCCCAGAGCTCATGTCTCTAGCTGCATATGTAGCAGAAGATGGCCTAGTCAACCATCTCTGGGAAGAGAGGCCACTTGGTATTGCAAACTTTATATGCCCCAGTACAGGGGAATGCCAGGGCCAAGAAGTGGGAGTGAGTGGGTAGGGGAGCAGGGTAGGGGGAGGGTACAGGGAACTTCCCAGATAGCATTTGAAATGTATATAAAGAAAATATCTAATAAAAATAAATAAATAAAAAAGAAAAAACAAAGGAGAAACAACAATATGAACTAACCAGTACCCCCTAGAGCTTGTGTCTCTAGTTGCATATGTAGCAGAGGATGGTCTAGTCAGCTATCAATGGGAGGAGAGGCCCTTGGTCTAGTGAAGATTATATGCTCCAGTACAGGGGAATGCCAGCATCAGGAAGCAGGAGTGGATGAGTTGGGGAGCAGGACAGGGGGAGGTATAAAGAACTTTTGGGATAGCATTTGAAATGTAAATGAAGAAAATATCTAATAAAAAAGAAAATTACAAAAAAAAAAAAAAAAAAAGATGGTAGCCTACAGGTAAAGTGCTAAGGTAATCAGAGTAAACTGGAATTGGGTTGTAGAGATTAATCCATGCATTTTAGCAAGTTTCCACTGCATTAGGTTTTCATAAGATCCATCAAATGCTCCTGAATTCTATCTGTCTCTCCCAGAATGTCCTACTTCAATCCAATTTCCCATCCATCTACTCATCTCTTCTTCTTTTACCTGTCCTTACCCTTACACCATCCAGTCATAAAATCTATTCTATTTCTCCCTTCCTTGGACCTTCATAAGTCCTCAATAATCGCTTTCTCTATACCTATTCTCTCTGATTCTATGAATTATATCTTGGTTATTATTTATTTAATGGCTAATATGCCCATGTATGTGAATACATACCATATTAAGTTTCCTGGGTCTGGTTTATGTCAATCAGGCTCAGTTGTTTCTAGTTATATCTATTTGCCCAATAATTTCATGAAGGCATCCTTATAACATTGTCTAAAAGTGCCACATATTCTTTATTCATTCTTCAGATGATGGACAACTAAGTTGTTTCCAATATTATGAATAAAGAAGCAGTGAACATGGTTGAGCAACTGTCTTTGTGGTAGGATGATATGTGCTTTGATTAAATGCCCCAAAGTGGTATAACTGGATTTGTGGTATATCTATTTCCAACATTCTGAGGAAATTCTATACTGATTTCCGTAGTGATTTTAAAAGTTTGCACTTACCAAAGGATGACAGTTTCCTTTATTCAAAAGCCTTACCAGCATGAGCTGTCACATCTGTTACTTATCTTAATTATTTTGACATGTCTAAGATGGACTCTCAGTGTCATTTTGATTTGTATTTCCTAAAGGTTAAGGACATTGAACATTATTTGAATGTTTTTCAATCATTTGAGTTTCCTTTATTGAGAGTTCTCTGTTTAGATCTTGTAGTTGTTTGAATATAATTGACAAATAAAGAGTGGCACTGTGGGAGGTATGGCCTTGGAGGAAGTGTATCACTGTGAGGGTGGACGTTGGAGATCATCTATGTCCAGGCTCTACCCAGTGAAGAAGAGAGATTCCTCTTAGCTGTCTTCTGCTGAGAGTCTCCTTCTGGATGCTTTTGGATTAAGATGTAGAATTCTCAGTCCCTCCAGAACCATGCCAGTCTGGATGCTGCCATGTTTCCCAACTTGATAATAATGGACAGAACCTTTGAAACTATAATCCAGCTCCATTTAAATGTTTATTTTTATACAAGTTGCCTTGGCCATGGTGTCTCCTTACAGCAATAAAACTGTAGCTAGGAAAGATCTGAACACCATTTTTAAATTGAAATGGTCAGCTTTTGGATATCTAGTTTGTGTGGTTATACACACAAAAATTATGTATGTGTATAATATATATACTATAAATTATATACATATAATATATATTTAAATTTCAGATGTGAAATTGATAAAGCCCTTTTTCCATTCTGTAGAAAACTGCTCTGTCCAAATGACAGTGTCCTTTATCTTACAGAAGCTTTTCAGATTCATGAGATCCTATAGAGAGAATCTATTTTAATCATTACCTGTCAATAAAAAAGCCAATGGCCAGTGTGTTGAGACAGAACATAGGAGGTGATACACTGTCAGGAAGAGGGGATTCTGGGAAATTGTATGGAATAAAAGGAGAGATTCAAGAGAGCCCAGAGATTGTTACTGACTGAGGAGACAGACATAAACCAACAGGTTGATGAAGGAAGAAATGGACCAGGATAGAAAAGAGATAACTAACCAAGTGGTAGTCATAAAATAGTTTAAATGGTTAAATAAGTTAAGAGCTAGTTAGGAAATGAGCCAAAACTTAATGACCTAGGCATTTAATAATAAGTCATTAGTTTCTGAGTTATCATTCTAGGATTCAGGCCTGGAAAGGAAAATGTATAGGGAGGAGCTGATGCTAAAATCTGATTCTCTAATTGGCCCTTGATTGTGTCAATAAAGAAGACAGAAGCCAATTGCTAGGCAAAAGGAAAAGGGTGGGACTTCTGGGTCCCAGTAGGAAGATAAGGGATTCAGGGAAGGAGGAGGGCTTTCATCCAGGCTTTGGAATGAGAAGGATGCAACAGCCATGTAAGGTCTCAGAGCAAGCAGAACCAGTGGCCTCCACCACTGGTGGTTGTTTGAAATAGGTTAGCTTATGAGCTCAGAAATTGTGCTATATGACTAGTTTATTTTTTTATCATTTATTTTTTGATATTTTATTTATTTATATTTTAAAAATAATAAAACTGTCTAATGTTTTCTATCCTTGGAGCATAGGTGGGCAGAGAAAGAGAGCAGCCAGGATGATACCTGGTGGCTTGGCAAAGCTTGCCAGGAGGGGCTGGTGGAGTATGGACAGCAGCTCCTGATTTTCCCAGGTTGAGGGATGTTTGCAATCAAGTTGGAGCTAGGGTAACCGGAGAGGTCAGAGCACAAGGTAAGGAGGAGCATGTCTTTAACTTTATACACAACAGAAAAACATATTTAAAAATTATTTTAACAAGGTCCCATTTAGTACTTGTTGATATTAGTGCCTACGGTATTGGTGTTCTGTTCTGATCCTGTGCCAATATCTTCAAGGATACTGTCCACTATCTCTTTTACCAGGGTTCAGTGTATCTTGTTTTATATTTGAGGACTTTGATTCATTTGGACTTGAGTTTTGTGCAGGTTTAGTATGGATATATTAGCATTTTCTACATGCAGACTGTTTTCCCTGAATCCTTTGCTGAAAATTCTGTCTTTGCCCAGTGTATATTTTTTTGACTCTTTACCAAAAATCAGGTGTTTATGGGCATTAGGATTTATGTCTGGATCTTCAATATGATTTCACTGATCATCATTTCTGTTTCTATCATTTTTTTGTTAGTGTATCTTTGTAGTACAACTTGATATCAGGAATGGTGAGACCACCAGAAGTTCTTTTATTGTAAGGTATTGTTTTAGTTATCCTGGGTTTATGTGTGTGTGTTTGTGTGTGTGTGTGTGTGTGTGTGTGTGTGTATGTTTATATATGAAGTTGAGAACTGCCTTTCAAACTCTGTGAAGAATTGTGTTGGGACTTTTTGAGTATTGCATTACTTTTGACAGGATGGCCAATTTCATTATGTTAATCCTAATGATCCATGAACAGAGAAGATCTGTGTATTTTCTGATATCTTCTTCAATTTCTTTATTCAGAGGCATGAAATTTTCAATCATATAAGACTTTCACTTGCTTGATTAGAGTTATCAGGAGATAGTTTACATTATTGGAGAAAGGTGTTGTTTCACTGATTCCTTTCTCAAGCTATTTTCCACTTGCATATAGGAGTTCTATTGGTTTTTGTAAGTTATTTTATATTCAGCTACTCTTTAAAAAGTGTTTATCAGCTGTAGAAGTTCCCCAGCCCAAGTGTTAGTATTGTTTATGTATATCACTGTTATATCATCTGTAAATGAAGATACGTTGAGCCCGGCAGTGGTGGAGCATGCCTTTAATCCCAGCACTTGGGAGAGAGGCTGGTGGATTTCTGAGTTCGAGGCCAGCCTGGTATACAAAGTGAGTTCCAGGACAGCCAGGGCTATACAGAGAAATCCTGTCTCGAAACCCCCTCCACCAAAAAAAAAAAAAAAAAAAAAGAAAAAAAAGAAAAGAAAAAGAAAAAGAAAAAAGAAAGAAAAAAAGAAAAGATACTTTGACTTCTTTCTTTCTAATCTGTATTCACTTGATTTCCTTCAGTTGTCTTATTCTCTTATTATTCTTGTAAGACTTCAAATGTTACACTAAATAGGTATGGAGAGAGTGGACAACCTTGTCTTATTCCTGGTTTTAGAAATAATGTTTTAAGTTTCTATCCATTTAATATGAAGTTGGCTATAGGTTTGCTGCAAATTGCCTTTATTATGCTTAGGTATATCTATTATATCTTTAATCTTCCTAGGACTTTTATCATAAATGTATTATGAATTTTTTCAAAGGCCTTTTGTGCATATAATGAGATGAAAAATATGTTTTTTTTTCTTTCAGTTTCTTTATACAGTGGATTGTCTTCATTGATTTCTGTATAAAGAACCATCCCTGCATTTCTGATATAAAACATACTTCATCATGGTAGAGTATCTTTTGATCTGTTCTTGGGTTTGGTTGGAAAGTATATTATTAAGTGTTTTTGCATATGAGAAATTGGTCTGTAATTCTCTCTCTTTATTTAGTGTTAATGGCTTGGGTGTCAGTGTAACTGTAGCCTGATAGAATGAATTGAGCAATGTTTCTTACAATGAAAAGAAACAAACTGAGCAAAAAAAAACACAGAAGTAGAGTTTGAGAAAATGTGTACCAGAAAATGTATTGTTGAAGCTAAATCCAGTGTTCAAAGAGTTAAAGAGTTTAAAGAAAACCCTGATATTAAGTGGAATAAAGGGAGTGGTGGCCATAGGGCAATACCAAATCGAACTAAACTCTAAAGTTCTTATAAGAAGGTGTCATTTCAAATCTTCTCCCTGTCCCTTAATGGGACAGTTGCCCTTCATCAGACAACTGATCAAGTTGTCCATGAATCAGTTGGCCTGAGAGATAAATTGAGACAGGAATAGGCAGTGTTATAAACCTTCAAGTGGCCAGTGAGCAGATTACTCTGAAGACAGACTTCATTGAGCAGCTAGTTTAATTGGAGGGATCAAAGGTTATTTAAACCTTTGAGCAGAGGCTTTAGCTGTGAGGGTAGATTATTGTCTGGGGCTAAGGAGACAGACAAGAATGCCTCATTTGCATGAAAAGGAGGTTCAGGTGTTTGGTAGACCTAGAGGGAATTCCCTAGAGGTAGTTTATTCTACAACCTGGCCATCAGATTATCTGACTACCTCAAGAGTGGCAGAGGTGTGCATCATAAGGCTATGTGCACTGGGACATTCAGGTCCAAAATAAGAAAGAGATGGTCTTACTCTTGCAGGTCTCAAGAAGGGATTTTCAGGATTTGTACATTCCTCAACCACACTCTTGCTCAAGGGTCAACAGCTCCCTCTAGTTGCAAAAGCTCCTCAGCCCCATGAAAATCAATTCTAGAAAAGTTATAGCAGTCAGACAACCATCAAAATAAGAAAACTGATGAAAATCTACTTGAAAAATTGTGTCTTGCTTCATCCCCAGCAAGCAGCAGAACTTGTTTGCTTTTGCCATGTGGTTCTGGCTTTATAAGGGAAAGATTCAAGAAAGAGGTTGTGGAATCTCTCTTTGTGGTAAATAAAAAAAAAAAGGCTGTGTAAGTGTCATGTGTATCAGGAGTACCCTGGCATATAGGATCAGTGATCCCATTTTATGAAACTGTATGGGTGAAGCCTAGATTTTATGTGACACCCCAAGATAGTTGAGGCCTGGGATACTCAGTGAGGAAAGCTGCAGGTTAAGTATGGAACATCCCACTAGGGAGAAGATTGTTGTAGTCAACAGCGCTGGAAGGAGTTGGACATCTGAACAATACTTTGATATCAACAGGGAGATCCAGAATTAATAATATACCCCGGTGGTTTTTAGTATGCTTTGGTAAAACTCCTTTTCTACCACTTTGGAATAAAAACGCACATCCTGTGCCACTGAATGTTAGAAGTATGTGTTTTGCTATTGGATTTCTATTTCATTTACACTGAAGAGATTGCCAAGACTCTCAGAAGAGACTTTGAACTTTGGATTTTAAACATTGTTGAGAATGTTGGAGGCTATGGGGACTGTTGAAGTTGGACCAAATGTACTTTAGCATTATGTTCTGGTTAAAAGTCTTTAGGAAACAGAGGATGCATTGTGGTCATTTAAATAAGAATTGCCCCAGTACAGGGGAATGTTAGGGCCAGGAAGCAGGAGTGGGTGGGTTGGGGAGCAGGGCTGCAGGGCTGGGTTATAGGGGTCTTTGGAGATAGCATTTGAAATGTAAATTAAGAAAATATCTAAAAAAAAAAAAAAAAGAATTGCTCTCATTCCACCATTCTCCCTCTGCTTTTCCTTTGAGAAGAGGAAGGGGCTAAGTGAGGGGGCACTGGGAAGAGAGGAATGCGGTGATTAGGATGTAATGTAAATAAATAATTAATGGGAAAATGCTCTCATATTTCCATGTATTTGAATGTTTAGAAATCAGGGAATATTATCACTTAGAAATATTATGAGGTGTTACTTTGTTAGAGCAGGTGTGATCTTGCTGTATGTGTGTTATGTGTCACAGGGCATGGATTTTGTGGGTGGTTTCAAAGCCTAAGCCAAGCCCAGAGGCTATCTCTTTTTCAGTAGGGTATGCATATAGATGGATAAATCCAAGCTACTTCTCCAGTATCATGTCTGCTACTGTGTTGCCCTGTTCCCCACCTTGATAAAAATGTACTAAAACTCTGAAGTTCTAAGCAAGCTCGATTAAATATTTTTCTCTATAAGAGTTGCCATAGCTGGGCGTAGTGACACACACCTTTAATCCCAGCATTCGGGAGGCAGAGGCAGGCAGATTTCTGAGTTTGAGACGAGCCTGGTCTACAAAGTGAGTTCCAGGACAGTCAGGGCTACACAGAGAAACCCTGTCTCGATAAAACAACAACAACCACAAAAGAGAAAAAGTTGCCAGTCACCTAGTCACTGTCATCCTTTACAGTGATAAAGCAATGAGGCAACTTTTATCTTCTTGAATTTAGCTTTAAGCAGATTTTTAGAGCCAGGAAAAGACAACCACATTATTTTCCAAAATATCACAAGAACTGTAGTTATGGCATTTACTGGCATTTACTAATATTCATTTCATCAAATACCAGTGGTGCTGGGTATTATAATCTCAGCTCCATTATCTTCTGTAGTTCTCCTAATATGTCTCACTAATCCCTGCTTAAAGTGTTTAACTGCTTTTTTAAATTTTATTTTTATTTTTATTTATTCATTTATTTTCGAGACAGGGTTTCTCTGTGTAGCCCTGGCTGTTCTGGAACTCACTCTGTAGACCAGACTGGACTCGAACTCAGAAATCTGACAGCCTCTGCCTCCCAAGTGCTGGTTTTAACTGCTTTTATAATCCAAATCTGAAAATCTACACTCTGCTAACAAGCAACGTTGTCAGGCCTGTCACAAAAATGTCCTCTTCCTAGTAACAACTTCTGTCTTAGTCACTGTTCAGTTGCTGGAATGAGGCAAAAGAATCCATAACCCTTATAAAAGAAAGAATTTAATTGATGGTTTGCTTATCCTTTCAGAGGCTTAATCTGTTATCATTGTGGAGAACACAGGAGCATACAAGCAGGTGTTGGAGTACTCGCTGGGAGTCATATCATGATCTGTTGGCAGAGAGAGAGAGACTCTGGGCTTAAATTGAGAGACTGAGTCTGCCTCTGTCTACCCACTGATCTCCTTTCCTCTCACTCCCATGTTACATGTCCTCCAACAAGGCCAAATATCCTATTGTTTCTAATACTTTCAAATATGCTGCTCCCTTGTGACTAAGCATGCAAATGTATCAGTTTATGGGGGACATGTTTATTGAAGCCACCATACTTTGTTTACTTATAGAAACAAGGATGAAATGTTAAATTCAAGAACAATGACGAGCAACTGCATCAATGAGCAACCTCCCCCAGCTTAGGTGACATCTCAAAATATATGTATCACACAATTTTTGTATACAAATTTCAGGCAGCTCTATTAGTGAAAGCTCTTCCATATCTACACATCCCACATATACTTGTCTGCTTTTATTACTTTGGAGAGAGCCTTCATGTGTTCTGGAAGATCCTCCTGAGTCATTATTTTCTTAAATTATAAGGACACCCCTCAACTTGCACAAGGGAATATTTCAATGCTCAGTAATCAGCTACTTTACTCTTTATTTCAGTTCTAATATTCCTTATACTCCTTTATCCATAGTGTTTGTTATTTTGGAGGGTCATATAGATATATAATTATTTCCTTCCACTTATACCTGAGCATTAAACAAGTATCTCATAGGATCACACATTTTCTTTTTTTTAATATTTTTTATTACATATTTTCCTCAATTACATTTCCAATGCTATCCCAAATCTCCCATACCGCCCCCCACTTCCCTACCCACCCATTCCCATTCTTTTGGCCCTGGCATTCCCCTATATTGGGGCATATAGGGGATCACACATTTTCAAGAATTTGTTGAGTTATTTCTCCAGTAACTATTTCCATGGCTTGAGGAACCTTTCTGACTAAAGGACATATTAATATTGATGCTTAGAAGTTAAATTGATTGTAGTGCTATATTCATCTAGTAAATAGGATCACTTTTCCCCTACTAATTTTCATGATTTCCCTATCCACAGGCTTATAGTATGGCTTAAAGTATAAACATGGCTTATATCCTAGGAAGTCAGCTTAAATTCAATAAGAACTAATTGGATGACCTCATAAAAGTTATGTCACTATCAGATAATCTTGCATGGCATGCTGATGATGTTAATATATGGACTTACTAAATGAGGAATATTATTAACAATAATCTCTGTCAGCACCATGTGGAACACTTTACAGTTTAACAAAAGTTTGCTAGCAGGTAGAAGTTTCCATCTCATTCCAGATTAAATTATTGATATTGAAGATATCAAAGAATGTGGTATACTGTCACAAGTCACCTCAAGTTTAAAGCTGGGAAAGAGAGACAGAGTCCAAATAGCATTTGATCTCAAGGGTTATTCATAATGATGATAAGCATCACTTCATAATACACAATTGGAATGTTTAGCTCAAAATCAAGTGGCAGAGAGGTTCATAGGCAAAACTAATTGCTACAGTGACAAACATCAGTCTAGAACACACATATAGGGTACCTGACTCAGAAACAGATGGCAGAGAGGTGCACATACAAGTCTTGCAATCTGTACTTCACCCAGCTTGTCTCAGCCCATGGCTTCTTCCTCTGGGTCTTCTTATCTCAGTGCAGCCAGAGCAGTAGTCAGTTGTCCTCTGGTCAGAGATCCAGACAGCATGAAGGTCTTCACTGTCGAAGCATCAGGGTCTCTGCCTGTCTGCTGTGAGCCTCTACTTTTATTAGCTACAAGGAGAGGCCACTGTCTAGTATTAGATCATTACATATTACTTCATTCTTACCCACTACACACAGAGATGACATGAGCTTGAGAGCTGGCATAAGCTGGATGCCTCTCCAACTCTTACCTACTACAGACAGTTGACACGAGCTAGCATTCAACTTAGTCCTGTTCTAACTTCTTTTTAACATGTTTTCTAAATATCTTCAGCAATGGGGATTCCCATTTAGTTCTGACAAAACAAAAAACAAACAAACAAACAAACAAACAAAAAAAACAGTGGTACTAGCCAGTGAGCGACGTAGAACTTGTCAATTAACAAGTCTCATGAAGGGAATTCATAGTCCCTCAATGACTACTGGCCTTCTAGGAGTTACTTTTTCTGCTAATCAGTTTGCCTTTCTTAAAACTGTTTTATTACAGTTCTTGTTGTTCTTCTGGATGGTTTTCTGAATTTTGACTAAAACTCAAGTGTCAGTACTATATGGTAAAAATCTTTCTACATGCTTTATGTAGTATAACAAAGCAAGGTTTTGAGTTACCATCTAACATTGTCAGTATTCTGTTGCTATAAAGAGACATCATGATCATGGCAACTCTAATAAGAGAAAACACTTAATTGGGACTCATTAACAGTTCAGAGGTTTAGCCTATTATTGTCATGGCAGGAAGCACAGTAGCACACAGACAGAAATGGTAATGGAGAAGTAGCTGACAGTTCTCTATCTGGATTGGCAGGTAGCAGGAAGAGAGAGACACTGGGCCTGGATTAAAATTTGAAACCCCAAAGCCACCTCCTCTAACAAGGTTACAATTACTCTAACAAGGTTACACCTCCTAATCTCTGTCAAGAAGAGCCACCCTTCTGATCAAGCATTGAAGTATATGATCTTATAAGGACTGCTCCTATTCAAACCTCCACACCATCCCATGAGAAATACATGACTATGAAGTAAAACTGTAGAATATTTGAAGGATTTGTCCTGATAAATCACAAGTGAATGAAAATTGATCTTGGGATTCAGTATCTGAGAAGTATACTAAAAATTAAAAAAGCAATGTATTAAAATAAGATCAAAAGCATTATGAAAACTATCTCTTAGACTAGCTCAGTCAAAGGAGCAGTGTTGAGTCCAGTCGCATTACTAGAGGAAACATTATTATTCTTAGCTTTCTAAATTCCATATTCATTTTCCTGTAGCAATCTGGTTTTTAAATATGAAGCATAAAGCTTATGAAATCATATTTACACCTTTAAATAAACTTTAATTTTTTAAATTTTTTGATAATTTCTATATATTTTTATTTATCTCAGGAAGTGTATGTGTTTTAATATTCAAAGCCTTATATAAAGTAGGTAACTTCATAAGCTCATTTACCCAACCACAGATGACTTTCTATTGCTTTCATTCTCAGCTGAAATCACCTAATAGTAGTATACAGATATATTCCAACAATACATTTACAGCATATTTTCCTCCAGTAGAAAAATGTAAAGAGTGTGTCTCTTCCAGGGGAGAGTGGTTAATTTCCCTATCCCTCAACAAGTTTAGTCTTTTTGAAATTCATCATTATATTATCATATCTATCTACTGCTGTCCATTGTTTCCAACAATCCCATCTCAAGTATCCAGTGAAACTTCTATATATTACACATCGTTAAATCATCAACAAATCTGTAATTCAGCATGAAACATCCAGTTGTCATGTATGGTCCTCCAAGAGCTTGACCATCCCATCATAGGTGTAGTATCTGGGCGTTTCACAACCCAAGAGATGTCCTTTCACCATAGCAGTGGGGGTTTTGCAGTGGAGGTGTTATTGGTCACTTCTTTTGTGAAGTGTCATACAGGATATTTAATGTTTTGCAAAAACTCAAAAGCATAGTGTTTGTCTTTCCATCATTTTGTTCCCTAGGAACTCTGACTTAATGCAGAGTTTTGTATATTTGCTTTGAGATCCTGGAAAAGGTTTTTTTCTATTGTTTCTTCTCCCAAACTCTTGTTCATTTTTGTACATCATGAACATTTTATGGAGATACTTTACTGGCATATCATTTAGATTCATTTTCAGGTACTGCAATTGATTATCTTGTCTATAAGATATTATCAGGATACCCATTTTTCCTAATACAAACACTATCAAGAAACTATGCTATCATATACCATGTAGAATAAGACAGTCACACTTGGATTCCCATCTTGAGTACTGTATCCTCACTTGGTTCACATGAGTTGCATATCATATCATTCAAAATAGGATCCATAATTTTATTACAGGAAAGAGGTGTATCCTATTCCACCAGAGGGCTACTGTCAGATGTCTCAGACACAGTTTCATGTCTTATCAAATAACACTTTACTGTTTCTCTCAGATTCACCTTTTATTTTATCACAAAGAAGAATGGATAATTTTTTCTAGGAAAATATGAACACATGTCTATTGTCTTCAAAGTCACAGAAATACTCCATTCAATTCTACTTTGGTGAACCAATGAGTCTTTTGGGATTATGTATAGAAATAAATTTGGCTCAACACATCTACATTCCAAGCAGTCCTCCCCAACATGGGTGGTGTTTTTGTCAATCTCAAATAACTGGAAATCCCTGAAGAACTTAAAGGCAGCTCCACCATTAATGTGTATCTCCTCTAGCCATTATTACCATGGTACACAATGAGGATTCTCATCATGATACTTGAAAAGTTTGTTGTGAATGTTGCAAGCCCTTCCTTTCCTTCCATGGAGGATATTTCAGTTCAGAGCAAATAGCTACACCCCATGTACAATAGAATAATATTCATCTATAAGATATAATATAATACTGTCTTTGGCTATTAAGTGAAGTTAAATGAGGCTGATGAAGAATAGCAGATACTGTCTGATGTCATTCATGGGTAGAACCTAAAAAGTGACTCTTAAGATGTAAAGAGTGAAATACTAGTTACAAGATTCTGAGGGCAATCATGGGAGAGAGAGAGAGATGTGAGGGAAAATATGTCTGCGGAAAACAAATTCTTTAGAAAAGATCAAAAGTTCCAAAGTCAGTTGTGTAAATGGAAAATGAGAGTGAGCAACACAGTTCAAAAAATCAAAGGAAATATTTTGAGCATAAATGTGTTTAACTTGATTTAAACATAATGCTGAATGTACATGGGTCAAAACTAATATATCATTTCTTTATGGCTTTGTATCAATTTTAGTCAATAATAAAAAATAAGGCAAAAGCAATATTAGACGATGTGATACATGGAAACTGCACTTCTAAAGATCCCATAGCAGCAATTATAGTAACTCCAAATTGTTTATTTCTTATTACAGCTAACTTATTACAGGACATCCTTGCTACTTCTTCAAAATATAACTCGTAAATAACATTTCAATTCCTTGATTTTCTTTTCTCATAATATCACGATGCAGATTAATGTTTCAATCCACTTTAGATTTTTCTGTTAAGAGATAAGCTGAACTTAAGACATTTAATAAATTGAAAATGCAAATCTAATAGAAAGTAAAACAAAACACATATATAAAAATTGTATTATATTTAGCTTTCTAACCTAGCCAATTTACCATCTCAAGGAAATTCTCTTGATTTGAGAAAGGATTCTACTTTCTGAAAGACTTTTTTTTTCAATAAAAAAATCAAGATATGCCGATGTCCATTTAATCCAATAAGAAAGACATCTGACCTGTGTGCCTGATTGAGGTGACTTTTCATTTAAACTCTTCAGATTGGGGTTTTCTTTCTATTACCTGAGGCACTAGAATATCATGGCAATTGTCTTAAAAACCAGTGACTTGAAATCCTCTTTCAGAATTGTTTGTTAAGAGCGTAGGGCAGAGGCTTTCTAGGATATTTCTTTCCAGGAGCTATATTTGGCAGACGTTGTTACCCAATAAAAAAAAATCATCCCACTTTATGCTACATATGGTTTTTAAAATTGTGTTTTGCATTTTAGATCTGTGACTGTGTGAAAATTTTCTAACAGTATCTTTGTCATTGTCATGCAATACAGCAGTGTAACTGAGATTCCTTTGATGAGAAACTATTAGTTTTATCTGGGTAATTAGGGTTACAGTACCAACCTAAAGCTCTGAATGTGGATTCTGAATGTGAAAACAGTTACATGGTCTTTTCTGATTCCAAGGATTTCCTTTTTTTCCAAGTTGAATAAAGATTCTGTATACTAGGTTCTGTCTGACACTGATGGAGATATGAAGTATACTAGCCACTTCATTACTACTGTAACACGAGAGGCAGAATAATGATTTCTTAAAACTTTTTTTTCTATGCCTCTTTCTCCTTAGAATGTAAAAGTGTAAGTTAGCAATCGTAGGGTATTTGGATAGCTATTTTAAATGACTTGCCTTTTACTTAATTGTTATTTTTCTTAAGTGTAGACTCCAGAAATAGAACCATGCAGAAAATAATTTTCCTTTGAACTTAAAAGGGGTGCAGAAGATATAGTATACTTTGTACAGATAGTGCAAGAGAGGTGTCTTGTAGGTAAAAAAAAAAAAAAAAAAAAAAAAAAAAAAAAAAAAAAAAAGGATCCCTCCTAAACAATCTAGCCATGCCACCCATCATCCTGATTTCTAAAGGAAAGAAAAGGAATTGCCCTTGACTATTTTTCCTCTCTTCTTTTCAAGGAAATCACTCTTTAGTCACTTACTTCTTTTTCTCTTGGTCAGGTTGGCTGCATCTCCAAACACTAGCGAGTGCTGCTAGTTCTGACATACCCTGAAGTCATGCATTAGCACCTTCTCACACAGCAAAGGGTGAGAACAGATATCTTTTGGCAGCTGACAGCAGGGTGCATGTAGAATGAGGGGGAAGGAAGTTACAGGACAAGGACCCTGTGGTAGCCTAGTGGCTAGCAGGATGAACACCAGCTGCGAATAGTCCCCTTACCCCTCCCACCTACACAACAGATGTCTCTTTGTCATTGTCATGTCCTCAAGCTATTCCAGTAAATGATTTGTGCATAGCAACTGAGTCACCAATGTGGCAATTGAACCTCTTCACAACTCAAAATTGTAGATGTGTGCACAGCAGCCCTATAGATGTACTGCACGCACGTAGGAACAGGGATGGGCTTGGGAGGGGCTAGGGGTGAAGAACTGAGGGAAAGAGTGAGGATGGGAAGCTATAGCTGGAGAGGATAGTAAAATGTCAAGGTTACCTTGTTTGGCCTGGGGAATTAAAAGGAATTGCACATTAACAATGATGCCTCTATTTGGAATTTTGGCTCTTGCTGCTCTGGTAAATATACATATAACTTTGAAAGATTAAAAAATGAAGAATGCAGTGATCTGTATTGTATATATGCTTTATTCTGTGGAAAGAATGCTAATAAATATACTGGGAGCCGGCAAAGTTTGCCAATATAAATAATGTGGCATTTCAAAGTCTGTCAGTAAATGTAATTGAATTTTTCAATGTAAAAATATAGTTTAGTTATAAATTGGAGTCATGCTTGACATTAGTTGGGCATTAGAAGATATTAATTAGATACTGTTCTTTCTGAATTCTTTGTATTAAATGAATTATTAGGAAAGGCAAATTTGCAAGAATAGAATGTAGAGGGTTTTTTTCTTTTTTTCCAAATCAAGCAGCATTGTAATTTTTAGTACAGGGATAAATGCTTTTTTGCAAAATCCTTGTCAATGAGCTGTCTAAAATACTTCCTGCCCAATATGAACACATATGGAAAAGCTAATCCATTTTAATACTTTGTAATGATAATAAGCTAGAGTGAACAAGTAGCCTAGGGAAAAGACAATAGTAGAGACCTTTAAACAGGAAGAGAATTGCAAGTAATTGTACATTTTTTCACTAGGCAAATGACAACATTTACTATGACTTTGAACTTGCTCTGGCTGTCATCATTCTGGCAAACATTCTGCATATCAATAAGATAGTCATATTTCTTTCATGGAGATTAATATAGAAACTAACTTATATACTCTTTATATGTAATGGGGCTGCTGCTATGTAAATAAGATGCTCACTCATTTTCCAGATGATAGGTTGAATTTCCATTCGGAAATGTTAAGACCATTAAAACCTCAGTAGCACATGTGCTTTTCCTTTTGATGACATTATTAAATCAGTTCTTCATCTTTCTTTGCATGTGAGTCTTTTAAGTGAGTAAACGTGTGTTAGCATATGTATGTTTGTGTGTGAATGGGTACATTTCTTGTATGTGTGCACCCAATGTGTGTGTGTGCATGAATTTATATGTGTAAGTGTATGTGTGTGCATGTTCATGTCTGTATGTGCATGCATATGTTTGTGCACAGACATGTACTGTGTGCCTGTGTGTGGATGTGAGTCTGTTTCCTCTTTTCATTATTCTTGGGAGTCCAGAAATAGATATTTGTATCTAATTTTTTAAGTTATGTTGATTTTTTGTTGTGTTGATTTTTGTGTTGTGTTTGATAAAATATTGTAATTTATCACAAGTTAAAAAATATAAGCAAGCACTGACTAAATGTGTATGATTTTGGATTTCTCTTGGCTTGTTGATTGGAGTACTCCACTTTTCTTTAGATTCCTGAAAAAAAAACTGTATTTAAATCACATATTTGAAGTTTTCATTTTAAATTTTCTTAGTTTTCAGGACATATGCATTTTAGCTTTTTTTTTCAAAGATCTTATTTCATTTTTATGTAATAGTCTGAGAAACTCTAAATGGCCACACACTAAATAACATGTGTATGTGCACAAGTGCATCTATGATGCCATTTCAGACATATTCCGTCCATTTAGGTTTTGGAGTTGGCATTGTCTCTAAAGACAGAAATCTTTATCCTTGATTTGAATTAAAGATTTTTAAGTTTACTCCGCTTTACAAAAATAATTCCCTCTTTCTTTCTCTCCTTCTTACTCTGTTTAATATTATCTCTAATTTTTATTCTTTTGTGGCAGTAAGAATTGAACTAGGATTAAGAAAATCTCTTCAGATTGAGAAAATCTCTACATCTCCAAGCATACAAAAACTTTTTCATAAATATGAATGCAAGTGTTTTTTGGCTAAAAATAATTTCTAAGCATAAATGCTTTTGATAACATTTAAATACTAATATTTAAATAAAATTTAGAATATGTTGGAGGAACTGGTACATAATATCTTAGTTAGGTTTCTTTTGCAGTGATAAAGACCATCACTCACTGCAACTGGGGATAGGAAGGGTTTATTTGGCACAGAGGTCAGTCTTATGGAAGCATTCTCTCTCTCTCTCTGTCTCTCTCCTATTGGATATCTTATTTATTTACATTTCAAATGTTATCCCTATTCTCAGTTTCGCCTCAGGAAACCCCATATCCCATCCTCCCTCCTGCTGCTTTTATGAAGGTGCTCCAACACCTGTCTATCCACTCCCACCTCCCCACCCTGGCATTCCTCTACACTGGGGCATCGAGCCTTCCCAGGAACAAGGGCTTCTCCTCCCATTTATGTCCAACAAGACTGTCCTCTGCTACATATGCAGCTGGAGACATGGGACCTTCCATGTGTACTCTTTGGCTGGTGGTTTAGTTCCTGGGAGCTCTGTGGGATCTGGTTGGTTAATATTTTTTCTTCCTAAGGTTGAAAACCCCTTCAGCTCCTTCAGTCCTTTCTCTAACTCCTCCATTGGAGACCCCATGCTCAGTCTGATGGTTGCTTGTCAGTGGACTCTGAAATTGCCTCTGAGGAGACAGCTATATCAGACTCCTGTCAGCAAGCATTTCTTGCCATCGACAATAGTGTCTAGGATTGATATCTGCATATGGAATGGATCCCTAGGTGGGGCAGTCTCTAAATGCCTTTCCTTAAGTCTCTACTCCATACTTTGTGTCTTTATCTCCTCCTATGAGTATTTTCTTCCCCCTTCCAAGAAGGACTGAAACATCCACACTTTGGTCTTCCTTCTTCTTGAGCTTCATGTAGTCTGTGAATTGTATCTTGGGTATTCTAAGCTTTTAGGCTAATATCCACTTACCAATGAATGTCAATTTGCAACAAAGCCAAGCAGGACAGGTATCTGTAATGTTTTGGTAAGCTTGAAGATCACTACTGATGGAGTGTACCTTCATAATCAGTAGTTTTTGAAGGCAGAAACTGAAACTTTAAGATGCCTGTAAATGGAATGGGATCATAGCCTACCTCCACCCTGGGTTGATACATAAACACCTACCAGAAGACTTTAATGTTATTTTACAGCTCATGGCTTCTGGTAAGGAACAACGAATTCTTGTTGTTCTATTTAATTTGCATTTCATACAAATATTCCTGGCCATTATATGATCTGGAAAATGATTTGCAGAGAAAGTTTGCTGTGCTAGATTTGAGGTTGGTTATAGTACCTACCTTAAGTGTAGATTGCACCATGCAGCTTTTGGCCACTGATCAGTATACCTTTTGTGAGCATGACATTTTTCTCTGTAATAAATCTACCTCTCTTCTATATTATGCTGTTGTATATTAAATAAATTCTTTCAAAAGAGAGAAGAGAGGCTGAGGAACTACAGAAAAATCCTGAGTGAATCCTGCTAACAAGAATACAATCATGGTGGTAGAGAATTAGCCTAACAACTTGAGAATAGATAGATACATGATAGATAGATAGATAGATAGATAGATAGATAGATAGATAGATAGATAGATGTAGGCCCTTCAGTATTTATCAAAATATATTATTAGAAATATGTAATTATTGACCTGTCATTCATATTTTACATTCATTATTAGCAGTAATATCTAGAATTAATTAATCAAAGCCAAGACATGGTAAATAAAAGTAATGAAAGGAGAAATGAATCAAATCAGAAATATTCCATCTTTTTAAAAAATGTTTCATTTTAATTTGAAACTGTTTAATATACCATTTAATTCTGAGACAGAAGAGGAGGTAAGACCTGCTGAGTTGTGTCAGAGCCAGTGAACATTGGCTCATTCAGAGTCACTAAACTAGACATGTTTCTCAGAGTCAGTATCTGATCTTAATCCTGTGGTAGTTTGACCAAAATTATAGACATTCAATGGCTGTGTCACTTCTCCATGAGACAGATTATCAAATAGTGATTCACCAGATAAATGTAAATGTGGTGGCCTTAGTCTGTAAAAATGGATTACTGACTTACTTCTTTGGAAGTAAACAAAAAAATTGAGATGATAAATAGATATGGTTTAACTATTGCAATGTGGTCATTGATAATCTCAATCAGTAGATCTGTCTGTAAGTTATTACCTCATGTGCCCACTTGCTTAATTCATTATAAAATTCCAGTGAAGAGCATAATTTTCACGTATAATTGTGTGACTCCTGAGACTTGGTATATCTGATTGGCTTATCCAACACAAAGGAATCAGAACCTGATATTTATGTTTGAGTCTAAAATTATACTCTTTCAACTATCCTTCTTGAATTACTTACTTTTAATATCCACTGTATCTTATTAATTTGCCTTTAATGAACTCATACTAGTGGAGAAAAAGTGTTTGCTCTTCAAAATATAAATGTATATTTGAAAGTTAAGAACTGCTCAAATATCAGAAAGTACCTCTAAGTAAATGAGTCTCAAACTTGTTCTGCTTTTCTCTGTCAGATGTTCCAATGTTATATTGAATTCTCTGAAATCTATCTGGAGTCTTTTCAGGCTGGACTTACTATCATTCGGAAAATAGTGCACCTGGAAGTATATGGGCATCATATTTCTGAGTTCCATAAAGAATTAATCCATCAGAATTTCTGATCTAAAAGTCGCTTAAGTAAGAGTTTTAGTCTTAATATTGAAATTCTTTTGATAATTTGCTAACTTTACAGAAATAGGTGAATATGTGGTAGAGAATACAAGTTTCTACTAGTGATTTCCAAAAAAAAAAAAAAAAAAAAAGATCTGATATATCTGATATATTCTTTTTAAGTAATGGACATAAATGACACACTGAGATTACTGTGAGGATGCCATTTAAATTTTTGTAAAGTAGGGGGAAATTACTATATTTAGGATCTCCTTTGCACACTTACAGGATGAAGGATGCCTTGGCAGGAAAGACCTCAGGCACAGCTTTGCTCCAGAACTGAGACCATTCCTGAGGAAGGGGCTGGCAGTTGAGAGATATCTGTTAAGTATACTTTTAGCAGCTTCCTTGGGGGGACCTCAAGTTGACATTAGCATGTCTATTACAACCAGAATTAAATATTTAAGACCTTAAGTACATGAGAATGTCTTGGTGCTTTTAGGTCAAAGGTATTGTTCCACACTTCATTATGATTTTCTTGATTTTGTTTTATCCATTGCTTTTAAAAATCCATTTTTTCTTCTCTTGTTTAAAGTTTTGTTGCTGCTACTATCTCTTTTGCAATACCATTTTCCTTGCTGATATGTTCACAGATAAGGTCTACAACTAAATGTCTCTTCTTGTGTACAGCATTTCTCTGAGTAAGTATTTCACCTAAATTAGAAGACCAGGAAGGGTGATGTGGAGAAAACAAGAAGGTATGGAAGAAGTAGGAGTTGGTTAGAGTTCACTGTCATCACAATTTATTGTATACATATATATGAAATTTTCAAAGAATAAGTAAAAATTATTGTGTTTACCAGAAGGTGCTATAATAGCTTATAGTAGGTAACCATAGCTTACACTCCTCATTAAAGAAACTTAATTTTGTGATAGACAGAAAACATTACAGAAAACTACATTTGGCCATCATATGGTACCCATCTCTAATAGATAAAATTTCAACACTACATCAGTATGTAAGTCTCAAAAAGCACTGATGAAGAAGGAGTGAAAATATTTAAGAGTCAGAGGACCAGAAGCTTGGGTGAGAGATTCTCTTCCCTAGAAATGAGGAGATACCCGTTATACCTCAACTCTATGGTTAATTAAATAAAACCTATACAAAGAAAACATGAATAACCATGGCTACATGGGGTTGGAAATTATACAAGGCCCCAATCCTAAACAAAGAAGAGCAGGTAGCTAAAGAAATAAAGATAAAGAAAAAAAAGTCATTCCCAGGGACAAACTACTTAATTACTTTTCCAATAGCAGTTTTAGGTAAAACTATACATAGAATAGGCTCAGTACGTTGAATATATAGTGATAAATAGGTATGTATGCATTTACATATATGGGCAACTATAAAAAAAAGTGGCCATGGACTTTAAAGGTAACAAAAGGAGGATAGGGGAGTTGAGGGGAGTTAGTTCTGTAGTCTTCTTGTATGTTCATTGGTATCTCTTTCTTTAGGTTAGGGAAATTTTCTTCTATAATTTTGTTGAAGATATTTTCTGGCTCTTTAAGTTGAAAATCTTCATCCTCATCTAAACCTAGTATCCTTAGGTTTGGTATTTTTATTGTGTCCTAGATTTTGTGGGTGTTTTGAGTTAGGATCTTATTGCATTTTGCATTTTCTTTGGTTGTTGTGTCCATGTTCTCTATGGAATCTTCTGCACCTGAGATTCTCTCTTCCATCTCTTGTATTCTGTTGCTGATGCTCACATCTGTGGTTCCTGATTTCTTTCCTGGGATTTCTATCTCCAGAGTTGTCTCACTTTGGGTTTTCTTTATTGTTTCTACTTCCATTTTTAGATCCTGGATGGTTTTGTTCAATTCCATCACCTGTTTGGTTGTGTTTTCTTGTAGTTCTTTAAGGGATTGTTGTGTTTCCTCTTTAAGGACTTCTACCTGTTAAGCAGTGTTTTCCTATAATTCTTTGAGGGATTTTTGTGCTTTCTCTTTAAGGACTTTTATCTGTTTAGCAGTGTTCTCCTGTATTTCTTTAAGTGAGTTATTAATGCCCCCCTTAAAATCCTCTACCAGCAACATGAGATATGATTTTAAATCCGAATCTTGCTTTTCAGGTTTGTTGAGATATCCAGGACTCGCTGTGGGTTCTGATGATGCCCAGTGGTCTTGTTTTCTGTTAGTAAGATTGTTACATTTTTCTTTCACCTTCTGGTAATCTGTAGTATTAGATGTTCTAGTTGTCTCTGGCTGGAGCATGTTCCTCCTGGAATTCTGTTAGCCTCTGTCAGCATTCCTGGGAGTCCAACTCTTTCCTCCAGTGATCAGAGCTAGCTCTCCTCTTACTGGGAAGGTACACAGATGCCTGGAGCTCAGATCTACCTCCTGGCTGGGGATAAAGGCCTGAAGGGACCCTGTCCAAGAAACTCTGTTGCTTCTGTGTCCTGCGTGCTCTCCTGCACAGACTGGTCTCTGAGAGACCCATGATACAAGATGCTGCTCTCACCTGAGTCCTGGGGTCACAGCCCTCTCTCCAGGCCTACTCTCCTCAGTGATCCTAAGATTCTGGGTGTGCTAGGGTGCCTGCAGCCTAGAGAGTCCTCTGGGTACCGTGGGACTGTTTGTCGAGTTAGTACCCAAGGTGGCACAGGCTGGAGCTTACCAGAATGAACACCACCTGCTGGTTGTGCAGGTTTCCTGTGTCCCTATTCCTGCTGGCCCAAGCCCCTCCCTATTGTTTTGGAACAGATGTTGCATTCCATTCCAGTGATTCCAAGATCCTGGGTGTGCTAGGGTGCCTGCAGTGTGGACAATCCTCTGGGGACCAAGGGACTGTCCACAGTGTTTATGCTCAAGGAGGCACGAGGTTGGTGCTGACCAAAATGACCATTTTTAATTTTACTAACAGTGGTCTGTCCTTCCTTCCTTCCTTCCTTCCTTCCTTCCTTCCTTCCTTCCTTTCTTTCTTTTGAAATTTACTTATTTATTTATTCATTTTTTCAAAAACAATTTTTATTAGATATTTTCTTCATTTACATTTCACATGTCATGGTTATGTCTTGATAGTTTGCTATATAAACTCATATGTTTCTATGTGTACTAATGATTTTTAAGCTCAATGAAAGCAGAAATTATGATACTGGCTAATACAAATGCAGAATTATTGAAGACATAAAATGGCAGTTGTGATATAGTTTGTTGTCAAATATTGGCTAGAAGAGCATAGTATAGAAGACTTTTTAAAGATCATTGTTTTCTTACCACTGATACCTATATAGCCAAGAATGGGGATATTTGTTTTATGTTTTTCTTGAGTACCCTTGCTGACAACAAATATTAAAAGATGGTGCAAAAAATCAATTTATCAGATTTTTAGTTTTGAGGAGCTAAGATCAAAGAGTCTCACTGTGTTTTGCTTTATTTAAAACCTAGTGAGAACCTATTTCTCTGACTTTCCAAGCTTAGAGATTCTATCTGACTTTTCAGGCTTCTGGCTACCTTTTTCTTTGCCACAAGCCAACATTTTTTTTTCTGGTTGTCCAGTAGTAGTATCATTTTTCTCTGACCACAGCCTGAATGTTTGCGGATTTAATGTAATCTAATCTATGTAATTAGATTGAGTCTAAATGGCAATCAATGTTCTTGGAAGGTCTTTACATCTAGTATCTGCTCAGTCTCTTACTTCATTATTTCATAGTTTTTATAACTCTTTTCAGTGAATTTATGTTAGGTTTAGAGAAAATAGTTTTAAATGTTAATTTTATTATCTTCCTACTTTGCTGGAAGCCTAAATATATTCTTATAAAAATTGTGTTTACATTGTTGATAGTAGCATTATATTCATTGAATAGAAATATTTTGCAAAGGTAACACTTTAATCCTATTCTGAGATGTAGTTTATTTGGAGTTACAAGGTATTCTCATGTACCGATTCTAGGAACCTGATTTAATGCCCTTGTGACTCCACCAACTCGCAGATCCTTGATGTCCTCTGCAAAAAGCTATTTGTTGCAGAAAGTAAAGCTTGGAATGATATGTTTTCTGCACGATTATCTTCATAGCACATTATTTCTTTTCATTTTATTCTGTGAAAATTATGCACATGAACATACTAGATGAAAAGTAGATTTTTAGAATATAATCATACATGATATCTTTTCAGTTACATCTGTGTTTAGTGAAATGACCATTGTTGCCACAATTATTATAGAAATTATTGGCAGCTAACATGATGATCAATGTGACCTAATAAAAACAACAATGAAAACATGTGCAGGGTTCAACCCCAGGCTGGGCTCTGGGAATGCCAGAGTTCTAGCCAGGCGCTAGAATGAACTCAAGTTGACCTTGCACACAAATCTCATTGTAATGGATATAAACAATGGAAGTGATATGTTGCAGCAATATCAAATTCTATGAAGAATGTAATAACACGAAAAGTCAAAAAATAAAGGAGGTACATATTTCATTTTTATAGAAGGTCTACAAAAATATATAAACATTTTAAACATAAAATTTATACCCATCAATATTGTATATAGAGTATAAAAACTTGACAATAGTAAAAAGGGATTGAATTCATTGCTTAGAAATTGATTTTGTTAAAAAAGAAAGATTAAAAATAATTATAGATAAATTAACAAATTAAAACTAATAAAAACATATGCTAAGGAAACTCACATATGCATATATTCTTCAAGATAGTAACATTTTAAATGTTTAGAATTCTAAGGATTCCAGATGAAGAGTTAATAGAGTAAAAATATATAATAATTATTAAGATTTAAATCATTTTATTAATTGCCTATAATAAAATTGAATTTGCAATAGAATTAGATCATCTCCCAAATATTTAAATATTAGTGATAATAAATGTAATCCCATTTTAACTGAAGATACAATAACTACTGTATTGTAAATGGTGGAAAGAGTTGCCTATGTTATTTTGTTATTACATCAGTATTTTATCTCTATTGTTTGTGCTCATCACTACATATAAAAACTTGGATGGGGCTGGTGAGATGGCTCAGTGGGTAAGAGCACCCGACTGCTCTTCCAAAGGTCCAGAGTTCAAATCCCAGCAACCACATGGTGGCTCACAACCATCCGTAACGAGATCTGGCGCCCTCTTCTGGAGTGTCTGAAGACAGCTACAGTGTACTTACATATATAAAAAAAAAAAAAAAAAAAAAAAAAAAAAAAACCTTGGATGTATCAATATAAAACAATAGAATAAAATAAATTAAAATTTGTGATATATGACAAACAATAGGACACCAAAATATATAATTTTGAAACTATATAAGAGCCAAATATTTGTATTATATGAATATATTTTTTATTTAGTGAGCTGGATGATAATAAATATAAGAATATGGGAGTATGTAACTCAGTGACAGGATATTCATCTATCATGTTAGAGGCTCTAGATTCACAAAGATATCTTAAATATGTTGGAATACAAATTAGAATATATTAATAAATCTAAATTTGTTTTCTGAAAATGTCCTTAAGTAACACAAACTATAACATCATTTATTAGATGCTTTTATTTATTGAAAATATTTTGTTAATAATTACGTTTATAAGAAAGGCAAAAGTAGATAAACTTGTGAATAATCTGAATAAGAAATGAGTTAAAGACAAGTTAAAAAGAAACTTCAAAGTGTATAATATTAATTAAAAATCTTTATATGTGCACATTATTCAAATAACTTAAAATGAAAAGAAAATATTTTCTATCAAATAATTAAAATCAATAAATATTTATGTTTAATGGGTTAATAAATACAGAAATTAGAACTATTCGCTTTTGTCAGTGCCTTCAATCAGAGTAGTTTGTTTCTCATTAACTTTAGTTAAAAATAATTCACTATTAATTTTGATTTGATTGTTCAAATCAAAGAAAGAGAAGGACAAATGAAAAGGGAAGGACATAAAAGATGGAGAGATAGAAATATTATAAATTGAATTCTCCATAACTCTCAGAATGCTAATCTAGTAAATGATCAAGGAAAACATTCAAGAAAAGATAATATATATGGAAGAAAGTCTCTATCTTCAGTAAAATAGTTCTAAAGTATGGTTATTGAAGTTACACTTATTTGTTAAAGCAAGATTGCATTAAGGTAATTTGTAGAATGAGTTAGAAGATACAAATTGCAAGAGTTAGTTTGTGGACAAGCAAAGCAATTCATTGAGCTGACAGAATCCCAATTAAATCAGTTCGCTTAGAGAGGAGTTCGAGGCAGAACAGCTGACTGGAACCAGCCCTCCTGAGTTCAGGGAGAACTGGAAAGGGTGAGCTTATTCAGCAGGAAGCCTCTGAACCAACAATTTCATCTGGTGGAAAAAAAAGCTACATTTACACAGGCTGGTATTGACTAGGAAGATTCTCTGCTGCCTAGCTCTCACACTACTAGAAGGCGCTACGTTAGGTTCTATTGCAAAAAGTCTTTCTCATCTGTGAACTGGTCTGGTAAAAATATGCCCCTTTATACAACCGTAGGATGAATGGCATATGGGGAGCAAATGACTTTCTGATTGGACCTACAACTCATGCCAGAGGAGGAAATATATTCCCAATATTATAAATATGGTGAAGAATGCATAATTGGGAAGCTTAAATTTCTGGTGTGAATATCCTTCTATTATTCTTTTAATGATAATAATAACATAGTATTAACTACCCTCTAAGTTTGTATCTCAATACCCATAGATCACTACAAAACATATATGCAGTGTCCACTTGCGCAACGTGCAGAGCATCAGTGTCTGTGGAGATCTCATCCACAAATGAGATATTTATATAACTCTATTCCCAAGGTCAGTGGCCACCATGTGACAATGAGGAAAGATTGTAGGACCCAGAGGATACAGAGGACCTTTATAATAGCGTCTTTTGAACCTAACAGAAGTGCTGCACTCATGAAATCAGAACCACCATGATTGTATGACTAAAGCCTGAGCAACATTCTATAAGCATGTTAAAAATAAAAATAAAAATATTCATTATCTCTTTACCAGGAATCTCCAGCATGTTTTTTTTTTTTTACTTAATGTTTGTCAGAATTTCTACTGAATGAAGAAAGATAATATAAATATTCATTTGCAAGCTAAGGCTTGAGATTGTACTAAGAAGTTATGAATAGAAAAGGTTAAAGAGGTAGCAAGTATAATATGTTAAGGAATGTGACTCTTAACTGTTAGAAATGACAAAGTAATCTCATTAGAAAAAATATAAATTATGCAACTTAATAGAAGCTGATGTTGATATGTAAAACACTACCATGAGTGTAGTCTTTTAAATGAATAATGTCCTTAATAAGCTCAAGTATTTGAACACTTGGTACTAAGTTAGTGGTGCTATTTGAGAGATTTATGAAAAGTTTAGGATGTATAGCCCTTCTGGAGTATGTGTCCTCTGTGGATACAGAGAGTTTATAACATGTTCTTATTCTCTCTGCTTTCTGTGTGCCTACAAGATGTGATCGATCGGCATATTTCCTGTCTCTGCCATCATGCCTGTGGTTACCATGACATCCCAACCAGTATGAACTCTACCTTCAGAAGAGTGAGCAAAAGTAAAACCTTTCTTCTTCAAGTTGCTTTCATCATAGCATTTTTCAAAGCAACTACAAAAATAAAAAATAACTAATACAACAAGCAAATGGTAGTTTTAAACTATCCTATTTGAGCCTGGAGAGATAGTTCAGAGGTTAACAGCAATAACTGTTCTTTAAGAAGACTTTGGAGCTGAGATGAAAGGATGGACCATCTAGAGACTGCCATATCCAGGGATCCATCCCATAATCAGCCTCCAAACGCTCACACCATTGTATACACTAGCAAGATTTTGCTGAAAGGACCCTGATATAGCTGTCTCTTGTGAGGCTATGCCGGGGCCTTGCAAACACAGAAGTGGATGTGCACAGTCAGCTATTGGATGGAACACAGGGCCCAAAATGGAGGAGCTAGAGAAAGTACCCAAGGAGCTAAAGAGATCTGCAACCCTATAGGTGGAAAAACAATATGAACTAACCAATACCCATTGGAGCTCGTGTCTCTAGCTGCATATGTATCAGAAGATGGCCTAGTCGGCCATCAATGGAAAGAGAGGCCCATTGGTCGTGCAAACTTTATATGCCTCAGTACAGGGGAACGCCAGGGCCAAGAAGTGGGAGTGAGTGGGTAGGGGAGTGGGGGGGGAGGGTATGGGGGACTTTTGGGATAGCACTAGAAATGTAAATGAAGAAAATACCTAATTAAAAAAGAAGAAGAAGAAGAAGACTTTGCTTCAGCTCACAGAATGTAATTGCTGAATCATACCTAGTTGTAATTCCACTTCCAGGATATTCAATGCTGTCATACATACATTGAAACTAAGACTCATATGCACAAAATAAAAAAATAGAAATATGTATCTTATTTAAAGTATGTTAGTTTTCTCTTTGTCTGTTCTTTCACCTATTTTCAATAATTTGAAACAAAACATAATATACATATGGATGTCATAAATTATATAATTAAATAATTGATCAGGACATAATGATCAATATTAGCGTTTTGCAAATATTATTGAAAGCAAGGAAGAAAATAGAGGATATTTCTTAGTTTGAGACATAATAATGAGGTAGTGCTTTGGAAATCTGAGATCGTCCATTTTGGTTTATATGATGTCTAACAAACTTGAAATAAGAAAAAAAATTATTATATTGTATCATTTTAATATTGACATAATTATTCTCTATCTCAAGTTTTGTAATTTAGCTATCTGAAAACTCATTATTTTAGTGAGGTTTTAAATCTATTTTGAGCTTATATTTATATATCAATTGTATATAAATTAATTATGTAATACTAAGTATTCCAGTAATTCCTAGAACTATTGTAGTCTGCATCATTCACAAACATAACTCTAAAGTTTTCAATGTAAAACAAAGAATTGTTCTTGTATGCTGGGAAACAACTGATTAAAATCACAATGTTCTTCTTTGAATAAAATAGCAGTGGTAAAATGTAAATAAAAAAGCAAATTGCTTCATTCATCATGTATTTTAAGCAGTTAAAATGAATGAACTCTCCTTTGAGAAAACATGTGACTAAGGAAAATAATGGTTATGAGTTTGGGAAAGTGTTTAATGAACTTACTAGTTAAAATGTAGTTGCCATTTCAGAGCCCATTATTGTGTATTTTAAATTAATTGAGTCTCCACTGCTGAGAGATTTTCTTCTCTGTTTTCCTTGTTAATATACCAAAATAAGTTCTTTACAAACTCAAGTTGAAACCAGATAATTATTAGGTCATAAAACTGATATCCATAGCACTATGTCTTAAGAGTGGTCATGTCATGGTTTCAGCTGTTCAGATGTCCACCTCCATTTAAACAGTGAAATGATTGTCCAAGATTAAGCACAAGTTTCCTTCAAAAATGTCAGGTTTATGACTAGCCTTCATCTTTACATTCTGCCTGTTTGGAATGTGTGTGTGTGTGTTTGTGTGTGTGTGAGTGTGTGTGTGTGTGGGTGTGTGTGTTACGATATATAATCAACCACTGAATTAAGACAACAGGAGAAAATACTTAAAGATGCATACAGAGCATCCTTATCATTAGTTTCCCAAATTGGAAGTAATTGTGTAACCCTCAGTAGGAGAATAAATATGTAAATAGTAGAACAGTTATATGATAGCATATTTTTTTGCACTCAAAAGATATGAGCTATATGCCATGTGATGAGGATAAGACAATAAAATATGTACTATCAGTAAAATAATGCCTGTATGAGAAGGAAAATACTGTGTAATTCCAGCTACACAGCATTCCGGATGTACATATGATATGAGTTTCATTAAAGTGACAGCATATCACTATACCTCTGTGTAAATAATAGATGATACCCAAGTTAATGTGAACTAAATGTTTTTGTTGATATTGTTATGCCAGAGTAAGTTTACTCTGTATAGCCACTGTAGTCCAGTGGAGAGACATGTTGACAGCAAGAGTGATATGAGCCCTGAGTTTTCTACTCAATTTTGTTGTGAGCTTAAATATGTCTTAAGCAGTATAGTTTGAAAAAATTACCCTTATTATAATAGTTATAATAATATTTAAGTTATTATCTAAATATTCATGCCACATATTCCTAAGAATATTTTTAGTATCTTTAGTTATAAGATTGCCTATTACTGAAGGTCATTAATGAGTCAAATAAATCTCAAGATTAAATTTGTTTAAGCATGTGGTTTGGATTTTAATTTTTTTTTATTTTTTGTAATTACTTGTTTTTTTCTGTTGCAATTTGGGGGGGGGCTTTTTTGTTACTTTCATTTATTTACAGTCAGTCCAGCTGTTGCGCCCTACTCCTGGCTCCCCTCCCACAGTTTCTCATCCCATTCCTCCTCCTCCCTGCATCCCAAAGAATGCCACTCCTGCCAGGCCCTTCTACTTCCTGAGCTCTAAAGTTCCTCTTCTCCCACTGAGGCCAGACCAGGTATGCCTCAGCTGTATGTGTGTGGGTACCATGGACCAGCTTGTGTTTGCTGCCTGGTTGGTGACTCAGTGTCTCAGAGATCTCAAGGATCCAGGTTAATTGAAACTGCTGGTCTTCCTATCTGCTCCCCTCCTCAGCTTCTTCCAGCTTTTCCCTAATTTAACCACAGGCATCCCCAACTTAAGTCCAATTGTTGGGTGTAAATATCTGCATCTGTCTCAGTCAGTTGCTATTGGGCCTCTCAGAGGACAGCCATGATAGGTGCCTGTACGTAAGCACACCAAAACATCAGTAATAGTGTCAGGCCTTGGAGCCTCCCATTGAGATGGGTCCCAAGTTGGTCCAGTCACTTTTCCTTAGTCTCCTCTCCAGTTTTGTCCATGCAGTTCTTTTAGACAGGAACAATTCTGGTCCCGAGTTTTTTGTGGTGGAATGGCAATCCTATCCCACTACGTGATGCCCTGTCTTTCTACTGGAGGAAGACTCTACGGGTTCCCCCTCCCCACTGTTAGGCATTTCATCTAAGTCTCTCACATTCTAGAGGGTCCACTTCCCTTACCCCCTCCCCAAGGATGCATATTTCAATTCATTCTGCTGATCCTCAGGGCTTCTCCCCTGTCTGCACCCCCCCATACCTGCTCATATTCCCTACCAATCTGCCACCAAGTTCCGTTTTTCCCTCTGCATCCTGTGATTATTTTCTTCTCCCTCCCAAGTGTGATTGAAACATCTTCACCTGGGCCTTTCTACCTGTTAACTTTCTTCAGTTCTGTGGATTTCTTTCTTAGTTACTCTGTACTTCTTTAGCTAATATACAGACCGTGCATGTCATTTTGGGACATTGGGCTATGCACAGACAGGCTGGTCTCCAGTTGAGCTGAGGTCTGAACCCTGAAAGGGTGATAATTCACCTACATGACATAGTAGGTGTTCCCTCATACTCCAGGAACTCTGGCTCCTGCCTAAGTTACTGCTCCCCAAAGCCCCCACAAGAGAAGCATGGCTAGAAGTCATGTAGGCAATTTCCCAAGCATCTGACCTTCAGGCTAAACTCCTCCCCAGTTACCTAGCAACAGTAAAGGGGCTGTTAATCCCCTCCTCACCTCTCTCTTACTCCTCACTCTCACCCTCTCACTCCTCTCTCTTACTTCTCACTTTCATCCTCTCACTCCTCTTTTTTACTCCTCACTCTCTCACTCTTTTCTCATTCCTTTGGTCTCTTACCTCTCACTTCTTTCACTCTCTCTCTTTGTCTTCTTTTCTCCTCTACCTCTCTCCCTCTTACTCTCTTTTTCACTCTAGCCTTCTCTCTCTCTTCTTTCTCTCTCTCTTTTCTACTTTCTTTCTTTCCCACTATGTTTCAATAATAAATCTCTAAAACCATAGACAGTCTCTGCTCATCAATACCCACTGTGCTTTGAGGATAGGCTAGGCTTTCTCCTAATGAGCCCTTTCTAATTTCCTGATGGAAGGCCTTCCTGTGCTCCAGTCAAGATCCAGTGAGCTCACTCTGCCAGATGTGGGAACCTCTCTTCCCTCTTCCCTCTCTCCCATAACCCCGGGGCTTTAGGAAAGTAGCTCTGGGGCTCCCAGGTTGGGTTGCCCCTTGTCCAACACTGAAGAGAGGGTCAGAGGCTTGGATGCCCACCCAGAGCTGAGTGGAAATCATATGGCAGCTCTCCCACGCCCGCCTGACCAGAGCATAGGTGGAACTCTGGCGGGGCTGTGAGTCCTTTCCTTCCCTCTCTTCCCCTGGGACCCCTTTTTAGTTCCCACACATCATTTTGAGTCTGAGTTACCTCACTCAGGATAATAATTTCTATTTCCAACGATTTGCCTGCAAAACTCATGATGTCCTCATTCTTCACAGTTGAATAGTATTCAATTGTGTGATGAACCACTTTTCTGTATCCATTCTTCATTTCTGTGTTGTTTCCAACTTCTGGCTATTAGAAATAAGGCTGTTGTGATTATAGTAGAGCACTTAACCTGTAGTATGGTGGGGCATCTTTTGGGTATATGCCCAATAATGGTATAGTTGGGTCTTCAGGTAGATAGATCTATTTCCAGGTTTCGGAGGACCTTCCAGGTTGATTTCCAGAGTGGTTTTACCAGTTTGTAATCCTACCAGCAATGGAGGGCTGTTCCTCTTTCTCCTCATCCTCAACATTTGCTGTCATTTGCTCATCATTTGTTTTTTATTTTAGCCATTCTGACTGGTGTAAGGTGGAATCTCAGTGTCATTTTGATTTGCATTTCTCTGATGGCTAAGGACTTTGAACATTACTTTAAGTGCTTTTGGGCCTTTTGAGATTCCTCTGTTGTAAACTCTCTGTTTGACAAAGAAGCCAGAACAAAAAAGAAAGCATCCTCAATAAATGGTGATGGTATAACTAGAAGGCTATATGTAAAAAAAATGAAAATAGATCCATATTTATCACTTTACACAAAGCTCAAGTCCAAATAGATCAAGAACCTCAACATAAAACCAGATACACAGGATCTAAGAGACAGTGGTAAAGAGCCTGCAACACATTGGCACAGGGGGAATTTTCCTGAACAGAACACCAATGGATCAGAGTCTAAGATCAAGAATTGACAAATAGCTTTAATCCCAGCACTCGGGAGGCAGAGGCAGGCAGATTTCTGAGTTCGAGGCCAGCCTGGTCTACAAAACGAGTTCTAGGACAGCCAGGGCTATATAGAGAAACCCTGTCTCGAAAAAACAAACAAACAAAAAAATAATAGTAACTGACAAATGGGACTTCATGAAACTGGAAAGCTTCTTTAAGACAAAGGACACTGTCCATAGGGCAAGTCAACAATCTACAGATATCAATTTTAATTTATAGTAGATGTCAGCATTCAACTTATGGTCCTCTGCCTCAGTCTCTCTTTAGTTATAACATTTGTATACTATCATAGCTAGATCTAGTTATTTTTCTTCTATTACATTTTAAATTAATATATACTCACAGTATAAACTGTTATTTCATTATGCAATTCTAACTATAAATAGCAATAGTATGGACTGTGCTTTTATTCATCATATCTCTTAACTTCTCTTGCCATCAAAACTGAAAAACAGAACTCAGAACAAACTCTGTCCTCTTACCTACTCATGCACGTGAGCACGCACAGACACACACAGACACAGACACACACACACACACACACAGAGTAAGTAATGATTTGGCTTGATTTTTAAGAAAGAGTAAGGGTACTATGGTCAGGTTTATGGCAAAGTCCTTTACTAATGAATCCACTTTGTAATTTCAACGTTTTTAAAATTGACAAAATGCTATAAATTTATATCTTCTGGAATGTTAGTTTGAAATATGTATGTAATGTAATTTTTAAGTGGAGCTAATTAATATATGTAGGTAATAAAGATATGCATACCTATTCACGTATATTTTGTTCACAGATTTGTATATTCACATATACATGTGAACATACATATATAATCTAATTCTCTATTGACTTTTGTTTTTCTTAATATGGTTTATTTGGCCTAACTCTATAAACAATAAGTCTACATCTTCTTGTAAATGACATAATTCATTCATCTTTTAGTTAACAAAGCCCCATTGTATGTTGTATTTTAGTCATTCTTCTTGTGACAGACATTTAGGCTGCTTAATTAATATAATTATATTTGGTGTAAATGTGTGTGCAAGTCTTTTTTCACCAGATCACTACCAAAGAGTGGTAAGGCTGCATCTTATGGTGATTCTATCTTTATTCTATTGCCAACTCCCCATATAGAATTGCATGTTGACATACAGGTTTAGAATATCACCAGCATTGTACAACAGTACCTTTCCTCATATCCACCCAACATTATTTGTAACATTTCTTGAATTCAGGACTCCAACAGAATGGAGAACACTTAGCTTGAGAAACATTTGTCAATTCATTGCCCTGTTTCTTGATTGAATTACTTATGTTCTGTGTTCAATTCTTTAGTACTATATACTTATAATATAATTAATATATACCTTTCTACACCCTGTTTGATGTATGCACAGAAGATTCCCTCCTCTTTTGTGATTGTCTCTTCACTGTGTCAAGCATCTCTTTGTTTTGCAGAATCTTTCTGTGTTTTATGTAGCCCCTTTGTCTTCTTTATATTATTTCCTGGCTGTTAGATTCCTAGGTGATTTGTAAAATGTCTTCATTTATTGTTTAAATGACATTTGTTGACTGGCTGTATGACACTAGAAATTAGGATAAAGGCCAAGCAAAACAATATTTTTGTCTTTATGAAGCAGATATTCTAAAGTAAAAGAGTATAATTCATAATTTTAGTCGTATATTGTTCATCAATTCCCTGCAGAATTAGGTGTATATTTCTCACTGACGATGGACAAGGAAGCCCTTTTTAGTGGTAGATTGTTCAATCAAGTCCATGTGCATGTTCTTTGGTTGGTGGCTTATTCTCTGAGAGCTCCCAGAGGTCAGGTTAGTTTATTCTGTTGGTCTTCGAGTCAAGTTCCTATCTACCTCAGGGCCTTTAATCCTTACCCCAACTCTTCCACAAGAGTCCCCACCTCCATACAATCCTTGTCTATGATCCAGTGAATCTGTTTCAGTTAAATGCTGGGTAGAGGACAGATATGCTAGGCTTCTGTATGAGGCATAACAGAGTATCATTAATAAGGTTAGAGATTGGTGATTGCCCATAGGATCTCATGTTGGGCCAGTTATTGTTTGGCCATTCCTTCAGTCTTTGTTCCACCCCTGCATTTCCTTTAGAAAGGAAAAGTTCTGGTCAAAAGTGTTGAGGGTAGGTTGATGTCTTTATCCCTCCACTGACAGCGATGAATGACTACAGGAGGAGTCTCTTAAGGTTTCATATCCCCACTGTTAGGTATCTCAGCTAATGTCACATACATTGATTCCTGTGAGCCTCTCCCATCACAGTCTCTGAGACTTCCAAGGGAAACCCAATACCCCATCCCCAGGCCTAGCAGGTGCAGATTTCCATTAATTCTCATGGCCCTCTCTCCTGTCTCTCCGAACACCTGATTCTAACCACTCCACATCACCTTTTCATCATCTCTCCCAGCCATTCCCCTCCCTCTAACTGCCTATTATTACTATATTATTTCTCCTTCTAAGTGAGATTCAAACATACTTGCTTGGGCCTTCCTTCTTGTTTAATTTCTTTGGGACTGTGGGATATATCATGGCTATGCTGTATGTTATGGCTAATATCCACTTTTCTGTGAGTACATGCCATGTACTGTATATATCATTCTAGATCTGGGATACCAGACTCAGGATGACATTTTCTAGTCAAAATTTATGGCGTTCTTGCTTTTAATGGCTGAATGGTATTTCACTGTATAAATGAATCACATTTTCTATATTAATTCTTCAAATGAGGGACATCTAGGTTGTTTCCAGTCTCTGGTTATTATTAACAAAGCTGCTATAAACATAGTAGAGCAAATGTCCTTGTGGTATGGTAAGCATGTTTTGGATATATGCCTAGGAGTGATGTAAGTGGGTCTTGAGGTAGAACTATTCCTAGATTTCTAAGAAACTGTATAATTGATTTTCAAAGTGGTTGTACCAGATTGCAATCCCACCAGCAATGGAGAAGTGTTCCTCTTTCTCTACACCCTTTTTAGAATCTGCTGTCACCTGAGTTTTTGATCTTATCCTTTCTGAGCATCATAAGCTGGAATATCAGGGTTGTTTTGATTTGGATTTCTCTGATGACTCAGAGAGTTGAACATTTCTCTCTCTTTGTTTCTTTCTTTCTTTCTTTCTTTCTTTCTTTTTTTTTTTTTTTTTGAGACAGGGGTTCTCTGTATAGCCCTGGCTGTCCTGGAACTCATTTTGTAGACTATGGTGGACTCGAACTCAGAAATCCACCTGCTTCTGCCTCCCAAGTGCTGGGGTTAAAGGCGTGCACAACCACTGCCTGGCAAGAGAGTTGAACATTTCTTTAAGTGCTTCTCAATCATTTGAGAGAATCCTCTTTTGAGAATTCTTTGTTTAGATCTGTACCCCATTTTTAAATTGTGTTGCTTGGGGTTTTGGAGTCTAACTTCTTGAGTTCTTTATTTATTTTTTATATTAGCCCTCTGTCAGATGAAGGGATTGTTAAGATCTTTTTTCCAATCTGTATTGACACTGTCTTTTGCCTTATAGAAGCTTTGCAGCTTCATAAAATCCCATTTATCAATTGTTGATCTTAGAACCAGAAGTATTAATGTTTTGTTCAGAAAATTTTCTTCTGTGCCACTGCATTTGTGGCTAGTTCCTACCATCTCTTTTATTAGATTTAGAGTTCTTGGTTCATTTGGACTTGAGCTTTATCCAGGGTGATATGGGTCTCTTTGCATTCTTCTATATGTAGATAACCAGTTAGACCAGCACCACTTGTCAAAGATACTTCTTTTTTCCATTGTATGATTCGGGGTTCTTTTTCAAAAGTCACATGTCCATAGAAGTGTGGGGTTTTTTCTGAGTCATCAATTTGAGTCCATTGATCAACCTGTCTGTCTTTGTACCAATACCAGGCAGTTTTTTTTTTTTTTATCACTTTTCCTCTGTAGTACAGCTTGAGTTTAGGGATAATGATTCCTCCAGAAGTTCTCTTATTGACCATGATTGTTTTGTCTCTCCTCAGTGTTTTGTTTTTCAATATAAAGTTAAGAATTGGTCTTTCAAGGTCTGAAAAAAAACTGTGTGGAATTTTGATGGGAATTTCATCAAATCTGTATAGTGCTTTAGGTAAGATGTTCATTTACACTCTGTTAATCCTATTGATCCATATGAATGGGAGATCTTTCAATTTTCTGGTATATTCTTCAGTTTCTTTCTTCAGGGATTTGATGTTCTTGACATACAGATCTTTCACTTAGTTGGTTAGAGTTACACCAAAATATTTTATATTACTTAGAGTTCCAGTTGAAAAGTCAGGTATTATTCTGATAGGTCAGCCCTTATATGTTATTTGGCCTTTTTCCATTGCTGCTTTCAGTATTCTTTCTTTGTTCTGTTCATTTAGTGTTTTGATTACTATGAGGCAAGAGGATTTTCTGTTTTGGTCCAATCTACTTGGTGTTCTCTAGTCTTTTTGTGGATTTATGACTATTTATTCCTTTAAGTTGGGGAAGTTTTCTTCTATGATTTTGTTGAAGATGTTTTCTGGCCCTTTGAACTAAGAATCACCAATCTCTTCTATTTCTTTTATTCTTAAGTTTGGTCTTTTCATTGTGTCCCACATTTCCTATATGTTTGGTGTGAGAAACTTTTTTAGGTTTAGCATTTTCTTTGATGTATCAATTTCTTCTATGGTATCTTCCATGCCTAAGATTCTTTTTTCCATTTTTTTGTAATCAGTTGGTGATGCTTATGTTTGTAGTTCCTGTTTTCTAGTCTAGGATTTATTTATTTATTTATTTATTTTTTTATCTCCAGGACTGCTTCTTTTTGTGTTTTCTTTATTGCTTTTATTTACATTTTCCTTCTCCGGTTTGATTGTTTTTCCTGTGTTTCTTTAAGGGATTTTTTTGTTTTCACTTTCTGGGTTTCTACTACTTTGATTATGTTTTCCTTTATTACTTTAACAGATTTATGTCCTCTTTAAAGGCATCTATTATCTCCATGAGATGTGATTTAAGGTCATTGTCTTGCTCTTAAGGTTTGTTAGTGTATCCAGGGCTTATTGTAGCAGGAAAGCTGATTTCTCATGGTGCCATACTACACTGGCTTTGATTGATTCTTTTCTGGTGCTTGCTTTTTGCCATCTATGTTTCTACGATGTTGGCTGGCCTAGTAGTCCCTTGGTGTTCCACATTGGAGCAGACCTTCTGGGAGGTAGGCAGAGCGGTGAGGTTGAGAAAAGTGTGCAGATCCAGGATTGCAGGTGGAGTTATAGACCAGAAGGAAGAAGGAGCTTGGATTAGACAAAGTCAGAGTTCATGGCTGCTGTGCTTGCTAGGTCCCAGAAAAGGGAAGAAGGACTGGGGCTTGGCTGTCTCCCTAGGTGACCTGGATTGGAACAGGCCTCCTGAGAGAAAGGTAGAGCTGTCTGGTTGGGAGAGGTCTGCCAACATTTTTAACATAAGAAATAACCTTTCACAGGAACTACAGAACTATTAAGCCATTAATAATTTCATAATTCTCCCTTTCTCATGAATACATATTTTATATATTTTCTTTTTCTCTCTGAATATCAGAATGTATGTTCAATTAAACTTGCATATTTTATTTCTTCTGCTCCTAAAAACATTGACTAAAAAGGTGGTATAGTCAGTTACTAGCTATATTAGTAATAGAAAGAATAAAATAACATAAAAATGTAGAAAGAAAAGAGAAAATATTTTGTTTTCATTTGTATCATGGCGTGTAAAGTAATATAGAAATTAGCACGCTATAAGTATCAAAAAGTCAAAATCTTCAGTGATACTGTTAGAAAGCCTTAATAGAGCCCCATGACATCTTGAGCAAAAACTAGGCAGAGGGTCCCAAGATCCCCAGAGGACTCTCCACGCTGGTTCATTCCTATTGGTGCCAGCCCTGTCTTGGGTATGAACTCAGTGTGCAGGGGTGGGGGGGGGGAGTGAGGTGCCCAGAGAACTCCCCACACTGCAGGCTCCCTAGCACACCCAGGATCTTGAGATTACTAGTGAGTGGAAGGTAACATCTGTTCCAAAAAACCGGGAGGGTCATTTGCCAGCAGAAACAGAAACAAAAAAACCCCACCCAACCAGTGGCTGGGATTCATTCTGGTTGGCACCAGCCCTGGAACATTTTGGGCTCAAACTCAGAGGGCCCTATAACACCCAGGATTTGGGGATCACTGCAAGGAATAGAGACAAAGGAAACCTACCCAACTAGCTGCTGTGATTCATTCTGGTAGCTCCAGCCTTGAACAATCTTGGGCAAGAACTGGGCAGACCCTAGCACACCCAGGATCTTCGGATCACTGAGACCCGTCTATGCAGGAGAGCAAGTAGGCCACAGAAGCAAGAGAGATTTTTGGACAGGGTCCCTTTGGGCCTTCATCCTCAGCCAAGAGGCAGAATTGAGACCCAGACCCCTGGGCACCTTCCCTGCCAGAGAAGAGTCAGCCTCCAGGGAGGGCTTTGATCCCAGAACTGAGGAGGTGGATCTGAGCTCCAGACTTCTGTGCACCTTCCCTGCAAGAGGAGACCTTGCCTGCAGAGAGTGATCTGACCATGAGGAGTGCTGACAGAGGCTAACAGAATCACAGGAGGAACAGGCTCCAGCCACAGACAGCTAGAACATTTAACACCAGAGTTTACCAGATAGGGAAAGGCAAACTTAACAATCTTACTAATAGAAACCAAGACCGAATGGCACCATCAGAAAACAGTACAGCCACCACAGCAAGTCCTGGATACCACAAAACACCCGAAAAGCAAGATTCGGACTTAAAATCATATCTCATGATGCTGGGAGAGGATTGTTTGTTTGTTTGTTTGTTTTTTATTTGTTTGTTTTTTGTTTTTTTCAACACAGGGTTTCTCTGTATAGCCCTGGCTGTCCTGGAACTCACTTTGTAGACGAGGCTGGCCTCAAACTCAGAAATCTGCCTGCCTCTGCCTCCCGAGTAAGAAGGGCAAAAAGGAGAACACATGGTATGCTCTCACTGATTAAGTGGATATTAACCCAAAAGCTTGGAATACTCAAGATACATTTCACATACCACATGAATCTCAAGACAAAGGTAGACCAAAGTATGAGGGCTTCCGTCCTTCTGAGAATAGGGAACAAAATACTCATGGGAGCAAATATGGAGACAATGTGTGGAACATAGACTGCAGGCAAGGCCATTCAGAGACTGCCCCACCTGGGGATTCATCCCATATACAGTCAACAAACCTGGACATTATTGTGAATACCAAGAAGTGCATGTTGACAGGAGCCTGATATTGCTATCTCCTGAGAGGCTCTTCCAGAGCCTGACAAATACAGAGGTGGATGCTCCCAGTCAACCACTGGACTAAGTACAGGGTCCCCAATGAAGGAGTTAGAGGAAGGACTGAAGGAGCTGAAGGGGTTTGCAACCTCAAAGGAAGATATCAACCAACCAGACAACCCTAGAGATCCCAGATAGTAAACCACCAACCAAGGTATACACATGGAGGGACCCATGTCTCCAGCAGCACATGTACCATAGGATGACCATGTCAGGCATCAATGAGAGGAAAGTCCCTTGGTCCTGTGAAAGCATGATGCCCCAGTGTAGGGGAATTTGAGGGCAGGGAGGTAGAGGTGGGAGGATGGTTGTGGGAACGTCCTCATAGAAGCAGAGTGAGGGGAATGGATGGGGGTTTCCTGGGGCAAACCAGTAAAGTGGATAACATTTGAAATGTAAATAAAGAAAATATCGGACAAAAGTACCTGTACTCAACAAAACTGAAAAAAATAGATATATTTCTTGATATATGTAACATATTCAAGTTATATCAGGAGCAGATACGCAATTTACACAGACTCACAAATCTGTGAAACAGAAGTAGTTATAAAACTCCCTTCCCCCTATGGAGAAAAAAATAGGCAGAGATCCTGGAAGATTCAGTCTAGAATTCATTAAACTTTCAAAGAAGAATTGATATCATTAGTCCTCATATTATTCTTAAAAATAGAAACAGAAGGAACAATGCCTAATTCTTTATATAATTTCAAAATGACTCTATACCCAAATCACACAAAGACTTAACAAAATGAGAATTACATATTACTTTTTCTTATAAACATAGGTGTAAAAATTTTCAAATTACTTGTGAACCAAATCCAAGATCAACACACTGAATATTTTATTCACCATGACCAAGTAGATTTAATACCAGTGATACAAGGAAAGTTAAACATATGAAAATCCATAAATCTAAACCACCTCATAAACATACAGAAAGTTAAATACCTCGTGATTATATTATTAGATGTAGAAAGTGCCTTGGACAAAATTGTCTTGATAAAAGTCCTAAAGATATTAGGTATATAAGGAACATAACTAAATATCATGAATATATTTACAAAAACCATAAGCCAACATCAACCTTAGCAAGATAATCTCAAAACATTTTCACTAAAATCAGGAGCAAGACAAGGTTTCCCACTTTCACTGTACATACTCAATATAGTATTTGAAGTCTTAGCTAGAGCAGTAAGACAAGTGAAGGACACAAGGGGTGAAAATTAAGAAGTCAAAGTATCTTCATTTTATGTAATAATAATTTATACAAAATAACCTTAAAATCTCCACCAAAAAACTTCAAAAGCTGATCAATCAGTAGCCCTCATATCCTATATATACATTACAAAAGGAAACAATATCCTTAAGACATTTCAGGATAGAATGATTTTCTGTGCTTGTGTATGACAAGATTAATATAGTGAAAATGGCCATTCTATTAGAGGCATGATTTGTATAATCCTCTTCAACATTCTAACACAATGCTTCATACAAATTGAAAGGACAATTTGCAAATTCACATGGAAACACAAAAAGAAAATAGGATAAGTAAAAATAGACCTAAATAATAAAATTAGATCTAGAAGTATGAACTTCCCAATTGCAAATACAAAGCTATAGTAATAAAAACAGCATAATATTAACATATAGACATGTTATATATGTCACTAAAACAGTCATGTTGATTAATGGAATTTAATTGGAGAGCCAGATATAAATCCATACACACATCAACATCTCATTCTTAATAAAGGATACAGAAAAAAATACACTACAAAAAAGACTGTATCTTAAACAAATAATTTCTGGCCAAACTGGAAGTATATATGTAAAAAATACAAATAGATTTATATTTACCACCCTCCACAAAATTCAGCTACAAATGGATCAAGAACCTAAACATAAGGAAAGATTTTCTGAAGCTAGTAGAAGGGAAAAGAACTCTTCTTAAGCTCATTTGCTTTGTAAAATTATTTCTGAAAGACATCAATAGCATAAACATTAAGAATGACAACAAACTCGTTAATTATTCCACAGGGGCACACTTTATACCACCTGCATTTCATTGGTCCCAATTTAAGCATGTCTTCCGAATGGCAGTTCCAGATTGGCTGACATTGTCTTTGTCACCAACATTTAGGTTCTCAGAGTCTTCAATTAGGTCCTCATGTGGAAGTTGCCTTCATGAATGCATGGACCCCAAGATTTAAGTGGAGGAGGCCTGTTATTTGTCCTACATTTCCACCTCTTTTTTTTTTTTTTTTTTTTTTTTTTTTTTTAGATTTTGACAGTCTAGTGGGAGGTAGGTGCTACAACATTGTTGATCCCACCAGGGAGAATTCCCAGTGGATTGGTCTTTGCCTGTCCTAGGTTGTCCTGTCTTCCAGTTTCTTACCTGTCATTAACTATCAGCACTCAAAGAGATACTACTCTGGAGTCATGTCATGCAAGGGAGAGATGAGAAACAGCCTACGTGGTAGACTTATGGATCTCTATCATCTAGGCTTTGATCACTTCCTTAGGGGCACTGTCATCAGTACTTTTAGGAGCCATCAGGATCTTGATGGTCACCTTATTTATGGAGCACTGCCTGGAAACATGCTGTTCAAGACACCTAAACAAAATAATCATCAGTATAAGAATTCCTCCCATCATAGTATAAATAACTATTCATTAGGGAGTCATACATCCTCTTAATATTGTCCCACATTTTCCTAAGAATCTGGCATCTAGAGAGCACACAAATACCCTGATCTCATTAAGGTTCACTATGCTCTCCTTTAAGAGTACCAAATAGTTAGGAGTTTGTTTGACCAGGTACCTTCAAGATATTGAGCCAACTGTAGTTTAGCTTCAGTGTCATTATGTCCCAGGTAAGGGGTTAGGCAGATTCAGTGAAGCCCGAGGACAGTAGCCAACAGAAACATGTCCCTAACAAGGGGCACCTCTTCTACCAGTAGATAATCTATTTTTGTAAAATGTGGATGGCTTGGTAAAAATGTTGATTTAAAACCTATTGCACCTGTCATCCCCTCAGCTGATTTAAAGACTACTGCATTGACAGTCTCTGCTGTTGTGGCTGTCTGGGTCAAGACAAGATCTCAATTCCCAAGTGTGAAATTAGATGATAATATTGAGTGGTCTTTAGTGAATCTTATACCTATTGCAGGCTGGCAGTTCTCCCAAGGGATAGGAAGTCTGTTGGAGACTTATTCTTATGCTTTGATTCAATCAGGAACCTGTGTGTCCAGACACAGAAAGTCCTTGTCCCCAGTTGGTTTTATTTGTTTGTTTGTTTGTTTGTTTTGTTTTGTTTTTCAAGACAGGGTTTCTCTGTGTAGCCCTGGCTGTCCTGGAACTCACTCTGTAGACCAGGCTGGCCTCGAACTCAGAAATCCGCCTGCCTCTGCCTCCTGAGTGCTGGGATTAAAGGCGTGCGCCACTACGCCCGGCAGTCCCAGTTGGTTTTTTATATCAATGGCTGGGCATGGGGCAGGACACTTAGAGTTTTGAGGGTAGTCCACATGGATGAACAGGAGAATAGCCATGACTTGGAGTAGAAGGATGGGATGAAACAATGACAGCAAATAAAGCCAACCAGCCATGTGAGATTTTGGGTAAGTGGCCACTAACCCCTTCCTCAACTGGGCTTGGGGTAGCAGGGGAATGTTTAGGAGTACCCAGCCTTTGAGATAGCCAAGGCATTTTTAAAATAAGCTAATGTCTGTGTGTCTTTCATTCACAGATCGAAAGACAGGCCAGGACAGGTGCACATGTGTGATTCACTGGGATCCAAATTGGTATAGAAAAAACTTACCACAACATATGGTCTGCAACACGATCAGTGAGAACCCATTATTCAATAATTTAGGGATTCTGGGATGGAATACATACATGCAAATGAAAAATATCTAGGAGAGGGAAGAATTGGTTTCTCAGTGAGTGAGGCTGAGTCGTGTGGTTCCAGTGTGGGAAAGCAGAACAAAGGAACACAGCCACCTGCAGAGATTTACCCTAAACCTCATGCTAGGAGGAAGACAGTAAGAAACAGACAATAAAAGATTCCTGCTTTCAGCTACCAGATAAATATACATAAAAAATAGAGATTTATAAATCTGATTTCATTGTTTTTAAGAATAGAAGGGTATATCCAGAATTTGCCCTTGCCACATGGAGATTTCTTCCAATTGTTTGAAATGGATACAAGCTTAAGCTGAGAAGCTGGGAGCCTCTGCTGTGCAAAAAGACAGGCCAGCTACTAGGAGGGAAAAAATGAGAGGTAGAGAGTCAGATGGTATACACAGCAGATAGTAAGTTCCACAGAAGGGGAAGGGCCAGAGAATGAATAAACAAATGCTTCAAAGATACTTAAAATTCTTGTAAGAATAAATTTGTGGGATCTTTGCTTATTGTCTACCTGGAATTTCTCAGGAGTGTCAGCCTGGTATGACAAAAAATAGAGCCTGTAAACAGGCTTATACAGTAAGTAGAAGGGAATTTAATTAAAGTTAAATACAGAAATGTATAAAGATTGAGGCATTTGGTCTTAAAGAAAATCAGATTGAAAGCAAGGGATAAGAAACCTAACCCATCTTAGACAGTAGTACCTTAGACCTCGAGGATTAAATAAACAGAAGGGCATACTACAGTATGTACCCATAGAGATATTAATTTCCGTATTAGGGAAGATTTAAGTATACATTAATATATAAAATATTGAGGCAGTTGACCTTAAATTATAGGTCAAAAAGCAGGAGGTTGTGAAGAAGAACTGTCTCAATGGTCGATTTTTTTTAGATTACTTCAATCGTTTTAAATTGTTTTAATTTTCAAAAAGCATGTGGTTATGAGTTAGGAAGTTATATTAAAATTTCTCTAGGAGAGAAGTCAACCTTTAATGATTTCCAATTATTGGATTAAGGAAATGCTATTATGGAAGAGAGACTCTGTTGTGTTGACAGGGAAGGAGAAAAGACCCTGGACCACTTACAAAGTGATATGGATCAGATGTGACAGGGGAAGACCATCCAGAAGATCTTGAAAATTTGGAAGAAATAAAAACAAAACAAGTAATTTGATCTGCTGATTCCTAAACATTTGAAAAGCCCAGTAAGTGTCTTAGACAAAAATGTCTCTAGCTAAAACTTCAACTTAAATGAGATATTAAATCTTGTTGCTTATGCAATCCTGAAAACTCTTCATGCCCTTCTTCATATGGCCTGATTGAAGATTTATTACTATTGGTTATTTATAAAATTAACTCATAAAAAAATGACAATTGTCTTTTACCTACTCAAACAAGGAGCAAAATTTCATCCTTAATTGATCTGGGCATACTGCACAATCTACACAAATATCTTAATGGTACAAAAATTTTGCTTGTAAGATTCATATATTACAGAATGTACATCTTTGACAAGATTGATCTTCAGAGATACTGAACTGCCCTTTTCTTCCAGCACCTTCTTTCCTGGTGCTGTCCAGACACTTGCTTCAAGAACAGCTTCAGGAATTGCTACTTTTTCCAGATGATCTTGTCTCATCCAACCTTTAAGATGTATCCAGTCAGAACTTCAGTCAAGGACTGAACCTTCTAAGCATACAGAGACTGTATAATAGATGCTAAAGCTATCTTTCTTAAATCTAACCAATTTTCTAATGTTCCTACCCCTCCCTAACCTTTAAAGAATTTCTCATCAGCCTTATTCAGCAGAAAGAAGCCATGGAGAGTCATCAACTTGATCCCTTGTGATTGGGTATCTGGTTATGGTTAGTTTACAAATTGTAGATAGGTTGTCATTTTAAGGGTTAATTCAGGAATGGTCATGAGTTTGAACAGGGAGGAAACAGGTGGGATGGATTACTAAATATATTCTTGAACAAAGCACTGTGTATCCATAATCTTACACTGGTACCCATTTTTATAATTAACATAAAATTGAAGTTATAATTTCTTACACTGGTATAAAATTTACGTATTGATGTAAAATTAACATTTTCATTAGTATAAATCTGTATAGTGATGCAAAATTTGAAATTAATATCGTTAATCTTAGATAGGCATTATGTCTATGCAACTTATTTAAGAACAAGATGTTGCCATCATACAGTCAAAAACTCTGACACAGGATTGTTCCTGTCTAAAAGAGCTACAGGAACAAAAATGGAGAAGAGACTGAGAGAAAGGAGGTCCAGTGACAGGACCAGCTTGGCAATCTATCTCCAAGGCCTGACACTATTATTCATGTTTGAGTGTGCTTACAGACAGAAGCTTAGCATGAGAGTCCTCTGAGAAGCCCAACAAGCAGCTGAATGAGGCATATGCAAATACTTACACCCAACCAATGAACTGAAGATGAGGACCCCGTGGTTGAATTAGGGAAAGGCTGGAAGAAGCTGAGGAGAGTGACCCCATAGTAAGACAAAAAAATCCACACAAACCCACTAATCTGGAACCCTGAGGTCTCCCAGACACTGCGCCAATAACAAGATCAGAGATCACAGACACATACAGCAGCAGACTAATAGGTCTGGCCTCAGTGGAAGAAGATGCACTCCCTTGAGTGGCTAGAGGATCCAGGGAGTAGGGAGCTGATGGGGGCTGGAGGGGCATCCTCTTGGAGACAGAGGGAAGGAGGAATGGGATGACAAACTGTGGGAGGACAGACTGAGAGGGGGGTAACAACTGGACTGTAAAAACTAAAAGTAATTAAAAATGCTACATGGAATCATCAGAACCCATTTCTCCCACCACAGCAAGCCCTGGATATCCCCCAACATACCTGAAAAGCAAGGTTCTGAGAGAAAATCACATCTCATGATGATGATAGAGCACTTTAAGAAAGGCATAAATAACTTCCTTAAAGAAATACAGGACACAGGGAAACATGTAGATGCCCTTAAAGAGGAAACACAAAAATCACTTAAAGAATTGCAAGAGAACACAAACAAACAGGTGAAGGAATTTTACAAAACTATGCAGGATCTAAAAATGGAAATAGAGAAACAATAAAGAACTCACAAAGGGAAAAATCTCTGGAGCTAGAAAAATCTAAGAAAGAGATCAGGAGTCATAGATGCAAGCATTACCAACAGAATACAAGAAATAGAAGAGAGAATCTCAGGTACAGAAGATAGCACAGAAAACATTCACACAAGAGTCAAAGAAAAGGCAAAAGGCAAAAAGCTCCCAAACCAAAACATCCAGGAAATCAAGGAAACAGTGAGAAGACAAAACCTAAGTATAATAGGTGTAGAAGAGAGTGAAGATTCCCAACTTAAAGGCCAGTAAATATCTTCAACAAAATTATGGAAGAAAACTCCATAACCTAAAAAAAAAAGGGGGGGGGGATGCCCATGAACATACAAAAAGGCTACAGAACTCTAAATAGAAAAGAAATTCCTCCTGTCACATAATAGTTAAAGCACCAAATGCACAAAACAAAGAGAGAATATTAAAAGCAGTAAAATAAAAATGTCAAGGAATATATAAAGGCAGACCTATCAAAATTACACCAGATTTCTCACCAGAGACTATGAAAGCTAGAAGATCCTCCAGCGCAGATGTCATACAGGCCCTAAAAGAACTCAAATGCCAGCCTAGGCTAATATACCCAACAAAACTCCCAATTACCATAGATGGAAAAAACAAGATATTCTATAACAAAAACAAATTTACACAATATCTCTCCACAAACCCAACCCTACAAAGGATAACAGATGGAAAACTTCAACATAAGAAGGGAAACTACACCCTAGAAAAATCAAGAAGGTAATCTTTCAACAAACCCAAAAGAAGATACCCACACAAACATAATTCCACCTCTAAAAACAAAAATAACAGGAAGCAACAATAATTATTTTTAATATCTCTTAACATCAATGGACACAATTTCCCAATAAAAGACAGGCTAACAGAATGGATATGCAACAGAACCAAGCATTTTGCTGCATAAAGGAAACCCACCTCAGTAACAAAGACAGACCTTACCTCAAAGTAAAGGACTGGAAATCAATTTTCCAAGCAAACATTCCCAAGAAACAAGCTGGAGTAGCCATTCTAATATTGAATAAAATAAACTTTCAACTCAAAGATATCAAAAAGGTTAATGAAGGATATTTCATACTCAGCAAATCTGTCAAGAAGAACTCTCTGTAACTCCTTCCACGGGTGTTTTGTTACCACTTCTAAGAAGGGGCACAGTGTCCGCCATCACTGGAAAGAGAGGCCCATTGGACTTGCAAACTTTATATGCCCTAATACAGGGGAATGCCAGGGCCAAAAGAATGGGAATGGGTGGGTAGGGAAGTGGGGGGGGGGTATGGGGGACTTTTGGGATAGCATTGGAAAAGTAAATTGAGGAAAATACGTAATAAAAAAAAAAGAACTCTCAATTCTTACCATCAATGTTCAAAGGTTACCCACATGCCTACAAGAAACTTTACTAAAGATCAAAGCACACATATCACCTCACACAATAATAGTGGGAGACTTCAACACCCCACTCTCATCAATGGACTGACCATGGAAACACAAACTAAACAGAGACACAGTGAAACTAACAGAAGTTATAGACCAAATGAATTTAATAGATATTTTTAGAATATGTCATCTAAAAAAAAGATTATACCTTCTTCTCAGAACCCCATGATACCTTCTCAAAACTGACCATATATTCTGTCAGAAAACAGATCTCAAGATATACAAGAATATTGAAGTAATCTCATGCATCTTATCACATATCCACAGACTAAGGGTGGTCTTCAATAGCAACATAAACAACAGGAAGCCCACATACACATGGAAGATGAACAATGCCCTACTCAAAATAACTTGGTCAAGGAAAAAATAAAGAAAGAAATAAAAGACTTTTTAGAATTTGATGATAATGAAGGCACATCATACCAAAACTCATGGGACACAATGAAAGCAGTCCAAAGAGGAAATCTCAGCTCTGAGTACCTCCAAAAATAACTGCAGAGAGCATACACTAGTAGCTTAACAGCACACCTGATAGCTCTAGAACAAAAAAGAAACAAATACAACAAGAGGATTAGATGGCAGGAAATAATCTCAGGGCAGAAGTAAACCCAATAGAAACAAAAGGAACTATACAAAGATTCAACAAAACCAGGAGCTGGTTATTTGAGAAAATCAACAAGTTGGATAAACCTTTAACCAGACTAACCAGAGAACACTGAGACAGTTTCCAAAATAATAAAATCAGAAATGAAAAGGAGATATAACAACAGAAACTGAGGGAATTCAAAAACATCATCAGATCCTATATTCAGCAAAACTGGAAAATCTGGATGAAATGGACAGTTTTCTAGACAGATTTTAAATATCAAAGTTAAATCAGTTTAAGATAAACCATCTAAGCAGTCCCATAACCCCTACAGAAATAAAAGCAATCATTAAAATCTCCTAACCAAAAATAAAGCCCCGGAACAGGTGAGTTTAGCGCTTAATTCTTTCAGACCTTCAAAAAAGACTCCATACCAATACTCTTCAAAATAGTCCACAGGTTAGAAACAGAAGGAGCACTACCCAATTCATTCTTTGAAGCCACAGTTATGCTGCATATTCTCCCTAGGAGATGGAACACTTTCTGTCTAATCAGGAACTTGTCACAACTTCCTTTCATAGAGGACTTCATAAGATATATTTTTTTTCTGATCTAAGTAGTGTCTGCAAAGGACAGCACAGGCTGAAGAAGGAACAGAGCTTCTCGGACATGGTCCTACTATGGGCCTATATCGGCATGCAGAAGGTGGAGCTGAACCTCAGTCCTTTGTGCACCTTACCTGCCAGAGGAGAGCTTGCCTACAGAGAGTGCCCTGACCCCAGGACTCAGGGGACATCACCATTTTCACTCCAATGTAGGAGAGCAGAGGCAACACAGCTTCTAGGACAGGGTCCTATGGGCCTACATCTGAAGTCAAGAGGTGGGGCAGTTCCACATCCCTCTGTGCACTGGTCTTGCAAGGGGAGAGCTGGTTTCCCAGGAGTGCTGACACAGGCTTAGAGACTCACAGAAGGAACATCGACAGCTAGATGTTCTAGCTGTCACTGGCTTCAGAGACATCTAACACCAGAGATTATGAAATGGTGAAAGGCAAATGTAAGAATCATTCCAACAAAACCGAAGACTACTTGGTATCATCGGAACCCAGTACTACAACCACAGCAAGTCCTGAATACCCCAACACACCAGCAAAACAAGATTCAGATTTAAAATTGTATCTCATGATGCTGGTAGAGGACTTAAAGAAGGACATTAATAACTCCCTTAAAGAAATATAGGAGAATACAAGTAAAGAGGTAGAAGCACTTAAAGAAGAAACACAAAAATCCCTTAAAGAATTATAGAAAAACACAACAAAACAGGTGAAAGAATTGAACAAAACCATTCAGGATCCAAAAATAGAAGTAGAAAAAATAAAGAAATCACAAAGGAAGACAACTCTGGAGATAAAAAATCCTAGGAAACAAATCAGGAGCCATAGATGGAAGTATTATCAACAGAATACAAGAGATGGAAGAGAGAATCTCAGATGAAGAAGAATCCATAGAAAATATGGTCACAACAATCAAAGACAATTAAAAATGCACAAAGATCCTAAATCAAAACATCCAGGAAATCCAGGACACAATGAGAAGACCAAATAAGGATAATAGGTATAAGTGAGAAGGAAGATTATCAACTTAAAGGGCCAGTAAATATTTTCAACAAAATTATAGAAGAAAACTTTCCTAACCTAAAGTAAAATATGCTGATGAACATACAAGAATCCTACAGAAATCCAAATAGACTGGACCAGAAAATAAATTCCTCCTGACACATAATAATCACAACACCAAATGCACTAAACAAAGGTAGAATATTAAAAGCAGTATGGGAAAAAAGTCAAGTAAAATATAAAGGCAGAACTATTAGAATTACATCAGTCTTCTCATCAGAAACTATGAAAATCAGAAGATATTAGACATTTGCTATACAAACACTAAGAAAACACAAATGCCAGTCCAGGCTACTATACCCAACAAAACTCTCAATTAACATAGATGGAGAAACCAAAGTATTGCATGACCAAATGAAATTCAAACATTATCTTTTTACGAATTCACACATTCAAGGATAATAAAGGGAAAATTCCAACACAAAAATTAACTCAAACAAATCTGTGACCTTTCTCTGCACAAAAAATAAACACACTGAGAAAGATATTAGGGAAACAACTCCCTTCACAATAGTCACAAATAATATATAACACCTTGGTGTGAGTCTAACTAAAGAAGTGAAAGATCTGTATGACAAGAATGTCAAATCTCTGAAGAAAGAAATCAAAGAAAAATCTCAGAAGATGGAAAGATCTCCCATGCTCATGCATTGGCAGGATTAATATAGTAAAAATGGCTATCCTGCCTAAAACAATCTACAGATTCAATGCAATCCTAATCAAAATTCCAACTCAATTCTTCACAGAGTTAGAAAGGGCAATTTGCAAATTCAAAAGGAATAACAAAAAAATCTAGGATAACAAATACTCTTCTCAACAAAACAATACAAAACAAAACAAAACAAACCCTCTGGTGGAATCAGCAGCCCTGACCTCAAGCTGTACTACAGAGCAATTGTGATAAAAACTGCATGGTACTGATCCAGTGACAGACAGGTAGATCAATGGAACAAATCTGAAGACCCAGAAATGAACCCACACACCTATGGTCACTTGATCTTTGAAAAGGAGCTAAAACCATCCAGTGGAAAAAAGACAGCATTTTTTTTTAATATTTATTAGGTATTTTCTTCATTTACATTTCTTTTTTTTAAATTTTTTTTATTACTTATTTTCCTCAATTACATTTCCAATGCTATCCCAAAAGTCCCCCGTACCATCACCCTCACTTCCCTACCCATCCATTACCACTTTTTGGCCCTGGCGTTCCCCTGTACTGGGGCATATAAAGTTGCATGTCCAATGGGCCTCTCTTTCCAGTGATGGCCTACTAGGCCATCTTTTAATACATATGCAGCTAGAGTCAAGAGCTTTGGGGTACTGGTTAGTTCATAATGTTGTTGCACCTACAGGGTTGCAGACCTCTTTAGCTCCTTGGTTACTTTCTCTAGCTCCTCCATTGGGGGCCCTGTGATCCATCCAATAGCTGACTGTGAGCATCCACTTCTGTGTTTGCTAGGCCCCGGCCTAGTCTCACAAGAGACAGCTATATCAGGGTCATTTCAGCAAAATCTTGCTAGTGTATGCAATGGTGTCATCGTTTGGAGGCTAATTATGGGATGGATCCCTGGATATGGCAGTCTCTAGATGTTCCATCCTTTTGTCTCAGCTCCAAACTTTGTCTCTGTAACTCCTTCCATGGGTGATTGTTTCCAATTCTAAGAAGGGGCAAAGTGTCCACACTTTGGTCTTCGTTCTTCTTCAGTTTCATGTGTTTTACAAATTGTCTTTTATATCTCGGATATACTAAGTTTCTGGGCTAATATCCACTTATTAGTGAGTACATATCATTTGAGTTCTTTTGTGATTGTGTTACCTCACTCAGGATGATGCCATCCAGGTCCAACCATTTGCCTACGAATTTCATAAATTCATTCTTTTTAATAGATCCAACAACGATAGAGAACTTCAGACCAATTTCCCTTATGAATATAGATGCAAAAATCCTCAATAAAATTCTACCTAACCGAATCCAAGAACATATTAAAACAATCATCCATCCTGACCAAGCAGGTTTTATTCCAGGGATGCAGGGATGGTTTAATATACTGAAATCCATTAACGTAATCCATTACATAAACAAACTCAAAGACCAAAACCACATGATCATCTCCTTAGATGCAGAAAAAGCATTCAACAAGATCCAACACCCATTCATGATAAAAGTCTTGGAAAGATCAGGAATTCAAGGCCCATACCTAAACATGATAAAAGCAATCTACAGCAAACCAGTAGCCAACATCAAAGTAAATGGAGAGAAGCTTGAAGCAATCCCACCAAAATCAGGGACTAGACAAGGCTGCCCACTTTCTCCCTACCTATTCAACATAATACTTGAAGTCCTAGCCAGAGCAATTCGACAACAAAAGGAGATCAAGGGGATACAAATGGGAAGAGATGAAGTCAAAATATCACTTTTTGCAGATGATATGATAGTATATATAAGTGACC